>NW_006789467.1:290954-305126 GCF_000442215.2 Lipotes vexillifer | reverse complement strand
CATTCCTGGGAAACAGAACTATGTCACTCGGCATCATTGTTTATTTCTCTACCTTAAGAAAAATGGGAGAAAATGGTATCGTACCATTTAAGAGGACTCTGTCAGCAGAAGGAAGTAACCCCACTTCCTAAAGAGTGGGCAGTGTTGCTAGAAGGGAACTAATTCATTTCCTTTCTCCCAAAGACCTTTACTTGTCACCGTTCCAGGTAAACTAGTACTTTCTTTGTTCTTAGAACTCTTCGGGTGGGGGGGGGTATTTTATTCAGCAACACAGAGAATCTGTGATCTGCCTAGAATCCCAGATCTGCCTCTCTCATTGTAAAACCAAAGCAAACGCCATAAGCTCCAGGGTCTCCTCTTTTGTTTTTCTCTCCATCTCGATAAAAGGCATCACTATACCCAGTTGTTCAAGACAAAAACCCTGGGACTCATCCCTGATTCCTCCCCTTCCCCATCACTCACCCTGTTGCTTCTGTCTGTAAAATTCATCTCGACTGTGTTGGCTCCTCTCCCATCTGTTTCCACTCCAAGCCACCATCCCTCCATCTCTCACCTTCACTTCTCCACTAGCTCCCTAACTGGTCTCGCTGCCTTCACTCTTGTCCCACTGAAACCCATTCTCTATACAGGAACCAGAGGGAACTTTTTCTTTTTTCAATTCAGTAGTTAAATTTTTTAGTGAAAATTTTATGTTTTTAGAGCAGTTTTAGGTTCACAGCAAAACTGAGTGGAAGGTACAGCAACTTCCCAAAGACCGTGCACAGCCTCCTCCCAGGTCATCAGCATATTCCCCACCAGCTGGTACATTTGTTACAACTGATGAACCTGCATGGACACATCATTACCACCCAGAGTCCACAGTTTACATTTCTTGGTTTGCTCTCTGTGTTGTACATCCCATGGGTTTAGACTGGGGGAATTTTTGAAAACACAACTCAGATCCTGTCTCACTTTGCTGAGAAACTTCTGCAGGCTTCTCACTGCACTGGGAATAGGGACGTTCCCGCCTCAAGGCCTTGCCCTTTCTGTTTCTGATACTTCCTGGGTTAGAACACTCTCTCCTCAGCTCTTCACACAACTGGATCCTTCGGTTCGAATGTCGTGTCCTCACAGATGTTCTTCTGATGAAGTCTATCTAAAGGCAGCCAACTCTCCATTCCTGTTCTAGTTCTTCTTTTAAAAAATTTTCAGAGCTGAGCCTAATCTGTAAATTTCCTGTTTCTTAAATGTGTCTTTCTTCCCCCATTGTAAGTCCCCTCCACCCCCCGCCACGACCTTGTTCCATGTGGGCACATGGTAAGCACTCAACACCCATCTGTTGAATGTTGAAATGATACGAGGTTGTACCAAGAGTTTCCTGTTTGTCATGCACAGGGACTTTACAAATCATATTATACTTTATCCTCACAACAACCCTAAAAGTTGGGTTCAGTTATTCCCATAGGGGAGAAAACTGAGGCAGAGTAGTTAAGTAACTCGACGAGAGTCACACAATTCGTGGGGCTTGTACGCAGGAATCTGGTGCAGAACCCACATCCTAAGCCCCTTAGATGAGTGATGATATTTGGGTACCTTCTTCTGCCTGGCCCCCTTTGTCTTTACAGATTAGAGAATAAGAACTAATTAGGGATTACAGAAGAGAGGGAATTGTTCCTTCGGGGACGTCCTAGTGAAACTCCCTATGTTGGGTCTAAGAGGAGAGGAAAGAAATTCTTGTTCTAACCATAGCCCTTGGGGACCCTATGGTTTACAAATGATTTCATCACTTTGTTCCTCTCCTATGGTTTTCCCAGCTCAGGGCTTCAGCTCCTGTTAAGTTCTGTCCTCCATTGAATTTTTTTTTTTTTTAACTATCTGTTAAGGGCTGTCTCCTTGTGGGAGCAGTGGACCAGGAACAGATGAAGAGTTACAAGGGGAGGGGTCTGCCAGTAACTACAGTGGAAGATTTTCTTCATCTGTAAAATCCCAGAAACGATCTCCAAGGTCCATTTGTAGGTTTATAGTATTGTGGCTCAGGAAGTGTTTTATGTAGGCCTCAGTTGAGGGTTTTTTCCCAGGTCCTCTTCTGCGCTGCTTCCTGTCTGCCCACCTTCTCATTTCATAGGTCTTACACGTCAGGTTAGAGCAACACCATAAAACAAACCGGACAAATTCTTCGGATGCCAAGGCATTTAGCAGTGCTGGCTTAGGCTGTGTGACTCCCTCCTGGAAATTCCTAAAGTGAATTCATTCATTCATCCATTTATCTCACAAATAATTACTGAGCACCTACTTTGTGTGAAGGCCTAGGCCAGGAGTTGAGGGTACACATGGTCTGGACTCTCATGGAGTTGGTGGGGTCAAGTTACTAATAAAAGAAAAATCACAGAAGTAACTCTAAGAAGGTAGCAGTGACAGGTACCACCAAGGGGAAGTACTGGTGGTGTGAGGACAGACATAGGTGTGGGGTTGACATAATTAGCAAAGTTAGTGGGTGCTTCCCTGAAGGAAGTCACAAGCTAGGATCTAAATGATGAACAGAAGTTCACTAGGAGAAGAGGAGTGTGAGAGTGTTCTAGGCAGAGAATGGCATGTGCAAAGGTCCTGTGGTAGGAGATAGGATTGCATATTCCAGAACTCAAAGAGGAGTGTTGTACAGAGAGCATAGGGACCTACTTGAAGAAGGCAGGGATGACTTCTCTGAAAAGGAGGGAGGTGCTGCTGAGATCAGTTGCATAAAAAGTCGGCGGGCCAAAGCACCTCAGCCCATTGCAGAAGACTGTTTCCCACCCAGGAGGGGCTCCTCGGACATGGTTCCTCCTTAAGCAACATGTGAAAGCTTTAGCTTGGAGATGGGGCAACTAAATCCATTAGGGTTTTTGTTAAAAAAAAAATTCTGTCTATATAGCTGTGCCAAGAGACCTCTTTGGAATTGAGAAGGCTGTCTCCATCAGTTGTCATTTGGCACCAAGGCCTGGACATGAGGAATCCAGCAAAGAATTCTTTTGTGTCCTGCCCTTGGCTCTTCGTGCCACAGAGGATGGCTATGTGTGTCCTGGCAGGCTTCCCGCTCCCAGTCAACCAAATGAAGATGTACAGAGTGGATACAAAACATTTGCCAAGGAAAGAAAACCAACGGATCAGAGACATGACCCAAACCCAGGAGACATTGCCTGCCAGTTGTTCTGAGAGATAAATCAGAGGTTGTTTTCCCCATAGAAATAATACAGTCAAAGGTTGCAAGTCCCAGGGTAAAGTTTAGAAACAGTAAAGGGTACTGTTTCAAAATAGTGGTAATGGCGCATCCTTCCCCCGTTCTGTATGACTGACACTGGATCAGTAATCCAAATGACTTTCTACTCCTTAGTCCCGACATGGAAAACTTTGCCGGACTCATGAGGAGGAGAGATGATGTGTATGAACTGAATTCAGCTTCGTAGATGCTAGGGAGGCTCACAAGTTTAAAACAAAGTACCTGCTTTACAGAATCTCTATAATTCTCCATGGCAGAGGAGATAATTGAGAGATTTACTGGGGATTTCTAAGCAAAAAAGCACCTCTGCCCTCCATTATCTGGAAATTATGAGCCACGCAGGTTCAGTCCTCTTGTGGAGTGTGAATGTTAGTGTGTTAAATAAACATTTAAAAAAGGAACCTGCTTGACGGTTATGTTAAAGAATCTGGCATCTATGTTTTTCCTTCATTCAGAGAGCTCAAAATTGGCTTAAGTGGAGTTTAGTTCAAAAAATTCACCTTGAGAGTGTGATTAAGCCTGGAAAATTTTAGCCAGTAGGGGAATTTTTCATAAATCATGACCGAGTGGAAACAGTGTTATAATGGAAGTCTGTGTGTAATGGGCACTGTTAAAATTACATACGCATATATTTGAGCATCAACAGGTAACTGATGAGGTTACGATTCTGTGAAGGGTTTCTGGTGATACTATAAGCTACAGGCGCAAAGCTCAAGTCATCAAAATTTCTAAATAGAATTACAGTTAGATTAAAAAATATTTGTGCTATAATTATATACCAGGCATGGTTTAGGACCTTATAATTAACTTCTTTAGACACAGGCTTTGCCTACGTAGTAATGGGTAATCTGATTCTCATGTAATGGAATCATAGGATATTCGAATAGGGAGAAGCCTCTGATTTTCTAGTTTGTCTTCAGCACTAAATTCATAAGGAAAACAAACATAAAAAACAGCAATCTTGCAAACACAGACTGCCGGCAGTTTAGGTGATTTGCAGATACAAAGGTTTAAGATGGAGAACAAAACTCCAGTGTCTTTGCCCAGTACTTTTCCTAGTTTGTAACTTTGATGCTCTTTTGGTTGGCTTTTAGCCTGCAGTTCATAAGGAATTCTAGAATTTTCATGTAAGAGGAGTGCAGGAAAGGCATAAGCACCAGAGACGTGCTTCTCAAACTTGAATATGGATCTGAAGCTCTTGTGGGTGCAGGAATATCAAGTCTATGATGGGGCTCTAGGAAGCTCCCAGGTGATGCTGATATGCAGGTCCTCAAATCTCACTTTGAGGACTGAGTTACAGGACCTGTCTTAGAGTTGGGTTTGCATGCAGACACCAACCGTAACATAGACTGTGTGTTATGAGGAATGTCTTGGGGGTGACTGAGGGAGATTAGAGGTGCCCCCTTCCAACAGCTCTCGGCTTGATTCCTGAGTGAGTTCAACTACAGATGCTTATTAAATGCAATTGTAAGATCCATCAGTAATCTCTAGGCTCTTATCCATCTGGAAAGGTCACCTGCCCATCTTTAGGAAGGAGTTTGTTCAGCATCTTGAATTGTATATCTCTTGGCAAGTTTGGGAAGCTTCGCATCATTATTTTTTCAAGTACATTGTCTACTTCCCCCTGGAATGCCAATGGATGGGGGATATTTTGTTATAGTCCCACAGGTCCCTGAGGCTCTGTTCATTTTTGTGTTTTCATTCTGTTCTCTCTCAGTTGCTCAGATTAATGTCTATCATTCTGTATTGCAGTTCACTGAGTCATTCCTCTCTCCCTTCTATTCTTCTGTTGAGCCCATCCACTGAGGTTTTTATTTCTTTATTTTTTCTGTAGTTTCTCTCTTTACTTTTTATATTAATTGTATTTTCCCGTTTTAAAACATCCATTTGGTTCTGTGTCTTTGCCAAGGATTTCTGTTTTCGCACCCGTTTTAGGCATGCTTGTAACTGTTCACAGAAGCGTTTTTGTCATGGCTGCTTTAAAACTTTCAATTATTCTAACATCTCTCATACCTCAGTGTTGTCTTTTTCACTCAGTGTGAGATCTTTCTGAATGATTTTGTACTGAAACCAGGACATTTTGTTACCACGCTATGAGACTCTGGATCTTATTTAAACCTGTTTTAACCAGGTTATTCTGGCACTGCTCCTGCAGGGGAAGGGGGTCATCACCTTGTTTCTCCCAGATGGAGCTGAAGGCCCAAGTTCCCCCCGGCCACGATCAGGTCCAGGTGAAGGATGGGGTGGACTCCTCTTTACTGCTGGGTGGGGTAGAATTTCCAGGTCCCTGCGTGGTCTCCACGGACACCGTGAGGGATCGAGGGGCTGGTAGCTGGCCCATGGGGATGGTCCATGGCCCTTTCCTCCATCCTCAAAGCCATCAGTGGCTGGTCACATCCTTCTCGTGCTGCATCACTCTGACACTGAAGCTTCTGCCTCTCACTTCCACACTTAAAGACACTGCTGATTATATTGGACAACCCAGGATAATCTCTCTGTGTTAGGGTCAGCTGATTAGAAACCTAAATTCCATCTCCAACCTTACTTCTCCTTTGTCATTTAACTTAAATGGCATTTAAGTTATAGGTTCCAGGGATTAGGACTTGAACATTTTGGAGGGGCCATCATTCCGCCTACCACAAAGCCCGTGCTGTAAACCACTGCTTTACTGAAATCCCCTTTTCCCTACATCTGAGGGAGAAAGATCTGAGTAAGGACTCAGTCTTGGAAAGAGCTCATCCCAATACATCTGTCCCCAGTCCAGGTGAGGACGGGTATTCCTCGCTTATTGGATTTTGGGGAGAAATTAATTCCTTGGGGTTGTAGGACTGAGATCCTTGTTTTGTTGCTGGCTGTCAGCTGAGGGCCATTCCCAGCTTTAAGAATCCACTCACATTCCTTGACATGAGGCCACTTCCTTCCATCTTCAGAGCCAGCACTAGTGGGTCAGATCCCTCTCATGCTTCAAATCTCTCCTCCTCCTCCTTTCTGATCTCTCACAGCCAGCCGGGAAAGGTTGTCTGCATTTAAGGACTCATGTGATTAAATTGGGCCCACTGGCATAATTCAGAATAATCTTTTAGTTCAGTGTCTGTACCCTTAATCACACCTGCAAAGTTGCTTTTACCATATAAGGTAACATCTTCATAGGTTCTGAGGATTAGGGTGTGGATGTCTTTGGAGCCCGTGTTCTGCCCACCGCACCATCCTAGATCATGCAGTCTCCAGCCCACCTGCCAGTTTACCACGGATGCCGAGTGAGGCCAGCAGGGGGTAGCTGAGCTGGATCAGACCGTAAGAACCACGCAGCTGACCCATGAAATCACGAGCTATATAAATGGTGGTTGTTTTAAGCCATACATTCTGGGCTGGTTGGTTATACAGTAAGAGAGAGTCAACACAAACGACAAGCTGTTTCACGATTGAGTCAGTGTGTACCCTGTCGTGGACACAACCACTGTCCTACATTCCTTATCCAGTCTTCTCCTGGGGGATGGGCAGTGTTTCTTTTAAGCCTTATAAACATTAAAAAATAGCCCCAATATTTGGGAATTTTAAGGTTAGATGAGAAAGTACCAGGAGAAACCTTTACGTAGAGGGTACATAGAGTTTTCCTCTACATAATCAGAGATGGCTTCATGGAAAACTAAAGTAGGATGCCTGAGATTCGTTGTTACCTAGCAGAGGACCTCTGTGTTCATTTTCTGTTTCTGTGTAACATGTTACTACACGCTAGGTGACTTAAACAACACACATTTATTATCTCACGGTCGCTGTGGGGGAGGAGTCCAGGCACAGCTTAGCTGGTTCCTCTGCCTAGTGTCTCACAAAGGTGTAATGAAGGTGTCAGTCAACCTGTAATCTCACCTGAAGGCTCGACTGTGGAAGAGTCCACTTCTGAGCTCTTTCTTATTGTTGGTGGAATTAATTTCCTTGTGGTTGGAGGACTGAGGGCTCTAGCTTCTTGCTTGGCTGGAGACTGCCCTCAGCTCCTAGGGCTACCTGTAGTTCCTAGAGGCCTCCTGTGGCTCTCAGGGACCACCCACCGTTCTACGCTCTGTCTCACAGCATGGCCACTTCCTTCATCAAGCCAGCAAGGATAGCCTCCAGAGTAAACCTGCTAGTAAGATGGATGTTATATAATATTTCATAATCATGGGAGGGACATCCCATGACTTTTGCTATGTTCTGTTGATTAGAAGCAGGTCATAGGACCTACTTCTAAGTCAAGGAGAAGGGATTATACAAAAATGTGAATACCAAGAGTCAGGGATCATTGGGGCGGTTGCCTTGAAGTCTGCCTGCCATTGCATCCAAGGAGACAGAGGATAAGCACACAGGATCTGCCTTCTTTGCACCCTTATTGTGTATAGGAGTGACATTTAGCAAGACATTTCTCTTTCTTAAAGCTTTTTCTCTGGAAAGGCTCTAGGACAGCTGACTGTTTTCAGGTTATTTGGAGCCAAATGGAGGGATAACTTGCCTATTACTAAACATGATACTGAGTTTAATGAGGATAACTTTAGTCAAAATTTCCCTCATTCCACTTCATTAGAAGGTGTAAATCTTTTCTCTGCTTTTGTCTCAACATCTCAGAGTGAGGCTTTTCCGAGGCCCCTCACAGAAACTTGAAGATGTGTTGAGTTAGTGCCAAGCAGGAGGGTAGCGTTGGTACAAAGAAAGCAGGTAAGAACTTACATGGCTCTTGCTGGTCAGGTTTTGCCTAATTGAGCCAATTAAAAATTTACTTGGAAAAGAAAAGTTGATCAAATGTCACCTAGAAGGCCAGCTGCATAAACAAACCCTGGAAAGAACCAAGTCATGAGCTTCCAATTTTGATTACAGTTTTTTAATGCAGAGAATTAAATGTAAAACGTATTTTTTCTCTTGCACACCACCCTTCCCACCATGTGATTGTATTGAAGTGTCCGTATTTTTTTTTCCTGCTCTCAGTGTCGTTCGCCCTTCCTCGAATTGCCTTCTCAATGGAGCATCTCTGTGTCCAAACAAACAGACAAATGAGGAGATTAATGAACTAAACTTTAACCTTCTAAGTATTTATTCTGGGGCTCAGGGGAGAGACACATCTTTGCCAGTGAAAATCCAAAAACTGTCTCTGATAATTTGGTATTAAAGAGAGCTCTGTCAGCTGTTTCTTGAGGCACAGAGAGCATCACTCTTCCCCTGGCCCCAACCCCGCCTAGCCCTTACATTCCTCTCCCCATTCAAGTGGATTGCATCCTACCCCTTTACATTCCTTCCTCTAAAAGAGCTTCTTTTATCAATGATATTAGCTGTCATTTATTAAGCACCTAATACATCACTGATTGTGTTTGGCTATTTTAATCTTCATCATCATTTTCTAACATTTTTGAGCATTGACTGTTGGAAAGGTCATTTTATTCTGTCCTTTAATTTTTGTACTAGCTGTACGAAGCAGGTATTTTAAAAAATAAAGTCAACTATTTACTCACGCTTTAAGTAAATGTCAGAAGATGGAGCGGAAATTGGGTTTATTAAAAACTTGATTAGATGAAAATGGCTCTTGATGGTTTTCTACAATATATATGCCCTTGTCACTGCAGCATGGGGAGTAATACATGTTCAAAACCAAAAGCTAGTATAGAGAGAGTCATTCTTTCTGACCTTCTGATCACTCCTTAAATTCGTGTAGGTGTACGTAGTCAGCACATCGCTATATGTCATTGCAGGAGGGCAGGCCCTCTCTTTCCCATGTATTGCCTTCACCATATGACAATAGTGTAGAGGAAGAAGGGCATAAGTGTGGATTGGAGCATAGGAATACACCAGAATGGCGAGGCGTGCAGTCACATAGCAAGTTCATTACGGCTACTAGTGTGCAGAGATGGCCTCTTCCAGGATCCTCTGTCATCACATGGCCATCTTCTCCCTGTGTGTCTCTGTGTCTCTTCTCTTCTTCACATGATACCAGTCATATTGGATTATGGAATTTGAAAGCCAGGTAGGGCATGCGAATCACAGTGAAAGAGCAACGCGTGACCTTTAAAGCCTTATGAAAATGAAATGACAAGATCCAGTTTCCATGTGTGTGTCACAAGTAGATTGAATGGGTGTGGGGATCCTCAAATCAAGAGGTAGAGCTTATTTTCCTTCCCTTTGAATCTAGGCTGCCCCTATAACTGTTTTTGGCCAAGAGAATATAGTTACAGTAACATTCTAGTGCTTTCAGACCAAGACCTTGAAGATTGACAGCTTCCTCAGTTTCCTTCTTGGAAAGAAGCTGCCATGTTGTGAGGAAGACCAAGCAGCTGTTTGGAAAGGACTCAGTAGAAGAGAAGCAAGAACCTCCACCAACAGCCCCTGCTGAGCACCTAAGTGACAGAGAACATCAATTGCCAGCTACATGGTGTGGCCATTTTGGGCTTTCCAGTTAGTGAAATACACCTGCCAACACCAAAGAAGTAGAACCACCCATCTAAGCCACAGAATGGAGAATAATACATGGTTTTATAAAAGGCATTACATTTTGGGGGTGGTTCGTTTGTTGTCACTGCTAATCGGAGCCCTTCTGTCTCCTCATACAAGGTTACTTCCTGCAAAGGCCTTTCTTTGTTGAGAACATCTTTCTTTTGCTCGCTGATACTGCTCTCCTTTGAATTCATGTCACAGAAGTATCAGGGCTGATCCAAGGCTCCTTCCTGCAGGGGAAGCAGACCACCACCCTTTTCACCTCCACCTTGGAGGATCCGTCGGGACCCAGATGGAGTTTAGGGGAAAGGGGGTAGGGAGCTAGTGGCCCAGGTTTTCTTTTCTAGAGAGAAGGGCTTTCTTTTACCTTGGTTTCAGTTTTCTGTGTTCTACTTGACAACAAAAATGGTTTAGTTTGGGGATCGTGATTAGGTGTGAACCCGTCGGAAGGTCTCCAAGGGGGCTGCTTGAGCAAATCCATTTTATCTACAACACTCCGCAGAGTGACCGTTACTGGCTTCCAGGTTGCAGTGTTAGCAAAGCTTCTGAGCCCGGATTGGGAGCCACCAAGACAGATTGCTATGTTCACCATGCTGTAAGCATGCCCCACATTTGTACTCAATCTCTATGACTCCAGAAGCTACGATGCACCATAAGGACAGCTACCTAGCATTTGATTTCATGCCATTTCAATCTGATCATGCCACCATCTTATTAATTTGTAGACTCTACATTACATTTTCATGGTCTGGTTTACATGCTCCCCCCCATCTATTTTTCTGGTTGATAAAATTTAAAAGGACATCTGTTGTGCTAAAGATGACTTTTTACTTAGGATGCAGAGTCATTGGAATGTGTGGCAGCAATTTTTCTTAGGTAATAACCTCCCCTATCTTATCAAACCAGGCTTTGGTTGCAGAAAGGTGCTGTTAATTCAATTGTTCTTTAACTTTGCCATTTGTTGACTGGCGGAATGAATAACTCCCTCTCACACCTCATTCTGATTTCTCACACATTTGCCTTCAACACTGAAGGAGTCTGGAGTCTGGAGGCCTGGCCAGAAACGAGTGAGAGATTCTGATGCTTCGTACAAGGTTTTTAAGTAATCTCTTTCCTTTAGTGGGTAGAGGAAGGCAGACAGAAGCTATGAGTCAAGATATAAGTGCTGTCACCATCTATGGCAAGTATTTAATGAGTGGTCCCCTGTATAGAGAGCCTTGTGGTACATCTATGGCAGTGGTTCTTAACTGGAGGTCATTTTGCTTCCACCCCTTCCCAGACAACATTTGACAATATCTGGAGACATTTTTAATTGTGACAAATGGGGGGGGGGCGGTGTGTGCTACTGGCACCTAGTGGGTGGAGGCCAGGGATGCTGCTAAACATTTTACAATTACGTAAGACAGTCTCCCATAGTGAAGAGTTATCCAGCCCCAAATGTCAGTAGTTCTGAGGTTGAGAAACCCTGGTGTGTGGATATAAAGACATGTTGAACATGGACCATATCTTCATGGAGGGGAACAAGGACAAAGGGGAATAGGAATGAAATATGGATAGAATGAGACTGAAGCAGAGGGGCAGCAGCTAAGCCTTGGTGCATCACCACACACCGTGTTTCATAGTCATCCATCATAGGGAAGGGCACTACCCATGGCACGTGAGGACCCCTAGCAAAGGCACAGACAGAAGAGGAAAAGACAACCATGGGGTTTCTCTGGGTTTGGGGCTGGGTCCTTCCCTCCCTGCCCCCCTTCCTTCCTTCCTTCCTTCCTTCTTTCCTTCCCTCCTTCCTTCCTTCCTTTCTTCCCTCTCTCCCTCCCTCCCTCCCTTCCTTCCTTCCTTCCCTCTTTCAACTTTTTTCCCCTATTTTCCTCTCTCTGTAGAGAGAGAGCTTATCCAGCACCACAGACTTTAAATAATCTCTTGAAGTAGATGACTCCCAAATTTCTACCTCAAAATCAGTCTTCTCTTACATTCTGATGTACACACCCAAATGGGTGATTTTCTGTTTCCACGTAGATGTCTCATAAATGTCTGCAATGCAACATGTCCGAAATGGAACACTTGATTTTTCTCTCCCAAACTTGTTCTCTGTCCCCCAAATAGCCCCTCTTCCAGCAAATATTATACCATCCTGCCAACTGTTCAGGACAAAAATGTGTTTCCTTTCATTTTCCAAATACCTATATCCAGTCTGGTATAAGGGGTATGGATTCTAGCTTCTAAATATATCTCAGAACCTCCTTCCATACTCCATTTCCTCTGTCACTTTCGTAGTTCAGGCCACAATGACATGTAGGTTTCAAAGATGAATGGGACAACTTCCCAAGTTCATCCTTCTCTCTTGCCTCCAGTCTACGGGTGACACCCATATGGAATCTGGATCACATCATCTCATTGTAATAAGCATTGGAAGGCCATCCATTGCTCTTACACTGTGACCAGTGCACCTTATCTGGCTTTCAAATTCCCAGGTGCTCCAGCTGGTTAATCTAATATAACTGGTGTCCTTATAAGAAGAGAAGAGGCACAAAAACAGACAGGGAGAACATGGCCACGTGAAGACAGAGGCAGAGATTGGAATGATGCAACTGACAAGCAAGGAAAAGCCAAGGATTCGTGCAACACCAGAAGCTGGAAGAGGGGAGGAAACGTTCTCCCCTGCAGTTTTCAGGGCCACCGTGGAAGCTGCATGTCTTGACTGCTAGCCTCCAGAATTGTAGACAATAAATTTCTGTTGTTTTAAGCGCCCCCCACCCCCTGTCTGCACCACTTTGTTACTCCAGCTCTAGGAAACTAAGACAGGCTCACCGTTCTCACCTCCTCTCTGACTTGCCTCAGCCGCACTGGTCATCTTTCTCTTCCTCAACGTGCCAAGGTCACAGTTCCCTGGCTTTGGAGAAACGTGTTTTCCATTGATGTCACAGGCTGACTTCTTCTCGCTATGCCGACAGCAGCTTATATCTCACCTCCTTGCCAGAACTCCTTGGGCCACCAAATCTAACATTGTCAACACCTACTATCTTTTCCACGCCACCTTGCACCCTGTTTTGATTCTCTGCTTAGAACAAAACACTGCATGTAACTTTTCTTGTTTGTCTGTCTGTTGTCAGGGTTCACTCCTGCATGTAAACGCCATAAACCAAAAACCTTTTCACTCCTGTGAGCTCTGTTTCTCTTCCACCTCGAAGAGTGCCCAGACTTTGTAGATATTCCATGAATATGTTTTGGCTTTGTGTTTTTTAAAATTAATTTTTATCAGAGTATAGTTGATTTACAGTGTTATGTTAGTTTCTGCTGTACAGCAAAGTGAATCAGTTATACATATATCTACTCTTTTTTAGATCCTTTTCCCATATAGGCCATTACAGAGTATTGAGTAGAGTTCCCTGTGCTATACAGTAGATCCTTATTAGTTATCTATTTTATATATAGTAGTATATATACACACTACCGTGAATAGTTTTTGAGTAAACGGGCCAGTTTAAAAAAAAAAAGGTCTCTACCGAAATGAAGCTGGTTCAAGTGACTGGATGTTAGGGAATAGACTGTCAGCAATTCAATGGGATCTTTGAGAATAGAGCCCAGAAGCTTTGGATGAAAACAGAAGTTCTCAAAAGAAGATCCCCTCCTATGGGTGAGAGGAATTTCAGCCCGTGTTTAATGCTTAACCTCTGATGAAAGGGGACACGGTTGATTGTGCTCCATCAAGCCCACCCTTTTCCTCTACAAATATTTACGCTCTGAGCTCCCCCACTTCCAGGTCTGACGGGAGTGTGCCGGAGAGGCTGACGCTACCATAGGGCCTAATGGAGACATTGCAGGGCTATTAGCACAGATGGTTGTCATATGTATGCAAATGAGGAACAAATTGAATTTGGTGTCCCCTCTCACCAGCTGTCCTATCCAGGAAGGCTCCCACAGCAGCAAAGAAACTGCTGCGACACCACTAATCTGTCACAGCAGATTAATTACAACGAGCACATTAATCACCATTTGTTTCTGGTACAAAGAAAAATATCTTGTTTTTCAAGTACGTTCTGTTAAAAGAAGGTGTCCAGCCTTGTAGAAACAAGGCCCAACAAGGGCACAAGGCTTCATTAGTTAGGAACAGGAGGCCAATGGAGGATGAAGAGCCTGGGGCTGCACACTCTCTGCTGGTGAGGATTCACGAAGAGGAGAGAGGCTGGACAGCCGAGGACAGCCAGCCAGCTCTCACCTTACCAGACGCTAGGGCAGCCCAGAGCTTCTAAGAGTTAACTTTGCTCAGTGGATCTTCAAAGAATCAGGAGCTCACAGAAACATATGTTTTAGATGATGATGGTGATGACTACTGTTTGGTCAAAAGGCAATGGATAGGGCACTAGCTGGAATTTCAAGGGACCCAATTCCAGTTCTGGACATATATCTAGTTCTTGTTTAAAAACTGGATTAGAGGGCCTCCCTGGTGGCGCAGTGGTTGAGAGTCCGCCTGCCGATGCAGGGGATAT
>NW_006789467.1:281238-290166 GCF_000442215.2 Lipotes vexillifer | reverse complement strand
AAACCCCCCCTGCCAATGCAGGGGACACGGGTTCGAGCCCTGGTCCAGGAAGATCCCACTTGCTGCAGAGCAACTAAGCCCATGCACCACAGCTACTGAGCCTGCGCTCTAGAGCCCATGTCCCACAACTACTGAAGCCCACGTGCCTAGAGCCTGTGCTCTGCAACAGGAGAAGCCACCGCAATGAGAAGCCTGTGCACCACAATGAAGAATAGCCGCCGCTCGCCTCAACTAGAGAAAGCCTGCACGAAGCAACGAAGATACAACACAGCCATAAATAAGTAAATACATTTATTTAAAAAAAAAAAAACTTGATTAGACTAATGGCTTTTCATCTTTTTGGAGAGTCAGGACCCACTTGAATATTTAATGAATGCAGTGGACTCTGTTGCCACAAAAAAAGTGTATGAACAAAATTTTATACAGTGACAGCACATTGTTTGATTCTCTGCAGCCTTTTGATGCACCTTGTTAAGAAGGTTTTGACTAGATGATCTTTGGTCCCTGTTTTCCCTATACCACCACTGTAGGTCTTCAACTACCCATCTCTAGCTCTGATAGGCTGTGACTCTCCGTTTTAGCCATTCATTCATTTGTTCATTCAGCAAACACCTCTTGGATGCTGTACTTGATAATAGATACGCAATAGTGAAGGAAACAGACACCCTCCTGGTTTTCATGAAAATTACACTCTGGTAAGGGACACAGACATTGATCAAACAAGCACAGAAATATATATATAAAATTTCAGTCATTAGGAAGGACTACAAGGGAATCACATGGCGCTATGGGGACCTATAATAGGGAGATTCAGCCTTATCTGGGGTAGCAGAGGCTTCCTTGTAGAAGTGACACTTATGCGGAGATCTGAAGGATGAGGCATAGCTAACCAGGCAAGACAGACGTCAGCAGAATTCACTGTAAAGGGAACCACCTTTGAGAAGAGTACAAGGCTTACTCGAAAAACTGAAACAAGACCTGTGCAAATGGTTTTCAGAGAGCAAGGGGTGACGTGGAGAGATCCAGGACCAGAGAGCAGGAGGGCCATTGTAGGTCCTCGTAGGGAGGACTGTCTTTATTCCAAGAGCAATGGACAGTCTTTGCAGGGCTTTAGGCAACATTGAGAGCTGATCAGATGTGCATTTTGCAAAGCTCATTCATCTTTGACATTAGGAACAGGTACTGGCTCATGTAGCATCCTTGGCTGCTGAGAGTTCTAGACCAAGAGGCAATCAGCTTGTGCTTCTATCCCAGACGATGTAAAGGGTTCAAAAGAAATAGTGGAGAGTTCTTCTGCAGAGTAGCTTTCAGGCATAATGAGGGTGAGGGGAGAATTCACAGATTCATTGTTACTTCAAGAACTGAAAAATGCTTTTGGGTGGGTGGGGGGAATCAGGAGCATTTGAGTCAAGTTTGGCACAAGTCTTACCTTCAGAGGACTTCCGGTCAGTTTTGGAGAGTCAAGAATTTCACATGTGAGACTGACACAAAGGAACTGAGGAAAGAAGACAACAAGAAGTGTGTGTGTGTTGGGGCACATGCAAAGGAGAGGAGAAATTGTCCTTGCAAATTTAAACCGCAGTGCCTTTCAACTTCCAGAGCTAGTATTTTTCAAGGTGGGCCAATCAGCTCCTTGTTGACAGTTGTGTTAGCAGAAAAATGAGAAGCTGCTTTTTCAAGTCAACAGTTAGTAAGAAAGTTTACATGAAGTCCAAGCAGTCTGTGAGACCACAGTATATTAAAAGAGGCCTGTGAAGTCCTGTCAACTGCAAGCATTTTTACCTAGCATAAAAAGTTTAAAGAAAGTGGTGATTATATCCTTTGTGTTGTATAAAGTAGAATCCTTGTTGCCCAAAGGAGCAATGAAAATATTGGAGACAGGAAAGTTGATTAATAACAAAGGATGATTTTTATAGAAATGCCATCCTTAGAAACTTATCCTGAGGAAAATAATTTTTTAAAATGTGTAAAAATGTTTATTATCAGAGAGAGAGAGAAGGTTCAAAACAAACAAAAAGCAAAAATAATATTTATCAAAAGATGGAGAAAAAAATCAACTCACTCCTGCAAGAGTATTGATTAAATAAATTACGGTCAATTACACAAAGGAATACTCTGCAGGACATTTTAAAAGGATAGAGTCTGAGATGCCCATTTATTGACATGAAAATATGTCCATGGTACAGCCAATGGGGTGACCAAAACAGACTTCAACATATTATCTCCTTACTATATGATCTTATTGATACAAGTAAATATTTATAGAAGACATCAGATGGGGACTCCCTCACGTTCCCATCACCAGATTTACAGACCTGCCTTGATTAGTTGGGCTACCCTGCATCTTCCGTGATGGTTCCAAGGCCCCCATCAAAGGACGGTCACTCCACATCTGGGCTGCATCTCCTCTTGCTTTCTCAGGGACATCACTGCTACAGCTATCACACTTTTATCCTTCATCGTGGAATTTTTCTTTTCAATCAGGCCATTCCCATCAGTGCAGTCAAAAGCTCTCCCTTCCCCCTACCCCCTTCAGCAGCTGCTACATCATTTACGCTCATCTATTCAGAGCAGAACTCAAAACTGTCACTATGGTGCTGTTTCCACTTCAGCTCACTCCAATCTGGCTTCTGTCCCTGTCACTCTCGTCAAGGTTGCAAGCTGCCTCCTATTGCCAGACCCTTTGGTGCTGCTCTAACCTCACCTGGTTCGCTCGGCGGCAGGCGGTCCCATGAACCTCGCCTCCCCTCAAAACCCTTTCATCCCTGCCTTTCCTTTTCTTCAGTGGCCTCTACTTCTCAAACCCATGTCTAGTGTGGACTGCCTCCGAGTTTGGTTGAGATTCCTCTTTTCTTCCCTGGACTGGTTGCTCTCAACTCTGCCTGCCCATCAGCACCATCTGGGAAGGTTTCTACATGCCGTGATGCTGGGGCCCCAGACAAGGGGAATTAGACTCTGCAGGTGACCTTTCTGTGCACTCAGCTCCATGGTTTTTTACATGTTATCAAGAGACCAAATAACTACTAAGTTTACATCTTCAGCCCCTGGGCAGAACTCCCTGCAAGAGTTCCCGGGGTTAGGTCGGGGAGGAGGGGTAACCCCCCAGGCTTCAGGAGTTCTCCTCACGATGATGGGTTTTCAGGGTGAGCGAGCTCTTCTAGCATGTGCTTCTCTCCAGCCAGCCAGGGTGGCAGCGAAAGGCTGCTGCTCGTGCACAGGTCTTGCTTCTCTTCCCTGGCCATCCGCCGGCCACTGCCTGCAGAGCCACTCATCCATGCCGTTCGTCATCCCGCCCCATCTAACTGTTGCCACCTACTACCTGACCAAGCTGAAAGAAGCTTCCCCTACCAGCCTGCTCACTCGTCCCCTTTCTTCCAAACAAAGCGCTCTTGGTTTTGTCCCCACCACCCTGCTTCTATTGGAGAGTTGTGCTCTCCCAGCTTTATGTGAGATGTGTCGCTTTGGCTCCCCTCTCTGACCCTTCTCCCAAGTCTGATTGACCTTCATCTCACTTCCTTACATCCCGTTGATCCTCTCTATTCACAGATTCTATAGTTGTGAATTTGCCTTCTCACTAAAATTTATTCATAACCCCCAAATCAATACTTGTGGCACTTTTGTGGTCAGCCATGGACATGCTCAGACTGGTAAAAATTTTAAATCACCCGACAGACGCGCTCCCAGCTGAGGTTGAAGAACATTCAGCCTTCCTGTAAAGTGTCTGTTTAAATGGTCTCTTGAGTACCGTGTTTTTTGCATTTTTGAGCTTCTTTTTGGTGACTTTGCTGTTTAAAATGCCCTGAAAAAAAAATTTTTTTTAGAAAGGGGGAACGTCCCTGGCGGTCCAGTGGTTAGGATGCTACGCTTTCACCCCCGAGGGCCCGGGTTCAATCCCTGGTTGGGGAACTAAGACCCTGCAAGCCACTCAGTGTGGCCAAACATAGTAAAATAAAATAAAATAAAATAGCCCCAAAGCGCAGAGGTAAAGTGTTGAGTGTCTCTAAGGGCAAGAAGGCTGTGATGGGCCCTCATGGAGGAACTGTGTATGTGAGATGAGCTTCAACCAGGCAGGAGTCACATAGCTGTTGGCTATGAGTTTCATGTTGGTGAATCAACGATATATATGAAATAAGGAGATTTTCAACAGAGACATGCATAAAACAAGGTTACGTATTGACCAGTGGATGAAAATGTTGTGACCAGAAGCTTGCAGGACCCTCACCCTGCGCTTCTCTTCGGAGCAGTGATTCAGTATTTGCTAATCCAGTGTTCTCAGTGACCTTATAGAACATGACATCCGTAAATAACAAGAACCGACTGTATTATAATTTTAAGTTACTGATGTCTCATGCAGACATCAAAGACGGAGCTTCAGACAGGCTTGCTTGATTTTCAGTTGTTTGCTTGTTGCTTTGGGTGATTTCTGAGAAAAACTGGGGCGATTGCTGTGTCTTGCATTTAGCCCTGTGAAAACTCTCTTTTCATGAGGGCTTGTCTGAAAGTTTTATTTTGTTAGGCAAAATTACCCTGACTCCGTGTTTTTAGCAAGTGGAAGGTGATAGGAAGGAAGCTGAGCTTCAGAGAAGAGAGAGATGCAGGGGATGAGCAGAGGGAAGGGCAGCTGAGAAAGGGGCTGAGCGCAAGGCCTGCTGGGTTCATCCCAGCGCGGGAGCATCTGCGGCCAGGGAAGTCTGACCCTGACTCTGCCATACTCGACCTCCATGAGGCTGGATAGCCTTGTGCTCTGGGAGTCTGTTTTCTCTTCCCCAGATGTTGGCCATACAGTCTAGTTGTGAGCATATGTACTGAAAGATTATATGCATCTTATTATTAGTCACTCGTCATTCACTCAGGAAGGAAGCATATTTGGGAAAGCTCATATGCCTGTGTTTCTGATTTCTCTCAGAATTGGTTTATGATATGCGCCCAGAAAAATCAGTCTCAAAGTCACGCTTGTTTATTACCCAAAGTGCGATCACCCTGCTTGATCACCCTCCTTTAACCTAGTTTCCAAAATAAAATCCACTCTGAGCAAATGAGGATTTGCCACCAATAACAATATTGTAGGGGACATGCTGTGGCTTTGGGGGTGTGAAGGGATTCTATCCAGGTCAACACCTTGGGGGCAGCACACATGAGGATGTCAAGGTTCTGGAAAGTTTATTCTTTAAAAACCAGCCTGATTACTCTTGCGTTATACCTGGTAGGTCTCAGCTGGTGTGACACAGCCGATTAGGCTCAGGAAACTTCCCACGAGGGTGAGAAAACAGGGAAGGCAGCTGGGGATACTCCTGAGTGGGGACCCTCTGCTGTCTGCTCACCATGCTGCAGGGCAGAGCTGGTGAATCAGCCGCATTCCAGGGCTGTCTGTATCAGGGACCTGACGAGGAAACCGAAGCATCCAGGGCTTCTCTGGAGGTGATCTGTTTGTGCCCAGGCAGAGAAGGCTTTGGTTACCCTGTGCTCTGAACAAGAATTGTAGTCACTGAGTGCAATGAAATAAACAAAGGCCAGGGATCGGAAATATAATAATAATTATAAGTGAGAGCTGGGGTCCTGCAGTTGCTTCTCCAAGCAGTAGAGTCTGATGTGGTTGGGGGAGGGGAGGGGGCATGGAAAAAGCCCAGATGAACTCTCTGGCCTCATTGATGACCCAACACACAACTGTAAACGTTCTGGGGTTGTTTGTTTGTTTGTTTGTTACTTTTTTTTTCTTTTGGCCATGCCGTGTGGCCTGTGGGATCTTAGTTCCCCGACCAGGGGTCTAACCCGTGCCCCCTGCCGTGGAAGCGTGGAGTCTTTACCACTGGACCCCAGGGAAGCCCCCCATTCTGTTTTCTGTGTAACAACTTATACTCTTGCTGCCCTCTTCCTCCATCCTCCCTAATGAAGATGATTAGGATGCTTCTGTACCTTCCACGAACGCTCCAGAAACAACAGGGGGTGTTTTCCATAGCTTATCCATCAGCAGGATTGCAAATCTATGAAGTGCCGCTGTTATTTAATTCACTTAACAGTTGAGGTAACCGAAGCTCAGAAATGTTGAGTAACTTCCCCAAGGTCACACAGCTAGTAATGGCAAAGCTGGAGGTCAAGTCTAAGTCTGTCTCAGGGCCAATGCCCAGGCCCCATCCCATGTGCCAGGCTGCCATGAGGCCCCACAAACATGGGCCTTGGATGGGAATCACCTTAGGAGCCTCACTTCCTGATGGGCCAGCGCAACGGTCCTTACCCTGGAATCATAGGGAATCACACGGGCATCACTGATAGCTTGGTGATGATGTCTTCCTAAAGGGAGACCTCCTTACCTTCATTCTGAGGCTTTCATCTTGTTCTGAAGATTAGGTTCCTTCTGGTCCGCACAGGGTGTGGATGTAGATAAGATCTGGAAGTTTGAAGTGAAACATGAGGAATTGCTTTTCAAGTACAGGAGACTGCACTGCCCACCAAAACCTCTTTCACGATGTTTCAGGTTGCAAAAACACCAAGCTAACTTAGGCCAGAAATTTATTGGAATGCTTCTGGGGTATTTCATGAAGTCAAAAGACAGAAGCACCTGAGCCTCAGGAACAGATTGAATCTCTCTGAATAAACCAGAATATTTTCTTTCTTCTTTCCCTCCCTCCCTCCCTCCCTTCCATCTTTCTTTCCATCTATCATCTATCTATCCATCTATTATCTATCTTTATCTGTCCATCCATCTATCTGTCTATCTTTGATTTGTTCAACATATTGCTTTTATTCTTCTCTCTTTCTATGGATCAGTGGTTTCCAGAGTGTCCACATTATCAGGAAACTTGTTACAAATGCATATTCTCAGACTCTGTCCCAGAATCAGAAGCAAGGGTAGGGGCCAGCAACATGTATTTTAACAAGCCCTCCTGGTGATTCTGGTGTTGGATAAAGGTTGAGAACCCTGCCATGTTCCACATTTCTCTGTTTCCTGCATGATAGAAAATAGCCAGTGACATTGCCCGTCTCTAACATGCCATGGATTCAGCCACAAAGAGAAGTCTGAATTGACTGTTTTGAAATTAAAATTTACTCAGAAGGGACCCACTGATGGATCTTGGAAGAACACACAACTCCTGGGACATAAACTATAGTGGAGGTTGCAGGTGGTTATGGAAGGCAAGTACCATTGTATAAACACAGTTACTCCAATCACAGTCAGATAAATGGTCAAGAAAGGGGCCGTGCCCAGGGAAGAGATGCTGGGAAAGCAGTCTAATGATGAGAATAGAAGTTGTAAAAAGAAGAAGAAGAAGAAGTTGTAGCTGTAGTAATACAAGCACAGCAACGGTGGTAGCATCTGCCAGTCACTAAATATTTGCTATTTGTCAGACCTAGAGCTCAGCATATTTTCCATGGATTATTTCGTCTAATTCTCACCACACCTCTCTAAAGTAGATACTGTCAATATTCATATTTTACAGATGAGGAACTGTTTAAAGGAACTTCTTGAGCTGACAAAGCCTGTAAGCAGGATAAGAATGTCGGCAACCTGAGGCTTAGCCCCTACTGTGTTCTAACTTGACAACTTGTCTACTGTTGAGGGCAACACACCTTAGTGAGCCAGGTTGTTTGAGACTGGACAAGGGAAAACTTGAAATCTCATCCATCTCCCAGATCACAGATCGTCTGCGGCCATTTGGTGTTTAAAAATATGGCCATTGCATCCTGCACTGCAGAGCAATACAAGGAAGGTGCTGGAGATGTGGGATTCTCAAGTGCAGGTTTGCTTCTGAGACTCTGGAAGTATTTGAAATTTACTTTGTCTAAGATTGAGCTCAGCTGGGCACCGAGCATTAAAAGTCTTTTAACTGGGCTTCCCTGGTGGTGCAGTGGTTGAGAGTCCGCCTGCCGATGCAGGGGATGCGGGTTCATGCCCCGATCCGGGAGGATCCCACATGCCGCGGAGCGGCTGGGCCCGTGAGCCATGGCCACTGAGCCCGCGCGTCCGGAGCCTGTGCTCCGCAACGGGAGCGGCCACAGCAGTGAGAGGCCTGCCACAACAGTGAGAGGCCCGCATAACGCAAGAAAAAAAAAAAAAAAAAAACGAGAACCCCAAAAAAAAAAAAAAAAAAAAAAAAAAAGCATTTTAACTACCCCTACCATGGTAAACCATAAATGGAGAGCAACTGTGGACTGGAGAGAGTGTTCCAGTGGGTCTCTGCATGGAGACTTGATTTGCAGTCTCAGTGTTTTCTCCTTTAGTTCCCTTACTTATGTCCTTCCACAGCTTTAAGTCTGTTAACAACAGTCTGAGACCTGCTGTCCTGAATGCATCAGCTATTAAATATTACAGTAGGAAGGGGGAGCCATTCCAGGAGAAACCACGGGCTTCAGAGTTTTGCATTATTCTGCTTACCCGGCAAATGTGAACAACCTTATACTTTTTTAAAAAATTGAAGTATAGTTGATTTACAATATTATGTTAATTTCTGCTGTGCAGCAAGTGGTTCGGGTTATACATACATACATACGTGTATATATATATATATATATATATATATATATATATATATATATATATATATACACATTCTTTGTAAACTATTCTTTTCCATTATGGTTTCTCACAGGATATTGAATATAGTTCCCTGTGCTGTAGAGTAGGACCTTGTTGTTTATCCATGCTATATATACCAGTTTGCACCTGCTAACCCCAAACTCCCAATCCATCCCTGCCCCACCCCCTTCCCCTTGGCAACCACCAGTCTCTATGTCTGTGAGTCTGTTTCTGTTTCATAGATAAATTCATTTGTGTCATATTTCAGATTCCACATATAAGTGATGTCATATGGTATTTGTCTTTCTCTTTCTGACTTACTTCACTTAGTATGATAATCTCTAGGTCCATCCATGTTGCTGCAGATGGCATTATTTCATTCTTTTTTATGGCTGAGTAACATTCCATTGTGTATA
>NW_006789467.1:280491-281228 GCF_000442215.2 Lipotes vexillifer | reverse complement strand
CCATTGTATATATGTACCACATCTTCTTTATCCATTCATCTGTCGATGGACATTTATGTTGCTTCCATGTCTTGGCCACTGTGAATAGTGCTGCTATGAACATAGGGGTGTGAACAACTTTATACTTTTTTTTTCATTGAGTCATTTGGCTTATCCCCCCAAGTCCTTCCCTTTCATGATGCAGCCTCTTTCATGATGCTCTAAACATTTCCGATTTATCTTCCTAGAACTTCACGCACAGCCCCTCGTTCCCCAACCCCGATCATCCGTGATCCTCTCAACCCTCCACCTTCTGTCAGGCAGCCTCTCCCAGCTCCCGCCCTCCTAAATTCTTGCCTTCAGGTGCTCGTTTCCTGCCTTCCCAGTGGTTCCCTCTCTTCAAAATGAACCGGATTCCAAGCCTGCCTGCCTTTCTCTCCTTCTCCCCTTATCTCTTCCTTTCCTTCTCTCTCATCTGAGAGGCAGCCATACTGAGAACCCCATTTTCCTCCTTTCATAACTATAAAATAAAAATGTTATAAAATACTCGAGAGCATTTTATTTACTAAGGACCAGGCAGGCTGCTATCTCGTCTGGAACAGCCAGGAGCGATGCTTACAACAGGAGCTTTTCATCATGGTCCCCACAGGGTACCTTGTGATGTTTTAATGGTCAAGACCAAACTTAATTCAAATCCAGCAGGCGTTGGGGCTTCCCTGGTGGCGCAGTGCTTGAGAGTCCGCCTGCCGATGCAGGAG
>NW_006789467.1:268337-280188 GCF_000442215.2 Lipotes vexillifer | reverse complement strand
AAAAAAAAAAAAAAAAAAAATCCAGCAGGCGTTATTAGAAGTCATGTTGGCTAGCATGCCTTTATTGCTCTCATTTTTAATTATGAAATGTAATAAGGTCACATTTCTGGAAATAGAACTCAGTAAGATACATTGGTTTAATTTGTAAAAGTAATCTCCCTTCATATATGATATGTTTCATTCCACTTCAGCTAAACCCACATCAATAGCAGAAAAATGTAACAGGCTTCAATTAGCCTCAATAATCCTCCTGCACAATGATGAATGGGGGGAAAAAAAGAGAAATTGGTATTTCACATCTTCATCATTTAAAGACTTTGATGATACAAAATAGATTGGCTCTATTCCTCTGTTGCAGTCCACGTCTTCTTGAAAGGTTGTAATATGATAAAATGATTTTAATAAAATGGAGGTGAAAAGGATTCCTTGGAAATGAGTCAGGAAGCTTTCAATTAGGCAGCAGAGAGGATCCAGGAGATCTTTTGCAAACTGGAGGGTGGGGTCAATCTGTACTTGGATGGGCTTGGCTGGAAGGCGTGAGCAAATCACCAGGTGGCATCTGGAAGAATCCTTAGCCTAAAGGAGCTGATGATGGGATATTTCTGTGTTGAAAATCTTACTTGTAAGCTTCTCAGGTTCAAACAGTTTTCAATTAGGTATAGAAATAGTGTAGTTTTTTTTAAAAGCCCTACCTAAAAAAGTAGAGTGGACTTTGTAGCTCGGTGGGTCTAGGTGATTCAGGAAGGGAAAGGGCATAAGCAGAAGATCCAGGTTTTAGATCCAAGTATGTGACCTGCATTATGCCCCTTCTCAGTCTCATTTTACTTATCTGTGAAATAGGAAAATGTGGCTTGGTCACAATGGGAGTATTTTCTCATTTCCATGTTAGTTCATCAGTATCTATAATGAATGAATCCTGGCTATAAATTATATAAAAATCCATAAAGAGCAATAGCTTTTTAAAAGATGATCATGTTTTATTTCTTTTTTAACATCTTTATCAGAGTATAATTGCTTTACAATGTTGCATTAGTTTTTGCTGTATAACAAAATGAATCAGCTGTACGTACATATACATATATCCCCATATCCCCTCCCTCTTGCGTCTTCCTCCCACCCTTCCTGTCCCACCCCTCTAGATGGTCACAAAGCACCAAGCTGATCTCTCTGTGCAGCTGCTTCCCACTAGCTATCTGTTTTACATTTGGTAGTGTATATATGTCAATGCCACTCTCTCACGTCGTCCCAGCTTACCCTTGCCCCACCCCATGACCTCAAGTCCATTCTCTACATCTGCATCTTTATTCCTCTCATGCCCCTAGGTTCTACAGAACCATTTTTTTTTTAATTCCGTTTATATGTGCTAGCATATGGTATTGATTTTTCTCTTTCTGATTTACTTCACTCTGTATGACAGACTCTGGGTCCATCCACCTCACTACAAATAACTCAATTTCATTTCTTCTTATAGCTGAGTAATATTCCATTGTATATATGTGCCTCATCTTCTTTATCCATTCATCTGTCGATGGACACTTGGGTTGCTTCCATGTCCTGGCTATTGTAAATAATGCTGCAATGAACTTTGTGGTGCATGACTCTTTTTGAATTATGGTTTTCTCAGGGTATGTACCCAGTAGTGAGATTGCTGGGTCGTATGGTAGTTCTATTTTTAGTTTTTTAAAGAACCTCCATATTGTTCTCCATAGTGGCTGCATCACTTTACATTCCCACCAACAGTGCAAGAGGGTTCCCTTTTCTCCACACCCTCTCCAGCATTTACTGTTTGTAGATTTTTTGATGATGGCCATTTTGACCAGTGTGAGGTGATACCTCATTGTAGTTTTGATTTGCATTTCCCTAATGATTAGTGATGTTGAGTATCCTTTCCTTTGTTTGTTGGCAATCTGTATGTATATCTTCTTTGGAGAAATGTCTTTTTAGGTCTTCTGCCCATTTTTTGGATAGGGTTGTCTTTTGGATATTGAGCTGCATGAGCTGCTTGTAAGTTTTGGAGATTAATCCTTTGTCAGTTGCTTCGTTTGCAAATATTTTCTCCCATTCTGAGGGTTGTCTTTTCATCTTGTTTATGGTTTCTTTTGCTGTGCAAAGCTTTTAAGTTTCATTAGGTCCCATTTGTTTATTTTTGTTTTTATTTCCATTTCTCTATGAGGTGGGTCAAAAAGGATCTTGCTCTGATGTATGTCATAGAGTGTTCTGCCTGTGTTTTCCTCTAAGAGTTTGATAGTGTTTGGACTTAAATTTAGGTCTTTAATCCATTTTGAGTTTATTTTTGTGTGTGGTGTTAGGGAGTGTTCTAATTTCATTCTTTTACAGGTAGCTGTCCAGTTTTTCCAGCACCAGTTATTGAAGAGGCTGTCTTTTCTCCATTGTATATTCTTGCTTCCTTTGTCAAAGAGAAGGTGACCATACGTGTGTGGGTTTACCTCTGGGCTTTCTATCCTGTTCCATTGATTTATATTTCTGTTTTTGTGCCAGTACCATACTGTCTTGATTACTGTAGCTTTGTAGTATAGTCTGAACTCTGGGAGCCTGATTCCTCAAGCTCCATTTTTTTCCCTCAAGATTGCTTTGGCTATTCAGGGTCTTTTGCGTTTCCATACAAGTTGTGAAATTTTTTGTTCTAGTTCTGTTAAAAACGCCATTGGTAGTTTGATAGGGATTGCATTGAATCTGTAGATTGCTTTGGGTAGTATAGTCATTTTCACAATGCTGATTCTTCCAATCCAAGAACGTGGTATATCTCTCCATCTGTTTGTATCATCTTTAATTTCTTTCATCAGTGTCTTGTAGTTTTCCACATACAGGTCATTTGTCTCCTTAGGTAGGCTTATTCCTAGGTATTTTATTCTTTTTGTTGCAATGGTAAATGGGAGTGTTTCCTTAATTTCTCCTTCAGATTTTTCATCATTAGTGTACAGAAATGCAAGAGATTTCTGTGCGTTGATTTTGTATCTTGCTACTTTACCAAATTCATTGATTAGCTCTAGTAGTTTTCTGGTAGCATCTTTAGGATTCTCTATGTATAGTATCTTGTCATCTGCAAACAGTGACAGTTTAACTTCTTCTTTTCTGATTTGGATTCCTTTTATTTCCTTTTCTTCTCTGATTGCTGTGGCTAAAGCTTCCAAAACTATGTTGAATAATAGTTGTGAGAGTGGGCAACCTTGTCTTGTTCCTGATATTAGTGGAAGTGGTTTCAGTTTTTCACCATTGAGAATGATGTTGGCTGTGGGCTTGTCATATGTGGCCTTCATTATGTTAAGGTAGGTTGCCTCTGTGCCTACTTTCTGGAGGGTTTTTATCATAAATGGGTGTTGAATTTTGTCAAAAGCTTTTTCTGCATCTCTTGAGATGATCATATGGTTTTTCTTCTTCAATTTGTTAATATGGTGTATCACATTGATTGATATACGCATATTGAAGAATCCTTGCATTCCTGGGATAAACCCCACTTGATGATGGTGTATGATCCTTTTAATGTGCTGATGGATTCTGTTTGCTAGTATTTTGTTGAGGCTTTTTGCATCTATGTTCATCAGTGATATTGGCCTGGAGTTTTCTTTCTTTGTGACATCTTTGTCTGGTTTTGGTATCAGGGTGATGGTGGCCTTGTAGAATGAGTTTGGGAGTGTTCCTCCCTCTGCTATATTTTGGAAGAGTTTGAGAAGGATGGGTGTTGGCTCTTCTCTAAATGTTTTATCGAATTCATCTGTGAAGCCATCTGGTCCTGGGCTTTTGTTTGTTGGAAGATTTTTAATCACAGTTTCAATTTCAGTGCTTGTAATTAGTCTGTTTATATTTTCTATTTCTTCGTGGTTCAGTCTCGGAAGGTTGTGCTTTTCTAAGAATTTGTTCATTTCTTCCAGGTTGTCCATTTTATTGGCATATAGTTACCTGTAGTAATGTCTCATGATCCTTTGTATTTCTGCAGAGTCAGTTGTTACTTCTGCTTTTTCATTTCTAATTCTGTTGATTTGAGTCTTCTCTCTTTTTTTCTTGATGAGTCTGGCTGATGGTTTATCAATTTTGTTTATCTTCTCAAAGAACCAGCTTTTACTTTTATTGATCTTTGCTATAGTTTCCATCATTTCTTTTTAATTTATTTCTGATCTGATCTTTATGATTTCTTTCCTTCTGCTAACTTTGGGTTTTTTCTCTTCTTTCTCTAATTGCTTGAGGTGCAAGGTTAGGTTGTTTATTCGAGATGTTTCCTGCTTCTTAAGGTGGGCTTGTATTGCTATAGACTTCCCTCTTAGAACTGCTTTTGCTGCATCCCATAGGTTTTGGGTCATCGTGATTTCATTGTCATTTGTTTCTAGGTATTTTTTGATTTCCTCTTTGATTTCTTCAGTGATCTCTTGGTTATTTAGTAGTGTATTGTTTAGCCTCCATGTGTTTGTATTTTTTACAGTTTTTTCCCATAATTGATATCTAGTCTCATAGTGTTAGGGTCGGAAAAGATACTTTATACAATTTCAGTTTTCTTAAATTTACCAAGGCTTGATTTGTGATGCTAGATATGATTCATCCTGGAGAATGTTCCATGAGCACCTGCGAAGAAAGTGTATTCTGTTGTTTTTGGATGGAATGTCCTCTAAATATCAGTTTATTCCATCTTGTTTAATGTGTCATTTAAAACTTGTGTTTCCTTATTTATTTTCATTTTGGATGATTCATTTTGATGAATTGGGAGATTGGGATTGACATATATACACTAATATGTGTAAAATGGATAACTAATAAGATCCTGCTGCATAAAAAATAAATACAATAAAATTCACATATTCAAAAAAAAAAGAGTTCACCAGCCCAGAAGCTCCAAGATTATCATTTTATTTTTTAAATTTAATTTTTATATTATATGAGTATAGTTGATTTACAATATTTTGCTAGCTTCAGGTGTACAGCAAAGTGACACAGTTTTATCTGTCTATCTGTATATCTTCATTCTTTTTCAGATTCTTTTCCCATATAGGTTATTATAGAATATTGAATAGAGTTTCCTGTGCTATACAATAGGTTCTTGTTGTTTATCTGTTTTTTATATAGTAGTGTGTATATGTTGATCCCAAACTCCTAATTTATCCCTCCCCACCCCAACCTTTCCCGTTGGTAACCATAAGTTTGATCTCTATGTCTGTGAGTCTGTTTCTGTTTTGTAAATAAGTTCATTTGTATCATTTTTTTTTTTAGATTCCACATATAAGGAATACCATATTATATTTGTCTTTCTCTGTCTTATTTCACTTAGTATGATGATCTCTGGGTCCATCCATGTTGCTGTAAATGGCATTATTTCATTCTTTTTTATGGCTGAGTAATATTCCATTGTATATTGTATATATGTACCACATCTTCTTTATCCGTTCCTCTGCCGATGGACATTTAGGTTGCTTCCATGTCTTGGCTATTGTGAATAGTGCTGCTGTGAACTTTGGTGTGCATGTGTCTTTTCAAATTACGGTTTTCTCTAGATATATGCCTAGGAGTGGGATTGGTGGATCATATGGTAGTTCTATATTTAGTTTTTTAAGGAACCTCCATACTGTTCTCCCTAGTGCTTGTACCAGTGTACCAACTTTTTTATAGTTGACAAAATGCTACTGTGTTGCAATGTTATTTGATCTTCACAAGAACAGTTTGAGGGAGTTATTACAGGAAGCATCCCATTTTACCGAAAAAGAACACTGACTCAGACCAAGGGCATCTTATCTAAGTTGACGTGGATAGTTGTGGCAGAGCTAAGACGTGACTACAGATTTCCTGACATACAGTCATTGCCTTCAACTGAATTCTGATTCAGTTCAACACACACAGACCCCATGACATGCCAAGCTTTAGAGATATAATATGAATAAGTTTCAGACCTTTAAATGCAGGCTGTTGGAAAAAACAGATACTTCACAGTAGATTGAACGATATGACGTGATTTTTGTAGGTCAAAATGTTGAATATTGGTGATTTCATTTGATTCAATCTAATAATATATTAATACTATGATAGAGGTATATTGATAAGTACTTTTTTCTTTTTCCTTATACTTCCCGGCATTTCTCCTGCTTTCATCCGTTTATTTCCTCTGTTTCCTGAAGCAGTTGGCTTTATCAGAGTTGATTAAATATCACAGTCACTTTAATTCACAAGAGCACACTTGTGCGTGGATGACATCTCTAGCAGTTGGCATACTGAACCTGTAAATACACAGAACCAATGGCTAACAAATAACTAACTTCATACAGGCTCAAGGTGATGCATAACAAGCTGGACCACCCCTGACCTAGGCTACTTAGTGTTGTAGGGCATTGAGGGCTGCAGAAATTGTGATGGATAAAGACAGGAAAGATCACTGATACATCAGCCTAGAAATCATCAGTGACCTCAAGAGCTGTTACAGTGGAACAGGACTGATTCTTCTTTTTTTCTAATTTTTATTGGCGTGTGGTTGCTTTACAATGTTGCGTTAGTTTCTGCTGTACAGCAGAGTGAATCAGCTATACATAAACATATAGCCCCTCTTTTTTGGATTTCCTTCCCCTTTAGGTCACCACAGAGCACTGAGTAGAGTTCCCTGAGCTATACAGTATGTTCTCATTAGTTATCTATTTTATACGTAGTATCAATAGTGTATGTGTGTCAGTCCCAATCGCCCCTTTTAGTGCAAAAGAGAACAAGAGGCTGTATGGCAAGCATTGGCTCAAAAATCTTGCTGTTTGTCAAGAGAAGTCATAGCCACAAGATGTCCTTCAGTGAATGGCTAAATAAACTGTGGTACCTTAACCCTGACCCTAACCCTGATAATGGAATATTATTCAGCTCCAAAAAGACATGAGCTCTCAAACCATGAAAAGATATGGAGGAACTTAAATGTAAATCCCTAAGTGAAAGAAGCCAGTCTGACAAGACTACATATGGTATGATTCGGAATATAGGACATTCTGGAAAAGGTAGAACTATGGAGACAGTGAAAAGATCAGTAGTTTCCAAGAATCAGAGGGAAGGGAGGGATGGATAGGTGAAGCACACAGGATTTTAGGGCAGTGAAGTTATTCAGTATGATACTCTAATGGTACATACATGTCAGTATCCATTTGTGCAAACCCATAGAATGCACAAGACCAAGAGTGCTCCTGAATGTAAACCATGGACTCTGGGTGATTATGATGTGCCAGCGTAGATTCATCAGTTGTAACAAATGCATCACTCTTGCGGGGGGTATTGATAATGGGGGAGGCTACACACATGTTGGCACAGGAGACATATAGGCAATCTGTGGCTTCTGCTCAATTTTTCTGTGAACCTCAAACTACTCTAAAATGTAGTCTGTTTTTAAAAGAGAGAGAGAAGTCATAAGCTTGAGAAGTTAGTAGGGTTCAAAGAAACAGTTTTTCTGTCTTTACTTTAAAGGATAAGAAAGATTATAGCATCTGGAGGAAGAAGGAAAGAATCGACTAGAAGCAGAGAGGATAAAGATGCTGTTGAGAGACAGAGAGGGGGGGAGAGGAAGAGAGAGACCCCCTTGTCCAAGGGTAAGGGGCCTCCTTCTTTGAAAGGGGAAGAATTAATACGGATTCAAAGGCATTTTAAGGAAATGAGGACACTGGTGACAGACGAAGAGAGGAATTTATTAGGGAAGATGGACCTGGATTTGTAGAAACTAGAGGGAGAGAGAGAAAGTTGGCTCTGATGGTTTGAGAGAACATGGAGTAACTTCCAAACAACTACTGTTAAGAAATGCAGCAGGTAGTCAGGGAGATGGGGCAGCTGTGCAGATAAATGCGGTGTTAGTGTATATTCCTTGGAGATGATTTAAAATAGAAGAGAAAAAAAGAAAAAAGAAAAAACAAATAAATAATAAAATAGAAGAGAAAGCCTTTATAAACAATGCTTTGAGCAATGTAGAAATTACTGCCTTTCGTTGAGGCAAGAGATGGGGGAGGGAGGTTGTTAAAAGAAGCAACGCCAGCTCCTGTAACAAACAACCCCCAAATCTCAACGGCTGGTCAAAGTAAAGGTTTGCTTCTTGCTCACCCGAAGGCATTCCTACTTGGGGAGGTGTCTTGAGCAGCTTCCTGGGTGATTTCACTTCCATCCTGTCATTCCACTGCTCCCTGGGACCTCAGACTCCTGTATCCCAGGAACATGAGTCATGTGGGCTGAGAGACAACACCTAGAGCAGGGTGGCAACCTAAGGCTCAGAGGCCAAATCCAGCCCACCACTAGTTTCTGTATGGCCTGCAAACTAAGGATGGTTTTCACATTTTTTCAGTGGTTGAAAAAAAATATTAAAAGAAGCATGATAGTTCATGACGTGAAAAGTATATGAAATTCAGATTTCAATGTCCATAAGTTTTGTTGGCACACAGCTGTGCCCATATGTTTCTAGCTGCTTTTTTGCTAAGATGGCAGAGTTGAGTAGTTGTAGCAGAGACTGTGTAGACTGAAAAAACTACTGCCCTTTACCAAAAAAAAATTGCCAACTTCTGACCTAGAGGACGGAGCACCCAAGATTTAACCATCTCATCCCAGAAGGTCATATCCCAGTTCACCCGGCAAGAACTAGCCATATGGAGTCTCTGTCTGGGTAGCTACTTTTCTGCATTAACTCAGTGCTTTCACACTGGGGAGCACAAATCTTTGTAGTTTAGGTCAGTATGACTGCAGCAGAGGGATTACCTTTTAGACATCTCAGGAAATAGATACAGATGCTCTTCAGATATTTCTGCTCTTCAAAATCTATTTTCAATTGTGTCATTAGAGGAGAGGTGTGTGTGTGTGTGTGTGTGTGTGTGTGTGTGTATGTGTGTGTGTATTTCGAGGGGTGTGGGAATTCTTTCTCTGCTTTTCGATGTATTGCCCATGCTGGCTGGTTCAGCTTCGCTTTCCTCAAGCTGTCACTCCTATCCCTTCATGCCCCTTATCTTTATTGTAGTGAGTGACTCAGCCTTGTCTGAGTTCCCAGCCCTAAATCACATACCTACACTCAGCAACTCTAAAGGCCAGCCCCTGCAGACAGAATCTTACTGGCGTTAGAAGGACGTGGTCATCAGACCTCATCAAAATACATCTTCCTATCATATGAAGCAACTCTTCACATGAGAAGGATGTGTTGGGTAAAAAACATTTCCTTCATTCCCTTAACATTTAAAGAAATTCAGGTAAAATGTCAACATATTCAGTTCAACCACGTATGTACAAGACATTCTGGGGACACTTTGGGTGCCAAGGATCTCTGGCTTATCAGAGATTTACTGTTCCTCCATCACCCACCACCTAAAGCTACCTAGGGAACTGTAAAATCTAAGAGAAAATGAGTCTACAATGCAAACCCAGCCCACAGTCTTTCCTTATGCTGTCTTAGATTGCTGTCCCCCAAACCACCATTATACAGAAATTCCACTGTGATAGAAACTTAGTTAAAGTAGTCCCTGCTCTCAAAGGAATCACAGTCCAGTGGAAAGACAGGCTTTTATACACTATGGGTAATAGAAGGTAGTCTGAAATCAGCACTCAAATTGAGATCCAAACAAAGTACTCAGAGCAAACATAGGGGTGGAGTGATTAATTGTGGCAGATGTTTACCAAGAGTAATGATTTTAAGTGTCAGGAATAGAAAGCCTTTCTCCATCACACTTGCAATGCTAATCCCAATTCATTCATCATCCAACCTCACCTTGCCTGGCCATTTATCTTGAATGCAAACCCAGCTTTATTCAGGGAAATCAGTCATCTCCATTTATCCTGTGACTGCAGACGCTCAGAGAGGATAACTGCCACCAGCCATATTTCATGCTCATCCACTCACGTGGGAGACCAACCTTTTGCCAGGTGATCTCTTCAATTGGGATGGTTTTTAATTCAATCTAAAACTGAGGCTTGGCGATAAAGCAGCCCTGTGGCCCTGTTATATATTCTGGGACACATATGCTTCCTTGTCTCTGGTTTCGTGTTCTAGTGAGATGAGTATTGGTCACCTTCTCTTAGGAGTGCATCAAGTGAGGAAAAACGAAGATGGGAAGATGACTGACATGGATTCCTCTTTCTCTAGAAAGAAAGGCCAATATCGCACTAAGCTGCGATGATGAAAGAGAGGTGATGTCGGAGGAAGCACGGAAAACAGAGAGACAGACTGTAATCAGGAGCCCGAGGCCAGCTCAATTCTCTTTCCTTTATTAAAATAAGAAGTGCTGCCCCTTCTCATCCAGGCAGACCTTTTCAGCCCTTCGTGATGCCAAGTCCTCCTGTTTTCCCAAATGGCTTAATCATTCCTCTTGACTAACCTCTTTTCACAAAGATGTGCACATCTTTCCCATTGTGGAGAAAACCTCCGCCAGCCTTAACAGCCTCTTCTGGCTACTTTTCCTTTCCTTTCCTTTCTCCACCCAGCATCTCAAGGTGAGCCCTCAGGATACCCCTTGCCAGGGCTGCCATCCCACTATCAACATTGCTTTATAAAAATCTAGGCGTCTTCTCACCATCTTGCTTTAGCCTGCAGTCCTTTTCCTCAGATAGTCCTCTAATTGCTGTTGTTTATGGATAATGCCACTCAGCGTTAATCTGTATTTCCTCTTCTTGTGCAAATTTTGTTGGCTCTTTGTGACTTGGATGTGGTTTCAACTAGAAACCTTAATACAGCGGTTGGCAAACTACAGCCATTTGGCAAAACTGGCTGCCCTCTGCCTGTTTTTATAAATAAAGTTGTATTGGAAAACAGCCATCCCCATTCATTTATATATTGTTTACCACTGCCTTTGTGTAACCACAGGCAGAGGTGATTTGTTGCAACAGAGACCACATAGTCCCCAAAGCCTAAAATATTTAGTATCTGGTCCTTTACAGAAAAAAGCTTGCCAAGGTAGGAGTTAATCTTTCTCATGATACTGTAGGCTCAGTTTGATCTTCAGATCTCCTTATTTTTGATAAATTCATGCCAGACTATGGGAAGACCATGTTCTCTTCTGAGAAGAATCCCTGGTTCAAAAAGTTGAGAGAATCCTGATACACGGAGCGATACTCATATTTCCATTATCCTGTGCTGCAAACCAGGGCAGCCACTGTGCCCAGATCCAGTTATGGAAAAAGATGATTGAACTCAAAACACCCCTTGCTTCCTGAAGACTTACTCTTCCCTCTCTTTGGAAAACCCCTAAGTTCTTGTTACGAGCCACAGATTGTGCTTGGGTAATTGAGCGAGTCTGAGGATTGCTGCCTCTTTTATGGACTGTGCATCATTCTGGTGAAGGCAGGGTGATGCACCAGGAAACATGGGGTTTGCTTCTGAGAACTGTAAGGAGGTGGAAGGCTGCCGTCTTTTATTATAAGGTCTTCTGTTCTCTTTGAATTTCTTTCCTTCTACGTGGGTACATGTTACGTTGAAAAAGTCCTTGGGCAAATCACTTCAATTCTCAGTTTCCCTAAGTAACGGAGAAAAGAATTCCTTCTCACCTACCTTCCCAGAAACTTAAAGAAATGTATGTGTAAGTGCGAAAGATACACTTAATAGGACAAGTAGCTTGTAGCCCATGACTGTCCAATAGAAATGTAATTTAAAACTTCCTTTTTTTTAAATTTTATTTTATATTGGAGTGTCATTGATTAACAATGTTGTGTTAGTTTCAGGTGTACAGCAAAGTGATTCAGTTATACATATACATGTATCTATTCTTTTTCAAATTCTTTTCCCATTAAGGTTAGTACAGAATATTGAGCAGAGTTCACTGTGCTATGCAGTAGGTCCTTGTTGGTTATTTCTTTTAAATATAGCAGTGTGTACGTGTCAATCCCAAACTCCCAATCTATTCCTTTCCCCACCCTTCCCCCCCCCCCCCCC
>NW_006789467.1:264258-268106 GCF_000442215.2 Lipotes vexillifer | reverse complement strand
GGCCGCTGAGCCTGCGTGTCCGGAGCCTGTGCTCCGCAGCGGGAGAGGCCACAACTGTGAGAGGCCCGCGTACCGCAAAAAAAAAAAAAAGAAAAAAAAAAAGAAAGTAAAATGAAACAGATGAAAGTAATTTTAATAAATTATTTTATTAACCCAGTATATCTAACAAGTAGTCAATATAAAATTATTAATGAGATATTTTACTTTTTTCCCATATTATATCTTCAAATCCAGAGTATTATTTTGTGATTATGGTGCATCTTACTTTGAGCAAACCAGGCTATCACAGTGGACAGCGCAACTCTAGCCTGTGTCCTAGCTGACAGCATCTCCAGCAGCCCCCACCCTCACCAATAACCACTTACTTCTCCATGAGCCCTGGAATGTGCTCAGCCAAAGAGCAAAAACAACCACAGGTAGACATCAAATTCCTAAAGGGCTGTGGTTTCTGTTTCCCATGTCCCTAAAGTGGCCATAACATTATTATTAATAATGCCTAATCTATGTTGAAATGCTTAGTATGTTCTGGACACTGTGCTAAGAGCTTTGCAAGATTATTTCATTGATTTCTCACAACCAACCTGTGAGAAAACTGTTGTATCACCATTTTACTTTTTTTTTTTTTTTTTTTTTTTTTGCAGTACGTGGGCCTCTCACTGTTGTGGCCTCTCCCATTGTGAAGCACAGGCTCCGGATGCGCAGGCCCAGCGGCCATGGCTCACGGGCCCAGCCGCTCCGCGGCATGTGGGATCTTCCCGGACAGGGCCACGAACCCGTGTCCCCTGCATCGGCAGGCGGACTCTCAACCACTGCGCCACCAGGGAAGCCCCACCATTTTAAAGGTCAGTAAACTGAGGATGAGAGGAATTGCACAGTTTGCCTGATGTCACAGAGCTTTTGTGTGGTGGAGCAACATTCATTCTCAGGCAAATGTTTCCAGAGTCTGGTTAATTCAAAATAAGCAATATTGCTTGTTTCTTGGACTGCCTTTTTTTCTTTTTTTTTTTTTTCTTTTACTGCTATCATTGCCCCCTCCTGAGGACTAACTCTGCCTCCTGCCCTGCCCTGCAGCTGCTATTATTGAAGTGGAGTGGGTGGTGGTGGTGGAGGGAGCATCCTCCCAGCTCTTTTTACCAGCCATGGCTGGGATGGTGTTTAAACTGACGAGTCTTCCAGCACAGCAGGCTCTCCCCTCAACACAATGCAGAGACTTATACTTTCCATTGCCTTCTGAGAAAGTGCATTGAATCACTTCTCTAGAGGAGGGCTATTAACAAATCTAATACCATTCTCAAAAGCAACTCTTATTAAACAGTTCTTATTAATCTTGTTTCCCAGGATGAAACATATACTATCCAGCTTTTTTTATGACACGGCAAATTCTTTGCCTTTTCAGGGTACCTCACATACTTCTGTGTGAGGGTAAAATAGGGCAGAATTTGTTTCTCCCTCATCTTATTAAGTATGAATGGAAGTGGTCAGAGGAATGGACATTTCCAAACTCTTTTCTCCCAGAGATACTCATTCCTTTTAAAAACAGATATAACTATTTCATTGTGCTTAAATGCCTTCTTTAGCCTAAAGACTTTTCCCTTTCCTCTACTCTGATTTTTTTTTTTTTTTGCGGTACGCGGGCCTCTCACAGTTGTGGCCTCTCCCGCTGCGGAGCACAGGCTCCGGACACGCAGGCTCAGCGGCCATGGCTCACGGGCCCAGCCGCTCCGCGGCACGTGGGATCTTCCCGGACCGGGGCACGAACCCGTGTCCCCTGCATCGGCAGACGGACTCCCAACCACTGCGCCACCAGGGAAGCCCTATTCTGATTTTTAAAGTAATATTTAATTTTCTACTTTAAAAATTTTCTCCTTTTAAAAACACAAAGTTATAAATATACTCTTTATATAAGAGATTCAAACAATAAAGAGTTATATGAAGAAAACCTTGAAAATCCTGTCCTTCTTCCAGTCCTCTTCTTAGAATTCATTTCTGCCAATAGGTTAGACCATGTTTTTTCATTCCCTTTTCTGTGTTTCCATATCCATACGTGTATATGTATTATGCCTTGGGAAAACACGATTGGGATCATACTGTGTACTTTTTTCCCTAGTTTGCTTTGTTTATCTGAAAATTTGTCTTTGTGACTTTTCCACATCAATACCTTCTTTTTTGACAGCTGCGTAATACTTTATAGTAAAGATATAGCATACTCTATTTCAAGACTCCCCTATTGATGGTCATTTAGTTGTTGTCTGTTTCATGCTATTTCCAACAATTCTGCAATAAGTATTCTTGTACTCAGGGTTTATTTAGTATAAACTCCTAGCTTATTTTTAGTTTTGATGGACTAAGAAATTGCTTTTAAAAGAGCTTCATCAATTCGTAGTTCAAGTAACAAGGTAGGGGAGAATCTGAATCCTTCAATGATCACCCTTATTTGATTTTATCAAATTAAAAACGTTTGCCAATCTGACAGAAATTATTTTTGTATTCTTTAGAAAACTTTCAAGGAGAATATTCACTCTGAGTTTAATTTCCAGAGCATGGAATATGCAGCCAGACTCCCTGAGTTTATACCGTGTATCTGCCACTTATTGGTAGCATGATCTTGGGCACGTTGCTTCATCTTCCTGTGTTTTATTTCCCCTCCCTGTGAAATGTAACAATAGTTACACCTCACCCACAGAGTTGTTATGAGGATGAAATGAGTTAGTCTGTGTAAAACACTTAGATCAGTACTTGCATGTTGTAAGGATATATAATATTTGCCTTATTATACTATTATCATATTGTATTTTCTTGCACGTAAGAAAACAAATGGTTTTGCTAGGTTGTATTCTATTTGGACACTTTATTGAATTACCTTATTATTTATAATAATTGTAAATGGCTTCTCTTAGATATTCTTCATTGATAATTGTGAAAAGTAATCATTTGGGTGCCTTTCTTTGCAATAGTTAAAGCTCTCTTTTTCTTGTCTTGTTGCATTTGCTAATGTTTCCAGTGACAGTGATAATAGAGATCCTTGTTTTGTTCCTGATCAGTAAGACTACCTCTGATATTTCACAATTATATGGGATTTGGTGAAGAACCTTTTAGAGAGTGAGGACATTTCATTCTAATTAAAGAATATTATTAAAATATTTTTTAAATGAGGAAAGATGTTAAATATAAAATATTCTCTCTGGCATCTTTTGAGATGATCATAAATTGTTTTCTTCTTTAAATCAGCCTCTATGGTGAATTAAATTAGTGGATTTTCCAATGGTAAGTGAGATAAAGCACTTTGGCATTTAATTATTAAACTGTTGGATTTGATAGCTTAATTTATTACTTAGAACTTTTATATCTATGTATATGAGACTGGCAGACATTTTTCTTCATGCACTATTTTGCAGATTGAGTTAATAAATTTCTTATCTTTTATTATGCTATCGAATAAGTTTGAAGGCTTGGTAGAATTTGCCTATAAAACCCTTGGCCCAAGAGTTTTAACAGTAATCTCTGACTACTTTTTCAGTTTCTTGTATGGTTATTAATACATTTAGATTTTGTACTCATTTTTGAGTAATTTCCATTTTTCTAAGAAATCATCCATTTCATCTAGATTTCCAAATTTGTTGACATTGTTACAAAATATTCTCATAATTTAAAAGCCTCCTCTACAGCTATCATCCTGCCACTTTTCTTGCTTTCAGTATTGCTTACCTTTGTCTTCATTTTTTCCCCCTTAATCAGACTTGCCAAAGATTTATCTAGTTCATTAGTCTTTACAAAGAATCGACTCTGGTTTTACAAATCAGCTATAGCTTATTTTTTGGTGACTGTTTTCTATATTATTAATTCCTGCT
>NW_006789467.1:242429-264191 GCF_000442215.2 Lipotes vexillifer | reverse complement strand
CCTGCTGCTACCCATTCTTCCTTTACTTTCTTTGGGTTTATTTTATTATTTTGTTTGTCATTTTTTAATATGGGAAGTGGGACATACATAGCAAGAAAATATTATAGGCACAGGGGTAGGAGTCTGTACTTAGCACAATGAGGACACAAAATGAGGACTGATTCTATATATGAGGGTAGGGTAAAGATGGAGCTTCGTGACTGAAAGATAAGTGAGTAGTGGGAAAAGGTGCCCAGCTATTCATACTCATAGTTATTCATGGTGGGATGTTTATGGAAAATTTTATATACACACACCCACAAAACTTGTTACAGTGATTGCCTCTGAGAAAGGCGAGTAAAGGCATTTGGCATGTACCCCTTCATGTTGTTTAATTTCATTTTAGTGTATGCGTTTATTATCCACCTAATGAACAAGTTTAAAACAAAGTAAAATTAAGGTCATTCCATTGAACACATGAACTGGTTTAAACTTCCTCCTTAATTTAAAGGTATTTTAAATGTTGAGAGGCAACCAAGTGCAGGTCTGATATCTCTATTAGAGGGCAGACTGCAAGGCTGCATAAAATCTGCCGTCTGGTCTGTTAATGTGGCAGTGGCTGCAGGCGGTGGGTTTGCAGATCTGGGGGGGTGAAGGTAGCCACTGGTTCCAGTCACAGTAGTGACAGAGGAGGGCATGAGAGGTTTCCTGTCCGAGGCAGGTTTTGCTTTTGTTTCAAAAGCCATTATCTCTGACAGGGTGGGTCTCCCCCCTCTGCCACCTCACAGCTTGCCTGGCTCTGGCTTTTGGCTTCTGAATCGGCTCCAACCCCAGACAGGGCCCCTGTCTGCCCTGCCTTTGACCTGCAACATCTCTTTATTTCTCAGGCACTGCACCTCTGTCCTCAAGTTCAGCCACTTTACTGCTTCTCCCACCAGGGAACAAGAGGTCCTTGTAAATGCAGGTCATAGATAATCACAAGGTCAGAACTGGGCACTGAGAGCTGGGGAGCACACACTCGGAAGCATAGTGGCCTTCGCTGGAATGATGGAGGCAAGAGGTGGACGTTTATGTGGCTGGAGCAGATGATCACATTTGTTTGGGAGGCGGGGTGAGAGAGCGCATGAGCATAAGAGTATGTCTGAGAAAAGGAAGCACCAAACTCAAGATCTCAGAGGGCAGAGCTAAGAAGGAAAAGGAGGGAGGAAATAAACATCCATTTATCGAGTTCCTTCTGTGGTCCAGGAGCTCTTTAAGTAGGATTTCATTTAATTCTCTCAATTCTCCCATTTTAGCTAAGGGCTCTGAAGCTTAAGGGAACTAAATATCTTGACAGAGACCCACAGAGGCAGGGATTGAAAATCAATGGTAGAGAGATGGATGGCAGTTGAAGGTGGAACGGGAGAGAGACAAGGCTGATGTCTTCCTTCAGTTCTCTCTGACTGGGGGGAAGTAGGAAGTAGTCGGAGAAGCAAAAGCCTCATCTACTCAGTTGCTCATGCCAGAAGCCTGTTGCATATCCCGTCCACTGGCAGGTCTTGTCAACTCTATTCCCAAAATAGGTCTTGAATGTCCACTCTCTCCAACTCTACCACTATCACCTTAGCCCAAGCTAGCATCCTAGAATAAACCACCAGTATCCTCACTTAGACCAGCATGCTAACCTCCTGCTGGCCTTTTCTCCTTTTGGTCCATTTTCCATCGGCTGGAGCAATATTCAGAATATACTTGTCTGGTCGTGTCTCGTCATCCCTTGAAACTTTCCAACAGCTTCCCCGCACCCTAAGGATGGCAGTCATTATCTCAGCATGAGCTGCAGGACACTGAATGGTCCATCCCCTGTCAGGTCCTGCAGACGCATGCTAAGCCACTTTCCCCTTTGCTTATATGTTCTAACTGTATTGGCCGTTTTCCTGTTTCTCAGACTCAATAAGCTGCTTTTATTCCTTTCTCCACTTAGCAGTTGTTTTTTCACTTACCTCTTTTTCTGGCTGTCCTTACCAGTGCTGTGTAAACTGAGTCTAGATTTGATTCCCCTAATAGCTAACTAGTGGAGCAATTCATTTAAACACATGTCTGTCACTAGGCAGAAAGCTCTGTGATTGTTTTCTTGTTTTCCCAGCTTGTAGTTGATGCTTATTTTGAATGAATGAATGAATGAATAAGTGAATGAAATAGTAAATGAATGAAAAAATGTATCATTAAGGTAAATCACAAGGTCAGTCTTGTATTATTTAGCAAAGCACACCTGTGAAGGCTGAAAAGCCCCCTTTGCACAGACTGCTTCCTGTCACTCATCATACATAGCTGAGGTAATGGCTAATCTGGGTAGTTCATTCCACATGCCACCCTGACAAGGTTTGGCTGTGACCTTCCCCTTTTGATCAGGGTCAAATCTGACTTGCTGTCTTTGCTTTCTGCCTCATGTTTTCCTTTCCTGTTTGTGCCTCTGCCCTTTCACTTTCTTTGCTCCAGCTTGGAACTTTAGGTGCGGCTGACAGTCTGTTTTCTACTTGCTGTATACTAAATATCATGCTAGAGGTCTTTGCTTGGAAGAATTAAAAGAAAGAAACTGAAGAAATACGTGCAAGGTGAACAATCCCCCGCTCTTTGGAATCCCCATAAAGCTGCTTTGGGACGGTGTCCTGGTTCCTCCCTACATGGCTCCAGTGGTCCACGAGCTGCCGCCCCCAACCGTGTCACAGACCCGGCTGTGACATTGCCAGGCTCAGCACGGGGCACCCGCCTCTGCCGGAGGGATATGAGTTCCTTCCATGTAGTGAGTCAATCTGGGCAGACAAATCCTGCTGAAAGGGGTTATAAATTGGGGATTGTGAACCCGTCCTGCTGAGAGGCACTAACAGTTTATAAGGGAGAAAAATTGATAAACCCCTGGGTATCTTTTGTTTTCACTTCAGTCTGTGGCCAGCTGTGAAAAGGAAATGACTGTAAACAGCCTATTAGTAAAACTGCTTTAGTAAAAAGACCTCGAGGGAAAGTCATGAGCAATTGTTACCTCAGCCAGGGCTTCCCACCTCGTTTTAAAAGGCAAGAACAGTGGAATGAAGCCCTGAGGTGCACCTATGAAAGGGGTTATAAATTGGGGATTGTGAACCCGTCCTGCTGAGAGGCACTAACAGTTTATAAGGGAGAAAAATTGATAAACCCCTGGGTATCTTTTGTTTTCACTTCAGTCTGTGGCCAGCTGTGAAAAGGAAATGACTGTAAACAGCCTATTAGTAAAACTGCTTTAGTAAAAAGACCTCGAGGGAAAGTCATGAGCAATTGTTACCTCAGCCAGGGCTTCCCACCTCGTTTTAAAAGGCAAGAACAGTGGAATGAAGCCCTGAGGTGCACCTATCCGGCCAAACACGAAACAAAATAACATCCTCAGCTGCTTTGTGAGTGGTGATGGATGCTAATGGCACCTCGGTGAGCCCGCTCTGGCCCTCCCTCGTGTTCTTGGGCACGAGACCCGCTCTCATTCTCCGCATCTCACATCCTTCTGTTGGACATTTGTTATGGGCAAAGTGTGCAGGGAAAGGAAAATGGTACCCAGAGCTGCATAAGATTAGAAAACACATTGCAGTGGTCCCCCCAAGTTGCCCAGGAATGCAGAAGAGAGGAAGTTCACTCTCTCCCGAGTTGTCAAGAGAAGAAAACATGGAAGCTACAGCTTCAGAACTTAATCTTGAAATACGGGAGGTGGAGGGGAGGGGAAGAGAGAAGGAAGGTGGTTCTGCATAGAAGGTGCAGCAGGAACAGAGGCCTCAGGGAGGAAACTTTCTGATGGGGCTGGGAGTCATTCTAAGGGCAGCTTGCTACTAGTACATCGATAATGTGAACGTAATTATAAATCAAGTGTAAAGGCTTCAAAAATTCAGATGTCAATGTCAGCTGGACTGTGTCTGAAGTCTTATTATTTTTCAGTTGGATTCCACAGAGGAGAGATCTGTAGTCTCAGCAAAGCAGCTTGGGTGCCTCGGTGCTGGTGGGGGGCGGGGGGTGCTGGCTTCCCTAGAGGCAGTGTCCCTTAACCATCCCTCCTTCTAAGGTAGACAAAATAAAGCTTGTCTTCCTGCCACCGTCCCTGGCCTGCCTTCCCAGAAGGCATTCCAAACCCGAGGCCCCAGGGGGGACCCTAGACCACTGGAGAGTTCTATGAGGCCAATGTGAGCCTTGGTCTCTCTGGCTGGATTTCAGACCCAACACCTCGGGTCCTGGGGAGCCTGGCCTGACCTTGTGGAGGGTTGTTTATTAGCTGTTCTGCTGAAGTTCCATTCATTGATTTAAATAAACAGCTCAGATCTAACTCAAGGCTCTCCCCCAGCAGCCTTAAAGGAAGCTTCTGTTATGCTTTATTACTTTAACTTTGCAAATTTGAATTAAAAGAAGGGGCAGCTTTATGGCTCAGCTGCAGCCCCGTAGCAAGTTCAGCTAAAAGCCAGCGTTTGTACCCCATACCCCTGCCAGGGTTTTTATTCTGCAAACCCCTTTATCGTTAGAGCTGCAGAAGGGCAGAAGAGGAGGCCCAGCATCGACTAAAAATAACCGTTTTGAATGGATGTTTTGAAGCTGGAGGTGGAGAGAACTGTGCGGAGACACACAGGCTTAGGACCTGGGAGACCCAGGGTCAGGTCACCGCTTCCCCATGGCGTAACTCTGTGATACTGGGCAGTCACTTTACAGCTCTGACCTTCCGTTTCTTCTTTTGGTAAAATTTAAGGACAGGGCAAGATAACTTATGTGTTCCTTTCAGTTCTAAAATTCTGTGGCTCTGTGATTTGACCAACTACTGTGACACAACTGGAGTGAGAGGCCAGATATAAAATGTCCAGCAGTAGCAACTTCAGCATGTAAGTCAGAAGGCATCTTCTAAGGAGTGATAGGAGGAGAAAGCATTACATAAGAGTTATTTCCAACCCCAAATCAGTTCATTATATAATGAGGGATGGAGAGAAGGATATCAGATTTAAGAGAAGGTAAACAGACTAAATGTGTGCTTGAGGAGATTTGGAGGTACAAGGGCAAGAGTGCGGTTTAGGGCAATTCCAAGCTTTTTGGCTTGTTGGTGCCAAGATAAGAAATATTAAAGAAGGGACAGGTTTAGGTGATTAAGATAATTCACTTTGGAACATGTAGAAAACTTTTATCTTGATTTTAAGAGCTGGATAAAATCTTAACATTTTAAATCCTTATTAGTTTAATACTTAAAGCAACATATATTCCTATTATGAAAATAAGCACAGAACAATTAAAACATACAGAAAAGCATAAAGGAAAGCCAACTCCCCATAGTTTCACCATACACACGAGCTAATGACTGCAATTTAGTGGGGAGTTCCACGTGACCTCTTCCCAGATTCCGCCACCATCATGTGGGGGTTGGACATGGCTGCTTTGTGGACACCCCCTCCACTCTGAGCTGCACAGGAGCCCTGCCATTTCACCCACTGAGAGTAGCCAAGGAGAATCCTCTAAAGGAAGCATCCCCTTTGAGCCTCTCAGCCTTCCTCCACTTCCAGACTCCCCCAACCCTGAAACAACAGAAATGATAAGCGGGCAACAAGGTTTTCCCCTACATGTTTCTCAGGAGAACCAAACTGCCTGCTGAGGAAGATGTGCTACGATGCCACCCAAGCTGTCTTTACCTCTACCTTCAGGTCGTATCTAGTTTAGATTCTCACAAGAAACAGCATCCTCCCGTGATGGTGTTGCTTAGAAAGACTTCATCCCTGCTTTTAGGCTTCCTTAAAACAGTCAGGACTGCAATGGTGAGAAGGGGAAGGAAGCCGGTCCTCAAGACGGTACATCCTCATCTGGATGCTCCCACTCTAAACCTGTTACTCTAGGGAAGGCAGGGAGGGAACCACATGGCAAGCCCTCTTCTGTGTAAAACAAGGAGCCTGGGTTATTCTAAAAGGAATCCACAACTAACTTGGGTTTGTCCTCAACTGCTTTCCAAGAGCTCAGTGTGGACAGTGGCAATAACTAGACCTAAGAACTAGTGGATGGAGAAGGAATTAAAAATGGAACAGTGTGTGATTGTATGTAGACAGAACTGCAGATTCCATTCCAAACTCTGGGGACATCAAGCCGTCCCCGTCACACCGCCACCCTTTTGTAACGCAGACGATGCTAAATCACGCATTGTCATCATGGCAGAATATTTTCTCCCTTTATGAGTCAGCCTGGGATGCTGAATTAGAGAAACTTTGCAATGAAAAATCCCCCACGTCTCATTTAATTCTTTCCTTATTCCAGCCTTTCTTTTCACAGTTTTGATTAGTGCCTTTGCCCATTTGGAGAATATTTTATGATTAGGTTTTAAGAGGAATCCATCCATGGCTGTTTGCCTGAAACGAAAATAAGATAAAGAACAGTGTCCAGAGAAGGCCAATAAAGTAGCCTTTAAAACTTCTGTCTGTTTTTGGGCTGCCCTCGAGGCTTGAGGTTTTGCTTTCTCCCCTCCTCTGGAGGGACAGCGAGCTTGCAGGGTGGCTGGACCTGCCAGCTGCTGATGCAGAGAGGATCCAGGCTGGCAGCTGTCCACAGTTCCTTGATGGGCCTCTTCTCAAAGGAAGATTGATGTGAGTCAGCAAAGCCCTCATTAAGTGAGTCACACCATTAATAAAAGGTGCAGATTGCAAAGTGGTGTTTATTTCAGTGTTGACAGAAACCAGGGCACAGAGGCCTTGAATCAAAAATAACCTTGGGCCAGACACATTGAACTTGGATCAGATCTGAAATCCCAGGCATACATTCCTGCCTGAAGGCAAACAAGCATCCGGATACTGCAGCTGCTTTCTTTGTCCTGCGGGTGGTTGCCCCCCATCTCCAGTTTTTGCCCTGGCTTGACAGTTTACAAAGCCCATCCACTTATAACACCCTTGTCCCAACTTGAATAAGCCTTGGAACATTGATTAGGTGATGTTCTCAATGACTAAGTGATGGTCCTGGGCCGGAATCCCGGCTCTGCTATTTTCACTCTGTGTGAATGTGGGCAAATCACATAGCCTGTCTACGTTTTAGACTGAGTACATAACCCCCAGTACCCCTACTACCCTAAGTGATGCCCTCCAGGTTCCTCATCTGGGCTTGAAGTCCTTAGATTCTCCAATTTATTGATGAAGATCATAGTATCTCCACAATAGGGCATGAAGGTTAAAGTAGGTAATATTATTAATGAAATCATCTCAATGTATGGCATATAGAATAAGAGCTTAATATCATTAATGAAATCATCTCAATGTATGGCACATAGAATAAGAGCTCAAGAAATGTTACCCTGAGATTTGGGGAGTATAGGCCTTATACCGAGTATAGACGGGAAACCAGATTTGAGAAAGTTTATTCGTCCAAGGTCACAGAGGTAGAACCCGACAGGGCCATGAGCTGAAACAAGTTCCTCTGATGTCAAAGCCAGAGTTCTTTCAAATGCACCTACAGCACAGGTCTCTGAAGGATGGGCACCATTTCTCTTGCCCTGTTCACTTTCCAGGAAATGAAATGTCACACACTTTCCTCCTGGTTCCTCCTGGTTTACTGCTTTGTCTGTATTCACGTTGATTTATATGTCAGTGGCTGGGGATACCTTAGTGAAGGAGACAAGGGGCTTACTACCTATAGTTTTTACAGTCCAGGAACGAGGCTGTTGTGATTTTGCGCGATGGGTGATATGGCCATATGTAGGAGTGACTCCTCACCAGCCTCGGCTGGGAAGTGGGGAGAACAGTGTGGACAAAGAAGGGTGGTCCAGTAAATATTCATGACCTGACTGCCTGCTTCCCCTGGAGGAGAGGACACTGAAGCTGAGGTCTGGCGGATGAGTAGAAGTCAACCAAGTGAGCGTGGGATAGAGACCCAGCTCCTGCAGGCGGCATAACACCATGGGCGACAGGGGAGGATGTGTCATTTTCAGGGAGCTGCAGCTCAAGTGGGGCAGGGCCAGTGAGTCTGCTAGGGACTTTAGACCTTGTTTTAAAGGCAGTAACTCTGCTTCCAAGAGCATTTTGACTTAGGTGGTTTGATGTCGTTCTGTTGACATCTCCATGTTTTAACACAGGGAGAGTCTGACGCAGGAGTAAAATACACACCTTAATAGGGAAAAGCACTCTTTCATAACCAAACAGTTTACCCAACATTGTGCATGGTACACGTGGTGATTCTCAGGTCAGGCACAGCCAGTGAATAGATCTGTTTTGTATATGATTTGGTACGTTTTTAAGTTAAAAGCTTAATCACTATAAAAAATATTAGAGGAAAATGTAGATAACTATTTCTATAATCTTAGGATAAGTAGGTAGAAAAATATAGGGCAACATTGAAAAATGTGCCTACATAAAATCAAAACTTGCCTGAGCTGCCAGAAAAGAACCATAAAAGCTAAAATATAAACAGAAATAAAAAGGTTTTGTAATTATGGCAATAATTAAATAATAATTTAACTAAATAATTAAAAATCTGAATGCACAGGTAGTTTCTAAAACGCAGTGGGGAAAAGATGAGCAGCTCAGTAGATTAATGAGTAGCTTCACAAAAGAAGAAATACTTGGGACATATGAGGGCAGTGCATGGTGTCTCTTTGGTTCAGTGATGTGTATGTGCTGAGCACATAGAACAGCTCCGGTGGGTTGTAGGTGCTCTTTGTTGAATGAGTGAACACAGGATGGTCTTTTGCTTCACCAGTGTTTTTTGTTTGTTTGTTTGTTTGTTTTGTTTTGTTTTGTTTGTTTCTTTGCGGTACGCGGGCCTCTCACTGTTGTGGCCTCTCCCGTTGTGGAGCACAGGCTCTGGACGTGCAGGCTCAGCAGCCATGGCTCACAGGCCCAGCCGCTCCGCGGCATGTGGGATCCTTCCAGTCCGGGGCACGAACCCACGTCCCCTGCATTGGCAGGCAGACCCCTCAACCACTGCGCCACCAGGGAAGCCCCACCAGTGTTTTTAAAAGAAAAATTTTTTAAAACCCACAAAATTTACTTTCCAATCATTGATTTAGTCAATGTTAAAAATGTTGATAATATCCAATCGGCATTCCAGAAGATGTGGGAAATTTCAAGTAGAATGTTCATTGAAGCACACTTTATAGATTATAAAATAGAAACAAGCAATCCCCATTAAAGAGGGGCTGATTAAATAAGTTAGAAGATGTTCATCATACAGTAAAATACTGTGCAACCATTCAAAATGTTCATATAGATATATATCAGTTTAGTACGAAAACATATATTTGAAATTGAAAATTAAGGTTGACAAAAACTACAGGAGGAATAATTGAAGTGTGTCACCATTCAGTAGGTGGGTTGCTAAAGGTTTCTAGGAATAACTTTTAGTGAGTTAACAACGTTGTCCTCTATTCCTAGTTTACCAAAGCTTTTTCTTTTTTTAGTTTAATTTTTAAATCCAATGTTGCTGATAACAGCATTTGTATTAATCCATTTTTTGTTCCTTGTAGATCTCTCTCTCTCTTCCCCCCCCCCCCAAATTCTTATTCTAATGAAATTTTGCCATGTGTATCTAGATGATGACCCTTTTTCATTCAGTCCTGCTCAACATTTGATGGGTTCTTTGTTATGGGATTTGTTTTCCTATCACTACTTTCCATATGCCCTTCCTTCCGTTCCTGGATCTATCCATCATGTTTTGATTTTTATTTCATAATTTTTTTTCTCTTTGTGTTGAATATCAGATCAAGTTTTTGGCACAATTTATTAGCTAATGAATTTGTTCTTTATCTGTTTCCCTGCTGCTGTTTAGTCCGTATAAGAGAGCTTTTAATTTTAGCAATAACATTTATAATTCACAAGCTCTCTAGTTGATTCTCTCTCCCTTTTTAAATGGTCTGTAATATCCACTCCACATCCTTAAGGATTGTAATAATGTTCTTTAAACTAGTGTCCTCATTGCTTCATTAAATCTGTCCCCTTGAGTACTGCATCTGTCAGCTACAGTTGTGATAATGCTGTGTAACATGTAACTCTGAAAAGCAGTGGTTACAATAACGAGCATTTATTTTTCTTGTTTGGAGGTCTTCAGACTAGGGTGGCTCTACTTTAAATGACTTTGAGCTGGGCTGGGCTCCTGAATTCAGTTTGGATTCAGGTCTGACCCACTTCACAGTCCTCTTGGACAAACTGCTGCCTGGGTGCATGTTCTTCTCATGGTAGGTTGTGGGCCGACAAGAGACCAAGCCAATCAGGGCAAGCATGTTTGAAGCCTTGACTCCCTGCCCCATCTCCTAACAGAGATTTTTGTTTGTATGCTCAGCCTTGAATCTGATTTTTCTAACTCGTGTTTCCAGGAGTAGTCTGTTTGTTCAGCAGTGGCTGTTTGGGAGGAGGGTAGGACTTGGTGCCAGAATGGCTCCACCTGAGCTTGTCTCTAATGATTGTGTAACAGATGCTGGCAATACCCTGCCCATGTCTCCTTGGCACACACTGTCTGGCACATGCTGGCTTCATATTGTAACCGTCTGCCTAAGGGCTTTCTCTGGCCATGGTCACTTGCCCAGCCTGTGCTTGGAGCAGGACTCAGCAGATGGGAGTGGGGGGCCGGGGAGCTAACACCTCTAGAAGCAGCCCTCGTCTAATCAGGGACTGGAAGTGTTTCTCAGGTGGGACAACTGAAAGGGCTGTTACCTGGTCTGACAGGTGTCTCCAGCAGGACTGAGCCCCAGCTACTCATGGTGGTGACCTGCTGTTTCTCACAGCCTGTATGGACTTCCCTCCCTACCCCACCTTACTTCTCCTATCTCCTACAGCTGCTTCCTTAGGTTACTTCCAAAGTAAAGGACTTACATTCTAGTCCTACCTCAGCATCTGCCTTTAGAGGAATTCGGCTTAAGACAAAACGTATATTTTAGTAATAAAAGGTGACGTGTGGATTACGTCTCCTTCTTTATCCTCTTTAGAATTGTCTAAATTTACAGTGAGCATGAGACCAGGAAAAACAAAATAAAACAACCACCACCAACATGAAAAATCGCTCTCATATCAGGTTGCCATGAACTTCCCATGTTTTTCCTAGGAGTTAGAAAAAATACACAAGTCAGTTAAATTAATATACTTCTTTCCCACTAAACACAAGTAAATTATCTTTGTGTCTGTGGTGCAAATTATAATTTAGAAGATGCATTGAACCAAATATGAAAAATAAACAAGAGTATCAAAATGTGATAGAGTTTTCCCAATTTCATCATAAAAGGAGACCATGAAGAGAGAAGCTCTCTCTCATTTCTTTGAAGTACACTGATTTTATGGGGGATGTTATGTTCATTTCAAGAGGACCAGTGGGTATGAAGCAGGAGTCATCCTGGATATCGCATCTATCTCCCTCCCTCCCCTCCATCCGTGGCCTCCAAGAAAAAGATGGAGAAACTATTCATAAATTCAACAAAGGCATCTTTTTTTTGCGGTACACGGGCCTCTCACTGCCGTGGCCTCTCCCGTTGCGGAGCACAGGCTCCGGATGCGCAGGCTCAGTGGCCATGGCTCACGGGCCTAGCTGCTCCGCGGCATGTGGGACCCTCCCCGACCGGGACACGAACCCGTGTCCCCTGCATCGGCAGGCGGACTCTCAACCACTGCGCCACCAGGGAAGCCCAAAGGCATCATTATTATTTGCCGATCACTGGGTCAGGCTGGAGAAAGAGGACAGTGAAAGACACACAGGTCGGTCTGTGCTTTCAAGGCGCTGGTGGAGAAAGATAGAAAACAAACAAGTACATGAAAAAGGGTATTGTACGTTAGGATACATTTTTTGAGGGAAATAAGTAGAGAAATACGATAGACAGTCATGCCAGAGTGAATTTGGTTTCTCCTTTCAAAACAGTGGAGAGGGAAATTCTGCCAGGAGAAGCTTCATTTGAGCTAAGTCTCAGTGAGAATGACAGTTGGGAAGACCTGAGGAAGTGTTCCAGGCCAAGAAAGTCTGAGCACCACCTGAGAACTTGCTGTTTGGAAGGAACAGAAAGGAGACAAGTGGGTCTGGAGAACAGCGAGTGATCCCCTTTTGTAAAACAAACAAAAAACAACCTCAAATCCATAGTCAGTACCCTGAAGTTTAGCGTCAGACACAATAAACAGTTATACCAATTCTTGGCAAAGATAAGAAAAAGAAAGGACCCTCTCATATACCGTTTGTGTGAGTATAAATTGGTACAGAATTTTTGGAAGGCAATTGGGTAATGCCTGTTTAAACTTGAAATATTCTTTTCCTTTTTACTTCATTTACTTCCGTAGTGCTTGAAATTTCATACTCGTGGATTACGTCTACATTTTAAAAAGCTAATGAAAAATTTAGACCCTCTTTTTTCACACATATCGCATCAGGACACATATACCATCTACATGCCTACAGAGCAATGGAAGGCAAAGCACAAAAAACAGCACAGGCTCTAAAACCAAAGGATGAATAGGTATTTTAAGGTAGAACTAAGCAGTAGCCCAAGTCCGTAAAGCAGCTGTGAAAATACTGGATCAAATGTAAGACCAGAATCTAGAGGAAACCAGCTTGTGACCAACTTCTTAGTTTAATTAAAAGTGTATTGCTTGCACTGTTTCCAGCCCAGGTCTTTCTGGCATTTTTAAGTCTTACCTTTGGTTCCAAAACTTTCTGTCATTTATCATGCTTTTCAGCCACCCTTCTAGGAAGAAACACAAGGTTGGTCTGTGCAAGTTAAATATGCAAGTGTATGCCAGTGCCCTTGTGGCATCATTTCCCCTTGGTGATCCAGGAAGGAACTTTGAGCCCCAAAGTGGCATGTCACAGAGCCCAGTTTATTGAGATCAGTTTCTCAGTAACTCCCAACTGGGCCGGAGTCAATCCAATAACAAAAGATCAAAGTGTCTAAATCTATCAAACTACCAGGTGCCTGAATTTACTTAAATCACATATTAATTTCCTTCCCTGATCTCACTGCTACGCTGTCAAAGCTCTATCCACGTGTCACCGGATCAACTCTTTGGGGGTCAATTATGTTGAGTCGCTTTGCTATCAATTGGATCACAGCCCAGCAGGTGTAATTCGGTCTTCAGTCTGAAGTGGTCCATGAGCCCATCACCCCATGTCCTTTCTCTGAAAGCTACACAAAGGCACACGTTGTTGGATTGTCCTCCTGGAGGCTAACCTTAAAATCCAGGCGTGTGCTCTAATGACCCAGTTGGAGGAATGCTGAGTGTAACCACTTGTGAGTCGGTAACTTGTACAGGTCCCAGAGCAGCTGTTTTGCTTGAGTCATAACGACATAGTCTTGCTTTTCCCCCACTTCTTAACCCGTCAGTGTAATGGTTTGTTACTTCTCGAGCCCTCCTCCCAGTACCCATTCTTTATAACTCTCCATCTTCCAGAATGGAATTTTCTGCCACCTACCCCAGACTTCTTTCTTTACAGAGGTAAGTCCTGTTCATCTTTAGCACCTTTGCAAAGGCCCACATTCTCTTGCTCCAGTTTCCTGCTTTTAATGTTCTCAAAAGCCCACTTTGCATCCTAGCTGACTGGACCGATTCCAAGAGTCCTTTTAGAAGTACGGCGCATGGTACCCATTTTCACTAAGGAAGAAGCCTGGCATCTTGAAGGAACAATGAAAGGTTCTTCTTAGTGGCCATATTTTTGCAGTTTTTAAGAACACCTGGATGTGTTCTGTGCTATTCTTGATGCTAAGAATTTCTCCTTCCAAATATGGATCTAACCCACAGCTGGAAATAACATGCTCTCCAAATCCCCTTGCCATAGAGTTAAATATCTTCCCAGCATTTTAAATCATTTAAAGGCACTTAACCTCTCAAAATGGTATGAGTTCTCCTTCCACTCACATGGAAAGCATTGCACAATTGACAAAGAGCGTTAGAGGGGCTTCAAAACCAAAGCTAGAAAAAAAATATATCGGGAAAAGCAAATACTCCAGAGATTTATGAATGAAAATCTTTAACTAAACCAGAGTGAAAGGCTTATCAGGAATGAGTGGACAGTCCTTCCTTGGTCTCACACTTGAATTCATTTCTCTGGGCTGGATATGCAAAGACAAAAACAGGCTTCTACAAAACGAATAAAACATAAACACCGCAGGAACAAATCAGGTTTTTTTTTAAAAAATGGGAAGTACATCAAATCATAGAACTATGTCAGTGGAGCATGCACAGGGGGGCTGGTGCACTTTCTTCCATAGCTGCTTCTGCAGTTCAAGCCACCATCATCTCTTACCTTGACAACTACAGCAGCTGCCGAATTAGGCTTCCAGTTCCCATTTTTGCCACCACAATCCTTTCTCCAAAGAGCCTCCAAAATCATATCACCTCCCTGTGAAAACCTTCTAATGACTTTCCATTGTTCTTAGAATAAAACCTAACCCCTTTTGGATCTGGTTCCATGACTGTTTCTGCAATCTCACCTTGAACCATAGGTTTATTCACTATGGTACAGACACGTTGACCTGTCCTTGGAACATGCTGTGCCTGGCCCAGCTCAGGCCTTTTGTACTTACTATTTCCTCTGTCCAGAGCACACTTTTCTTGGCTATTTTTTTTTTTTTTTTTTGCTGTACGCGGGCCTCTCACTGTCGTGGCCTCTCCCGCTGCGGAGCACAGGCTCTGGACGCGCAGACTCAGCGGCCATGGCTCACGGGCCCAGCCGCTCCGCGGCATGTGGGATCCTCCCGGACCGGGGCACGAACCTGTGTCCCCTGCATCGGCAGGCGGACTCTCAACCACTGCGCCATCAGGAAAGCCCTTGGCTATTTTTTGAGGTTCTCATCTTTCAAATCTCAGTTTGAATCTCACCCCAACCTCACCGCTAACCTACCTAGAGTAGATGCTGTTCACCCTCAGCCACTTTCTGTTACATTCATGCATTTTATTTTTTCACAGCCCTTATCACTAAAGATTTTCTGTTTACTATTTTTTCATGATCTGTTTCCACCTTAGAACAAAAATGTCATGGGAGTAGGGACTTTGTTTTGTTCTGCAGTTATGTCCTCAGTGTTTATAACATTATCTGGTAAATATAGCCTTTCGTAAATATTCATTGAATGAATAAATGATGGATTTAAAGATCCTGCTCTAAAATATAGAATCTAATAGTCAAAACTATCCATTAGTGAACCAAACACAGTAAATTCGTAATTGTGCCTCATAAGTGGCTCTCTAATGAGGACAAATAAACTAATGCTTTGGCTGAGAAGAGCCCAGAAGCACGTTGTTTTGAGAGAGATTACTTCCTTCTTGTGCTGTATGTACCCAAGCTGCTCTAAAGCGTTTGCCAAAGGTTTCTGAGGATCAGAATCTCCTGGGCCACTTGTAAACATACAGCCTACAAGACTTGGTCATTGTAGATAATGAAATGCTGAATCCAGGATGAAGTTTGAGAATTTTAATTTATAACAAGTACCTGCAGATGCTTTTTTATCCAGGGTGCTTGAGAAACACTGCCCTAGAGTAGAGAATGAAGACAGGGCTACAGGTTAGAATCCCAGAGCCCAGGCTGCACCCTCATAACAATTAAATTAAATATTGGGGGATGGGAATCAGGCACCAGTGTTTTCTAAAACTCTCCGTGATTCCAGCAGTTGTCCAGGTTTCAGAATCACTCCTCTAAAACACTGCTTCTCAAACTTCAACTTGCCTGTGAATCGCCTGCAGAGGTTGTTAAAATGCAGATGCTGATTCCATTGATCTTGGTTGGAGCTCAAGATTCTGTTTCTTTAATAAGCTCTCAGCGATGTTGATGCAGGTCTCCTCAGACCTCTCTTTGAGCAACAGAGTTCTAGTGGATCCACAGATGGTACCATGCCCGGTTTCTCAGTCCATTCGGCTGCAATAACACAGTGCAACTGGGTAGCTTATGAACATCAGAAACTTATTTCTCACAGTTCTGGAACCTGGAAGTCCAGGATCAGGCTGCCAGCATGGTCAGGTGGGAGCCCTTTTCCAGGTCACAGACTTACTGTATCTTCGCTTGGCAGAAGGAGCTAGGGAGCTCTGTGGGGTCTCTTTTATAAGAGCACAAATCCCATTCATGGGGGCTCTGCCCGCATGACCTCATCACCTCCCAAAGGCTCCATCTCCTAATACCATCACCTTGAGGGTTGGGTTTCAACATATGAATTATGGAGGGATGGAAACATTCAATCCATAGCACAATGTGTCATTGGCCGTGTATACAGTGTAGAAACCTTTAGGATTCGATAATGAGGTATATGGTGGTGCTGGTGGGTTGTCAAGAGTTTGTGTCCTTGTCTCCACTATCTTGTTCCAACTAATTATATTTTGTTATAGATCCAATTTCTGCCTCGGGTTTGGGGCTGAGTAATACAATTCAGTTAATTTTCTTGACATATTCATTCACAAATACAGAAGGGTCTACTTCGTGTGAGGTGAAGTTTGCTCTTCTGTGGATGGGAAAATCACTCTAAAGCAAGAATAGAAATATTGGGTGAAAAAACATGTATTTTGGTGTAGATTGTCATCTCCTCTATCTCCTAAAACAAACCAAAGTACTCCAAACTGTTCAAACCTTTTAAATAGATAGGTTTCTGAGCTGGAGGACAATCTTCTAGGAATATTCTTGGTACGTCATTGTTTGTGAAGGAGTTGAGGACACACTGCACCTTGGTACCTTGAAAATCTTAAGCCCAAGGAGTTTGAGAAAAGCAGGAAGCTCACTGTGACCTTCTCCCCAACCCTTCTGCCCTGAAAGAGGTCATAAAACTCCCATGTGGAAGGTCCCTTCCCTGTACTGGGAGGAAAGAAGACATTCTTAAAGCCAGAGATGAGGAATGTGGGGCTGAGAAGGCTGTGTAAACAAACCTTGTTAAACTCAGTCGTATCCTTCTAGTTAACGCCTTCACCATTTACTACCCCTAGTCTACCCCCTTCTTCTTGTCCGTTCTTCACAGATGTATTGTTTCTGTGTCTAAAGGGTATAAAAGTGCTCTGGACACTTCTTTGGGTCTTCATTCTCTTGTGGAGGCTACCATGGACATGTGAAAATTCAGTAAAATGTTTATGCTTTTCTTCTGTTTATCTTTGTCAGTTTAACTTTCAGACCCAACCAGGGACCCTAGAGTGTCGAGAAAAACTTTTTCCTCCCCATCCATTTGCAATCTAGTGTAAATAGTTCCATCTAAGTTTTAAATCTGAGTCTTGATTCTAGAGACATGTACACTTTGGTAAAGTCGATGGTCAGTGTCTGGGTTATAAGCAGAAGCTGTGATTGTGAAAAAGAAGTTTCCCTTGACTGGCTCTGGTCAAAGGCCATGACTTTATAGTCAGTCAGTTAGACCTTTGGCAGTTTCATCACCGAGCAATAGGTCTGATTATCTTCTTAATGACCGACATAATCAGACCCTTTACTGATAAAGTCACTGCTTTGTGCTCTACCATACTAAGAGTAGAAGAAAAAAAAAGATTGATCCTTTTGGTGAAGACTAATCTGTGCCCGTAAAATACGGAGTCTTTGGGGAAGCGGGGAGGTGACATGATTCTATTTCAATAGTCCACTCACACCAAAGCCTTGAACCGTCCTGTTACTGGAGTTTGAATAACAGGTACAAAGTTATTCAGTGTGAGAAGCGTCTCATGACTTGAGTACTTCAGCAACGAGAAACTGTTTGTTTGTTTTTTCAGTCAGTACAAAGAGACATAAATTCAAGTAATGTCATAAATTCCACCACTGGGAAGAGAATCTCTTTTAGTCTAGAGAGGTGGCATGTTTAAGACCAACGTATTATCACAGAGTGGAAATAAAACCAATCTTTCCAGTAATTTAGGGTTCAATTCCCCCATGTCTAAAATTGAGTCCTTTCGGTTTCCAAAATTCTATGAAGCTGAGAGTGTGTTTTAGCAAATGTGCTCCTATAATGGCGTAACTTACAAACTAGAGGTTTGTGGCTTTCGGTTAGCGGACCTTCATTATTGGATGGTCCCTGATGGCTGGCCAGCTAATTGTGGATATTACCAAGTGTACTCTGACCTCTCAGACTGAGAGTTGCTCCTTTGCTCTGGAATAAAGTAGGGATGTCTGCACTTTGAACTGGGCTCTGCAAGTACAAATTCACTTAACAAAATAAGAGGACACACAGTCCTATAGATGTTTATTCTGACCCTTGCAACCAACCCCTCTTTTCAGCACCCCTTTCAACACTGTTGTGAAAACAGCAAGGTGATTGCCAAGTTCAGTTGACTTCCATGATGTCATAAATGGAAAGACCTGTGAATTGCTCCATTGCTAGACATTAAGGCAGAGAATGATGTCATTCCTTAAAAATAAATAAGCATAACCTAATGTCTTTTTATTAATAGTCGACTAATTGCTGCATCAGAAGAAGGAAATCTTTGTAGACGAGAGTGAGACTGCCCCTGACATCATACCCACAGCACAAGAGGAAACTTATTCTCTGGGTGCGCATACACACACACACGTGCACACGGGGGAAATGGCTTCTTAAATAATGAATCCCCAGATAACGCTGCAATACACATGGTTGGGGTGTCAGTGATCTGGTTGGCTCACAGCTGGAAAAAATTAGACTGAAAAATGACAGAATGGTACGATGTGACACATACTGAAAATGCTGGCTTGGGAGGCACCTCTGTTCTGAGAATGGACCCTCTTGCTATCACGGGGAGCCTGTCATTTCAGACCCCACAGCTGAGTACATTTTACCTACGGTCTCTCGTGTGTTTGTCCAAGTGTGATGACACAAGTGCAAAGTCTTGGTAAAGTGCAATTTTGTTGAAGGACAAGAGAATCAATGAAAAAGAAATTCATCAATAGGGAAAATTTAGAAGTCAAGGTGCTACAGGAAAACCAGATTATCCGGGTATTATGATGCTTAAGCATTTATGGCTTAGCAGCTGACATTTTTCTTATCAATACAGCATGTTTTTCCCCAGGAGGTTGAATTTGTGCCTTTCTCATCTACTCTGAATGTGATTTTGCAATGATTTCTGTAGCACTGGGGAAAAAAATAAGAAAAGGTCTTTTCACAACTTCTGGAATGTGTCCATCATATTTCCTATGGACACACATCATAAAATACTTGCTAGGATTAAAACACATGATTCACTGTTAATGGAAACACAGTCCCACGTGCATTACCATATATAATGTTGAAGGCAAGGTGCCTCTGATTTTCAACCTGGATTTTCTTATGCTACATAAAATCAACAGGCATATCAGGTAGGGTGACATCTCCAGCTGGGTCATTGCCCTATAGGAGAAAGAGGTCAGGATGCTGTCACCAAGGGAAAACAGTCTTGTTAATGTCCTTACAACTGTGGGTAAGCCATGCTGCTAGGTAACATTTCGCCTTGGCTAGCTTTTAATCTTGAGCCATAACTGAGGATGTATGAGTTAAACAGAATACATAACTTATCAAAAGAGCATGAAACCATTCTTATGGCCCCTCTTGCTGAGGGATTGTAAACACAAACAATAGCTAACCTCTCCCACCACATCGCAGAGCTGAAATGGCCCCATTGAGATTACTACCACCCATTGTGCATAATGTAAGGTGACCACGCTGACATGGTGAGTCCCGACCAGAGCACCATTTATAACTAGACGCATGATAGACGCCTCCATGGTGATGCGGAGAAAAGGATAATAGTGAAAAACAGAATGAAGAGGGAGGGAGAAAACCTGGTTAGAGAATGCCCTAAAACCGCATTGCATGGCAACCCAGCAGTGTGTTGGGAAGAGCACTGAACTTGAGAATCTACTAATCATAATTAATGATGATCCTGCAATCCCACTCCTGGGCATATATCTGGAGAAAACCATAATTAGAAAAGATCCATGCACCCCAATTTTCGTTGCAGCACTATTTACAGTAGCCAAGTCATGGAAGCAGCCTAAATGTCCATCAACAGAGGAATGGATAAAGAAGATGTGGTACCTATATACAGTAGACTACTACTCAGCCATAAAAAAGAACGAAATAATGCCATTTGCAGCAACATGGGTGGACTTGGAGGGCATTATGCTAAGTGAAATAACTCAGACAGAGAAAGACAAATACTGTATGTTATCACATATGTGAAATCTAAAATATGATACAGAGGAACTTATTTACAAAACAAAAACACAGACGTGAAAACTTACAGTTACCAAAGGGGAAAGGTGGGGGAGAGGGGATAAATTAGGAGCTTGGGATGAACAGATATATATTACAATATATAAAATAGATCACCAACAGAGCCCTACTGTGTAGCACACAGAATGATAGTATTTTGTAATAACCTATATAGAAAAGAATCTGAAAGAAAAAAATATATATATATTCAGTCATATATGTATGACTGAATCACTTTGCTGTACACCTGAAACTAACACAACATTGTAAATCAACTACACTTCATTAAAAAATAAATAAATAAAAACAAAAAACCACCCAAATTATTATTATTAACATCAGTAATAGTTGGGAGTCAGGGAAATGTGTTCAGTGTGCTCACCTAAGACTCTGGTTCTCAGAGTGTGGCCCCATTGTTAGAAATGCAGATCCTCAGGCTCCATCAGTATCAGAATCAGAAACTTTGGGGATAGGGCCCAGGGATCCAAGTGTTAACAAACCCTCTTGGTAGCTCTGACTCACGCTCAAGTTTGAGAACCACTGGTCTAGGAAATCTCCAGAAGCTCAGCCAGTCAGTACTCACACTTTGTGAACGCAATTCTTCGACAGTCCCATTATCCCCCCCTCAGTCCTCCTGCTCTGGTCACACCCTTCTTGATCACGGTTGAAGCCATGAAAGGCCCCTGCAAGTAGGAAGGAGATGCTTTGCACTGCTTAACAGCTGTGGGACTTTGGGCAAACCCAGCCACTTTCTGTGCCTCCTTTTCTGTATCTGCAAAATGAGATGTTGACCTAGGAGATGTCCAGCATCCCTTCACAGCTAATACTATAGGGCTCTGAACTGTCAGTGCTGTTACTCTAAACCCTAAATATGGACCACTGCTCTCATGGGGCATGTTATTTTGAGGCATTCACAGGATAAGGGGGTCTGATAATACTCCTGAAGATAGCAGCACAGTGAACCTTGGAAGCCTTGTAGATAACAAGACCCTTAGCCCCACATGCCTGTGACATCACTATCTGAGGACAGGGAAAGTGATACATCACAAAAAATACACATCCAGGCTTATCCATCTGCATTCTTGAGGCACACACTCCAGATAGTGTATTAACGCTGCTAAAGGTGACAAGTTCCCCGCATGGGTTATCGTCAACTCACTATTGAACGATTAAATGGTTAAGTCCAGGTGAATAAGTATTATAATGAGGGTTCATAATAGATTTGTTCAGTAATAACACGTAATAATAAACATGAGACTCAAACCACTGGAAAAGATTTTGGAAACCAGATGGTATATGCATTCGATAGGACAGATAGCTTCAGGCTCATTTTATTACTTTGTTTTATTTAAAAAAATTTTTTAGGTCTTTTTATGGAAAATTTAAAACAGATGAAAAGTAAGTACAATAGAATACTGAACCAATGTTTAGGACAAAGGCTGTCGTCAGGAAACGTGCAAAACAGTGAGGGCTGGAGAATGAGGAGGTGAGAGAGTAAACTGAGAACTGGGAGGACACAGAGTGTCAGGACCTAAATGCCCTCCTTGTTGAGGATGGAGAGAAACTTTGTGAGGTTGTGCTCTGCCCTTGGCCTCGGCCTGACTCACGTTCAGGTGGGGGTCAAGCCCTGATAATAGCACAGACATGGGATGAGCACTGGCCACTCTTCTGAACCCCTCACTCACTTCTACCCGCAACGCAACTGTACACGAGGC
>NW_006789467.1:224596-242419 GCF_000442215.2 Lipotes vexillifer | reverse complement strand
TTGTTTCCTGTCGTGTAGGCGGGTAACCCGGAGGGCTAGTACAGGGTAGGGTGGGGATTTGAATCCTGGCAGGCAGCTTCTGGAGCCTGTGTGCTTTTCCACAGAAATGCCTCTTCACCTTGGAGAGATTCCAGGCCAATCCCCTCATTTTAGAGATCAAGGAGAAGGGGGAGGAAGCAGCTTCCTGCTGGCAGATAAGTCTCTCAGCTTGTACGGGGCAATCCATAAAGTAAAATAAAAATACTGATGCCCCACCCGAGACAAATTAAATGCAGATCTCAGAGGAATAGGGCCTGGGCATGCTTTGAAGCTCTCCAGATGATTCTAATGTGCAGACAAGATTGAGAAACCCCTGATAGCGGAAGGGGCCTGGGGTGTCATCTGTCATGTGCTTTGAAATCTCAGCTCTGTCATTGGCATCTCCTCACCTGTTCTCCAGGGAATATCTTTTCATTTAGGTGATTATAGTACAGATAATCTTGCGAAGGCTTCTGCCACATTGCAGGTATTCTACAAATTATAGTTGTTCTTCCTACTGTTAGCTGTTGACATATCCCAAGTTAGAATAATAGATTTTATTTTACTTTGTTTTCCAATAACCTTAGTAAATGATATCCAGCATTCTGAGCTTCAGTAGCACTCTGGAGTAAAACTAACATATTAAAGGAACAGACTGTGGTGATCTATAAAATTCAACCACATTAACAAGGATAGTGAACATCATTGCCCTCCAGATGTCTTACATTTGTGCTTAGTTAAATCCACTCTGACCACACGGAGAAGCTTACATGCCTTTTTTGTTTGTTTGGTTGGTTTTTTTTCCCCTAAAGTATATCTGTGTGAATTGGCCTTTCTTGAAGAGGCTAGTTAAGCACGGCAAGGCTTAAGATAACGTGTTCTCGGCCTTCTGTGATATGAAGGGCTTTTGACAGTTGTGAAGCTGACACATTTTTTCATTCTCTGGATCCACAGAGAGCTCACTGAAGAGACATGCATGGCCTGGCATGGAAAGGAGAGTTTTCAGTCTTCAGTATGCTGGATGCACTCCAAGGTTGGAGTGGCCTTTACCTGCCTGACTTACTTCGCTTGGTCTCTTCCGACTCTGATCTAATAATTCTTTTGATTCCCCAATTCCAAAGGACCCTGTGTCCAGAGTGATTTTGTCCCACCTCACCTGGGCTGAACTTTGGCTGAAACTCCAAGTCCCTCTGGGTCTTTAAAGCTTCCTGCATGTGGGAGAGAGAACATTTTCTCACCAGATCACTGCTCTCAAAACAAACTCTGGACCGGAAGCCCTTTGCCTGATGACTCTCCGTCCACCCCCAGCTGTGATGCTCTCCTGGCGGCTGACCTCCTCCTGTTTCTGCCCTGTAGAGGTTGTGTGTGTTTCATTTCACTCCCAAGAGGGGTTCTACTTCATTGGTGTAAAAGTGATCACTCTAGAGAGTTTGTATAATCTTCCACTTTCCAAAAATCCATCTTTGATTCTTAAGCACCTACATTCACCAAGCTGCAGAGCAGGAAGAGGCTGCGGCTGGGGCGTATACCGTTCTGTCTGTCTCGAGAGAATGGATAGAAGTGTCAGCCGGGCTACGTGACTTACCAAAGACCCAGGGGCTATTCCATGGTGAGAACAGTACCCACTTAGAGTGTTCTGATGCTGCCCCTAAGATCTTTACTTTTATTGTTTAATTTTATTTGTGAAAAATTCAAAGCTTTTTCACAATGGAAAATTTTAAGCACAGATAAAAATAGATAGATTAGTATGTGAATCCCAGGTACCCAAATTTAACAACTATCAGTGATGGTTGGTCAATTTTGACATTATCCTCAACATTTCATCTATACCCTAACTCACTTTTCTCTCTCCCATATTAATCTGATGCAAATCCTAGACATTACATTATTTCATGCATAACCATTTATAAAGTTCCTGTAAAAAATAAAATACTCTTTAAAAACCATAAGCCCATAACCACCATAATAGTGTAACACATAAAAAACACACAATACTTCTCTGGTGGTCTCAAATATGTGTCGACTTAAAAAAATGCACAGTGTGAGAGTTGTGAGTTAAGTTTTATTTGGGGCAAAATGAGGACTATAGCCGAGGAGACAGGATCTCAGATAGCTCTGAGGAACTGCTCCAAAGAGGCAGCAGGGAAGGTCAGGATAGATGTGATTTTGGCGAAGGGGGAGTACATGCAGTCGAGCACATATTATTTTGCAGCAGGTTTCTGCTAGTCACGAGGAGCAGTCATCACCATGAAGGATTTTAGTGCTTTTCTAGATATGAGGAGATACAAGAACTGGGCTCATAAAATTTGCTCCTGAAAATATTTAACTCTCTGAAGACCTGTTCTGCCAGTTTTTCCCAGAGCACAGAGCACCTCATTCCTGATCTCCACCCTGAGCTCCTTTCAGGGGGTGTTGAAAGTCAGCAGCTGCAGAGCACATGATTTAACCCTTGTAGAGGTAGATGGCAAGTGCCAGTGGCAAGTGCCAATTTATAGTCGACGTATGCAATTTTCAAATTTTCAATTGCCACATACGTGTTATTATTGTTCACAATATTTTGATAGAACCATTATTTTAAAGTATTAAGAAATGTGGGATATAGTATATCTGGGGTTTAAAATCTAGTTGAAGGACCAGAATGAAAGGTACCAATAACGTAAGAGGTGTAAAGAAGAACGTTATAGATACTGTTTTACATACATTACATATATGTAATACATCACATATATGTAGTACATCAGACAGCAGGATCAACACAGAATACTATGCCCAGGAAAGAAGAGGAAGGGGGTATAATTTGAACAGGGCCTTGACAGTTAGGATTCAGACAGGTAAAGTTTAAAAGGGCAAATACGGAGTTGGGATGTGACTAAAATCTCAGAAGCAAAATATACCAGACCTATTGACGCGATGGTGAAGAGAAGTTTTACCGCAGCAGAAGTTTTATACCTTTACAACAAAATACCGAATAATAATATTAGATATTTATGTTGGATCTGATTCAGCAAGTGCTTCAATATCAAACTCAGGGTTTACAGCTTTGCATGCACTGGGGAGCCCTTGAAGGCCTTTGAGGTATTATAAATGCAATGTAGCTTCATGGATAATAGCAAAACAGGAATGTAACATTTTGTCATTATTACATAAAATAAATTGAAGCGGAAGTAAGCCCTATCTATCTCCACACCACCATCAGAAAATATAATTAGGGGAAAAAAGTATCGTTTAAATGATAGCCAGCAACACACAGTAGATATTAAGATTTTTCCAGGGACATTCTAACATCATTTGTCAACGGACATCAAATTAAATTGGGAAAAAAAAGAACATGACTAGCTTATGTCTCCAGGAAAGATATTTGAAGTTGTTTATTGAAGTGGAATTCAATTTCCATAATTTTGTGGCTCCCTCCTTTCAACCATAATAATTCATCTCTATAATTAAAGCCTAATGAAGCAAACAATTTCTTCTCTTCCTAATCAACTTCATCTGTGTGAGTGGCCAACATTAAAATAGAATCTTTCCAGTAAATGGATTCAGTGCTCTTAGTAAAAAAAAAAAAAAAAAGAAAGAAAGAAAGAAAAAAAGAAATTCTTCTCTTTCTTTTGAAATTTTACATTTTACCCCCATTAATTAGCTTTATTTCCTTAAGAATGCTAGGATGTCATAAAGAGTACTAGGAGGGTTTCCTGATGACCTCCAAAACTAGAACAAAGCTAGATTATTATTAAATTAATCGATCTGCTTGAAATCAAAGACCGTATGGTGTCACCCATGATCTATCGAGGGCCTTCATTCCCTTGCATGCTCTGTCATTTAATAATGCTGAGGATGGTAAAGAAAGAAGGTGAAATGTACATCTTTGCATCATCATTTAAAATTTAAATACCTCTTAGAAATGTAAGACGTGAAGCCACTATCTGCTGATGTCTTTGGACATGATGAGCGGACATCCAGCTGGGACCAAAAAGAAGATTCAGGCCAGGCTCCTGTGGAAATGAAGGCCCCACCAGAGTAAAGCCGTCAAGGACAACGCTTTCAGTCTCTATAGCATCAGATGGAGCCAGCCAGTGAAGTCACTTCAAAGCTGACCCCTTTCCCCACGGGCAGACATGCCCGAGATCGCCAAGCCCAAGTGGCTAGTATTTCTGCTAGAAAATGTTGTATTGTTGAAATCATTGTAAATAATGTTCTAAACACACTGCTTTGCAGATAATAATCTCCTTTATGATGGAGCCTCAACAACAGAGTTCTTAAACTGGTGCTCATGGCCTCAATGTGGCCACAGTTGTGGTCTCCTTACCCAACATTATGATTCTTAAAAAGCTCAAACCAACGTTTAAAATAAAAAAAGATATATTTCACAGAAAGATACGCATTTCCAGCTTATCTTGGAAACTGGGAAGATGTGATAAAACTGGCCCTACTTTCCCACATGGTAGTGATCGGGGTCCTAGGAGTAGTCATCCTCTTTGGAAAGGGCAGTGTTCCCCATTCCTCTTGGGCTCTCAGCGCCTCCCTCCCTTGAGACTGTGTTGATCTTGGGTGGCCTCAGCCTGCAGCGGCTTGAAGCAGGGTTTCAGTTCCCAGCCAGTGATTGAGGTCGGGTCGTGGTGGTGAGATCACCAAACCCTAGCCACTAGACCAGTGGTCAGTGACAAGGCCCTGGCCCTACGGCTCTGCAGAAAAAGAATTCTCACAAAGACTGAAAGTAGTGAAACAAGTAAAGTATTTATTAAGAGAAAAAAAGAGTATAGTACGTGTGGATAGACACACGGGCAGGCTCAGAGAGGGAGTCGCGCCTTTGTGGCAGTTTAAATCACTTATATGTGGCATTTCTTCCATGTTTCCGTTGACCAATCATTTTGATTTGCCTGGTTCAAAGTCTGTATTTGGTATACCAGGATTTTCCCGTGCATGCGTGCGCATCTCTTAGCCAAGATGGATTGTACCAAAGAGGCCTATGGGTAGACTTAGCCACTTAGCATCACTCCCCTTTTGACCTCCAAGGAGCCTTTCTGAGCATGTTTAGTCGGGGAGGTCTCCTGACTTCAAGAATGAGGAATATATGGTCTTTTGTCTTCTGTCTGGGCAGGGCCCAGCCTCCTCTCTCAACTGTCCTGTTATTTCTGTCTTGGAGTATTGGTCCACAAGGAACAAACTCAAACCGTTTGCCCTGGGGCCCCGTCTGTCTCCTGCCTCGGTGTGACTCACCACTGTCATTGCCCTTGAACTGCTTTCTTTTTCTTCTAGTAGAGAAATATTTTCCTGGATCCCTGTCTCCATAGAAAGAGGGACACATCAAGACAACTAAGGGGAACAGCTGACTTTTCCTACACCCTACCTGCCTTCGTCACTCAAGTTCCCAGCCCGCCCACCCTGCCCCGACCCTCCCGTAGGCACTGGAAGTTCTTATTTATTTATTTTTCTACCGAAGTATAGTTGATTGACAATGTCGTGCTAGTTTCTGGTGTACAGCAAGATGATTCACTTATACATGTATATATTCTTTTTCATATTCTTTTCCATTATAGCTTCTTACAGGGTACTGAATATAGTTCCCTGCGCTATACAGTAGGACCTTGTTGTTTATGTGTTTTATGTATATTAGCTTGTATCCTAAGCATCTAATCCTAAACGTCTAATTTATTCCTTACCCCCTCATTTCCCCTTTGGTAACAATAGGTTTGTTATCTCTGTCTGTGAGTCTGTTTCTGTTTTGTAAATGGGTTCATTTGCGTCATTATTTTAGATTCCACATGTAAGTGATATCATACTGTAATTATCTTTCTCTTTCTGACTTCCTTCATTTAGTATGATAACCTCTAGGTCCATGCTGTTGCTGCAAAAGGCTTTATTTCATTCTTTTTATGGCTGAGTAATATTCCATTGTATATATGTACCACACCCTCTTTATCCATTCCTCTGCCGATGGACATTTGGGTTGCTTCCACGTCTTGGCTGTTGTAAACAGACACTGGAGATTTTAACCCTGCCTCAAGAACTTGTAAGGGAGGAAAACATTTTCCTCAGCCATGTTAGGGACCCTGGTTTGGTTTGAAAATTAAACCAACAAAGACAGCTTAACAGGAGAAAGGCATACACATTTATTTAATATAAGTTTTACATGACACAGAAGCCTTCATAAGACAGTGAAGACCCAAAGAAACAGTTAAGCCTGAGTATTTTTATGCCAGGTTTGATGAAAAGTGGGCAGTTGTATGGAAATACGAGTTAAGTATAGTAGACTGGGGGAAACTAAGAAAGGCTTGTATGAGAAACTCTTCTCAGCACCCCTTGGTCTTCAGAGATAAGGATGTTCCTTTCCTCCAGGTGTAGGGAGGGCACCTCTCACGTGAGGGGAGAAGGGTGGAGATGGGAGAGAAGGTCAAAGTGGTCTTCCTTCTGTGGTTTTCTCAGTTAAAAAACAAAATTCAGGGCTTCCCTGGTGGCGCAGTGGTTGGGAGTCCGCCTGCCGATGCAGGGGACACGGGTTCGTGCCCCGGTCCGGGAAGATCCCACGTGCCGCGGAGCGGCTGGGCCCGTGAGCCATGGCCGCTGAGCCTGCGCGTCCGGAGCCTGTGGTCCGCAACGGGAGAGGCCACAGCAGTGCGAGGCTCACGTACCGCAAAAAAACAGAACAAAACAAAACAAAATTCAACTGAGTAAAGATTAAAGATCTTACTGGCTTTATTCAACAATCCATCCCACCTAGCGAATAGGAAGGAACTCTGAGGAGCTGTACAAAATGAGAGACTTTTACAGGCAGAAGGAGCGGGAACAAGGAAGTTGTACTTGGCAGAAAAGCAGGTTGGTTACTACAAGGTCACTTTCCTTTAAGGAATGCAGGGGTCCACCCGGCAGGTGACCTCATTGGTGCTGATCAGGGGATTCCTGATTCCCTGGTTTAAGGTTCCATTTCTGGGAGAGGCAAGCCTCAGTTTGATGATGTGGGGTTTAGCACAAGTGACTCCATTTGGGGCTTTACTGTCTTGTTTCTCCCATCTCATACTTCTTCAGCTTAAACTATTCAGTATGCCAAGGTGCTGTATTTGGGGTCGTATGACCTGAACCCCATCAGTGGCAGTTGAATTCTTGGGGGATGGTTTCCTGTCAGGCAGATAAAGGGGGTTCAGAAAAATTCTCTTCTTCAGCTGTTGATTCTCAAATGTCTTCAGCTCAAAATAATCCTTATGCCACTGTGACTTATTCAGAGGCCCTTCAAGAACTTCCTGGGAGAGAGTGGTGAGGTTACAGGGAGTAACAAGATAGTGCGAGCCATGCTGTGATGGGAGAGAGCCCGCTGGTACTAGGGTGCAGAGGGGGGACATGCAAGATAGGGAGAACTTGGGGAAATGCAAGTTGGCAGAGATTCTTTGCCTGACCAAACTGTAGTCAGGCTCCTGAACCTTCTCCTAGGCCTATCTGTGCACTTCTTTGTAAAATCCAGTTTTAGCAAGAACCCTGCAAAGTCAGTTTGACCAGCACCCCCAGCGTGGATAACTGACCGGGTCCCTCATCCTCCACATCCCCGAGGTGACATCCCATCACCCTGGCCACCTTCAGCAAGAGTCCTGTTGTGAATTTAGCCAGAGCTCCCCTGACCCCTGATGTGCCCTCTTAGTAATTTTCCATCCACTGACCCCCCACCCTGCTCCTTGGCGATAAATCCCCACTTGCCTGGGCTCTTTCTGGAGCTGAGCCTAATCTTTCCCCCACTGTGAATCTCCTTGCAGTGGTCCCTATGCCTACTGTGATGGTTCACTGCTGTACCCCCAGGGTCAGACACATAGGTGAATACTCAAAACATACCTGCTGCCTGACACTTGGACACTAAGCCTAATCATGAAGGAGAGAAGGTTTTACCAGATTGGTTATTAAAAAAATATTTTGAGGATCACCCGGAGTCATCTGCCACAGTCGGCTCGCTTCATGTGCCTTTTGGGAAACCAAGAGTGACAAGGGGAACCCATACCTCCAGCTTCATGCATTTTACAAAAATCATGTCTATCCGTATGTGGAAACTTTGCAAGTTTTATGAGAGGCAAGAATAGCACATTGACTGCAGATATGAAAACAACCCTTCACCCCTTCCTGAATCCATATCCAATACAGCTTGACTTCAGAGCTCCTCCAGTGAAGAGGTGGAATTTATTCCTCACCCCTTGAATTTGGCTTGGCCTTGTGACTTTGGCCAGTAGCGTACAGCAGAAGTGGTGGTGTGCCAGGCACCAGCCTAAGCCTCTAGAGGCCTCGTGTGCTTCTACTCAATTAGAGATCTGCAGCATCATATGTATAAAGCCAGGCTACCCCGCATGGGAGATACATAGCTCAGTCAACCCGTTGTCCTAGGAACCAAAAACCAACCACAAGCAAGTGAGTGAGGCCATCCTAAACCTGCCCCTTGATGATCTAAATCTGCCCATTGGTGACCTAAACCTGCCAGCCTGCCCCTTGATGATCAGCTGAATCAGCCTGATGCAAATGACAAATCAGCAGGTCCACCCAGATGACTGAGTAGTGAGCAGTATTAAATGCTTACTGTTTTAAGTCACTGGGTCTTGAGGTGGTTTGTTATTCAGCAGTAGCTAACTGATACAGCAAGGGAAAGTGATTCCTCATCTCTGCTTTTTCTCCCCCGCTGTTCCCTTTGGTGCCTCTCTTCCCAGCCAACCTTCCAACAGCCTTTCTCTTTCTGTTATTCATCCTTTAAAGCCTGCAGTCACATTACATGCGGATTTATAGATCACCACTGAGAATTGAAAATGGAATCTGAATACATAGGAAAAGGCATATTTTTTTTTAAAAAAAGTGAGAAGCATGTCATGCAGGGGCTAATTGTGTGTGCATGGTTGAATGGCTGAACATGCCCTGGAGAAGTGTTTCAGCATTCCATCACAGCATGCTCATAATAGGAAACACAGGAACGGTGTGTGCAGCCTCATGTGATCGTAGAGACCTCAGGTCAGGGGCTTTCCAGCTTGCTGTTCAGAGGCAGAAAAGAGGCGGAAAGCTACCTGTCTTTTCTGGTGCACACAGATTGCAGTTAGGGCATGTTTCCTGCCTTGATCCAGAGAACAAGCTCACGAGGAGGTAACAGAAATGGGAGTTGTGTTTTGTTGTTGTTGTTGTTGTTTTTTGAAATGGGAGTTTTGACATCAGAAGGAGGGATACTTTGGTGGACAGAATTGCATCTCTGTCTCAAACGGCCATTTCCCACTGAGCGGTACGGCCCAGGATGAGGTGCTGTTGTCAAGGCCAGCCTTAGCCCAGGTGAAAGAATTAATCTGTTTCTGCAAAACAAACAAGCAAACAAAACAAACCACTAATTGTATTTGCAATATAATGTTTTCACAGCGGTTTCTGCTTATTTACAACACTTGTTTTTTTTTAACAATTGTGAGAGAAATAACCCATGTTCAAAGAAGTTAAATGACTAACTCCAAATCGTAGAGCATTCTGGCAGCTGGGTGGCTAACTACCCCGTGCTTTAATTTCCTTGATTGTATTAGTTTAACAAATATTTCTTGATCATTTACCGTGTACCATGTGTAAAGTGGGACTGTCTCTTCGCATAATTTGGAATATTTTTCTGGAATTTTCTTTAATTGGTCACTGTATAACATATATGAAATCTGAATTGCTAACTTAAAAGGAAAACTTGTTTTAGGAAGTTATATGCTTAATCTAGTATCAGCCTAACAAAGTGACAATAAATATCACAGGAAACAATTTTAAACATTAAGTTTAAAAGATTAGTGTTGATTTTTGATGAGAGAAAAATATAGTATTTCCACAGCCAGACCATATTAGACCTGCTGGATTTTTCAGGCACTGAATTTGTAACCTTTTGAAACAAAACAATGTGTAGTTTTCCTGTTTGGGGGAAAAACTCTATTAAATCTTGCTTGTAAATATGTTGACTTTCTCCTAATATTTGCCCTCAGTCGGGAGGAAACAGCTGTGTGTTCAGAGTGATATAATACCCTTTAGATTGTGCTTTTATTATTACATATGGAATCATGTCTTCTACTTTCAAATATCTGGAATGGGTTTCAGAAATGCACCCCTCACTGTTTACAGTGGATCCAGCTGACAGCAGAAAAATCTAGGATGAGATTAAAGAGACACTTGTATTTTCTGACTTTAAAAATAATATTTTTTTTACGAAAAATGACAGGTACTGCAAAAGTGATTACAGAGCTGGTATAAATTCTTTTTGATAAGCGGCAAAACATCTATTAAAATAAAAGCATGATTTGAAACTTTAAAAGAAACAAATGGTCCAGGCTTGAATGTGGACAGGAGGCAATGAACAGTGTTTGCATTTGCTGGGGAAATATAACTCTCGCCTACAGTTTTATGAAATCTATTCCCACCAGGTTAGTCTCAGTCAGAACTGAATCTCTCTTTGTCACTCCTGAGCTCAGTCATCTGATTGGAAACAAAAGAACTCTCCAGAAGATAGTCCGTGTCAAGATGCCAGATGTATGGGGGCAGACAGACCCGAGACAGGAAGAAAAGCTAACGGATGGGGTGAAGCAGAGACGTTCCGTGAAATCCAGAGAAATTAGCAAAGCCATGTTGGTGTGCGTGAGGGGGAGGGCTCAGGTCCTACTCCAGGTGAGATGTGATAACACGGCATCCGGCAACTCAGCAGGCAAGACACTGTTTCACGAGAATAAACTGCAGCCCAAGGTGTGGACCTCCTGGTGCGGAGTGAGGCAGACCAGAGCATCGACATCTGGGAAACGTCTGCATCCCTCACAACTCCCTCCTGTCCATCCACAGCTCCCAGCCTGGCCTTCAAGCCCTAAGCACGCTCGGGCAGAGGCCCCTAACAGCCTGTGGTCAGGGTCTGCCATCAGGGACTTTCCCCATCGGATGACCTCTCGTGGCCCCTACTGCAGGCACTGGCCCCTGGTAGCTCACCCCACAGTGGGGGGCCAACCTGCCCTCTCTAGATCCCACTGTGGCTCTTCTGTTATGGTAGCCCCAGGAAACTAATACAGATGTCCAATTACATTTGAATATCAGATATACAACAAATAAGTTTTTACTATGCATGTCTTTGTTGTTTATCTGAAATTCAAATATAACTAGGCATCTCATATTTTTCTCTGTTATTTTTCTTTGCTGGCAGGCCTGGCTGTGTGGGTACCTGGAGAGTAGAATTCTAGGCAGAGTGAGGAACAATAGTGCCTGGTGTGTTTGGAGAAAACAGAAATGCACCTGAACTGAAGTGAGCAAGGGAGAGAATGGGAGGAGTTGAAATGAAAGCGGGGTGGCCAGAGAAAACCCAGGATGCACTTGTGCAACTTATTACACTAACAGGTTATCTGCTGTTTATCTGAAATTCACGTTTAACTGGGTGCCCTGCACAGTTATTTGACAAATCTGGCAATTCTAGGTGGGAACAGGTCCTATGTGATCTTGGAGTCATTGTGAGACGTGGACTTTTACTCTTTCTTCCTGAGAGAGTCAGCAGTTGGGCAGTGTTTTTTCTCCAGGAACTATTTATATATTTTTGACTATATTTATTTATTTTTTCTTAATTGAAATATAGTTGATTTGCAATGTTGTGTTAGTTTCAGGTGTATAGCAAAGTGATTCAGTTTTTTATATATATATATATATATATATATACCTATTCTTTTTCAGATTCTTTTTCATTGTATGCTATTACAAGATATTGAAGATAGTTCCCTGTGCTATACAGTAGGTCCTTGTTGTTTATCTCTCTTATATACAGTGGTGTGTATACGTTAATCCAAAACTCCTAGTTTATCCCTTCCCCCGCACCAAGATTTTCAAAGTAGCTCCAAACTCCAGCTCTTTTCTCTGAAGGCTTCGCAGTAGACAGTGTTTTCCTTCAGATCTTTGTACTTGTAGCAAAGATTGTTTTCTTTTGTAACTTTCAGATACACCAGTGTCACTCACCTAAGTCCCATTTGACCAGATCATAATGGAATTTGGAACTCATAAACGTTCATGCTACACCCATTTCACACCATTAGCACTGTCACCTATGTTGAAGTGTGAAATCTCATTCCGATTTTTGAGCCCTTCCCAATCCCCACTTGCAAACCATGGAAAGAAGAGGTGGGAAGGCCAAAGCCGTGTTGTTTAGTTAAGTCTTCCTAATTGGAAACTTTTTGTAAATCAAAATCTGACTCTCCTGGTTAATTCTGCTTATAAAATTTTGCAAATTAAAACCTAATGGAAAAGAACTAAAGAAGTGAAAGCGCTGAAAGCTACCCGCACACCACAGTGAAGAGCTGTTCTAGTCGTTCAGAACGTTTACTGCTGGGAAAATCTCATAACTTATTTCATCCCCTGCCGCTGCGAAAAGCAGTTTGAGGTGGATGGAGGAGACCATTAGAAGTTTTTCTCAAAGGGCAGGGGGGACAGAATTATCCTTCACTGGGAAGCATAGCTGTCTGTAGCTTAAGGAAGACCCAAAGCTTTGATTACAGGTTTGATAAAACATTGAGGAGGACTGAGTTCCTGCTCTGAATTCTAAGACCATGTAGGTTTTACTTCTCTTACAGGCGCTAAAGAATAATAGGACAGTAGAAAAATTAAATAGAAATCCCACATAATGATAGCAAAAATAGTAAAGCAGGAGCAAAGTGAGTGAATTTATTGCTTGATCTGTCCTACTATGCAAGCTTAGGCACAGACGTACAATATGATTAATTTAATCATATTTCTAAATTGGTTCCCGACGATAGTTTGGACATTCAGTCAACACAATTATAATGCAGACTCACAGCAAGAAATGTGCATCAAGTGGTTTATCGATTATTTTAAAAATAAAGCAATTTCTGAATATTCTATTTAAAGGAAATTTTCTTAGAATTAGTTAACTGTTAAGTGACTATAAAAGGTCTGCAGTGAACTGTGGTTCTGGTATGCCCTGAATCCCCTTTGCACTCTTTTTGAGCAAGCATCCTACCTCTTCCTTTAGGGGCCCCCTACCCCCTCCTCCTAGAGGAGTTGGTGGGCACACGGCAGCAGTGGTCTCAGGGCAGATGCATGGTCTAGGGCAGGTAAATTAAAACAACTCGCTAGCTCAGACATGGTCAAGAATCAAAAAAATGGACAAGGAACCTCCGATCCTTGTCTTTTGGACTTTTTATGTGCAGAGCAAGGAGAAGCACTTTTGTTTCTCCTTTGCCTGCAGTTGCTAACTCAGGATGGTGTCAGGCTGCAGCGGCCTGGTCCCTGTGTTTTCCATTTGAGAAGAACTTCATGGAGGAAGAGGAAAGTGATCCCGACACATAGACAAGTAGAGATGAGAAAAGATTGCCTGAGGGCGTGGGGGACTCGAGCAAATGCCATGTTCTTCCAGCTCTCAGATTCCATCAGTCCCAAACTCATTTTATCTCTGTCCCCTCATATTATGACCCACTAGGTCTCTGTCTCTGTTTTGTTGGTCTGAGTTAAGTTTCTGTCTTTGAAGCCAGGAGCCCTGATTAAATAGGAGCTAATTCCCTTGTGGTAGCCAAAACTCAGACTCTAGGTAAGAAACAAAAGCTACATACGTGTATATATGTATATAAAGCACATATTCTTCCTTCCCCCCCAACAATGAGCAGTTAGAAAAGATAGTGTCGTGATATTTTTGAATGCTTATACATTCTCTAACATTGTGTCTGCTTTCTCAGTTACTTTAATTTGAACAACCACATAGTATTTGGGAAAGACGCATTCGTCTGAAACAGCTTCAGTCAATGCTGATTTTGGATCTTTATAGTGGGCACCTGACATGATCTATTTAAAAAAAAAAAAAAGAAGGCAAAGAAATGTAAAGAGATCCAGATTTTGTGGGGCTGTCAGATTTTAAAAAAATCAAACTATTTAAATATTATCTTAAAAAGTCAGAGAGTAAGTGTATATGTGGCAGAAATCACACATAAACCCCTCAAAGATGAATGGGAAAACAAACAAAGAAACAAAAAAACTCTGCTTAGGTTATGAAAATGGAACTTGTGGCCTGGGACAGAAATTTCAGGGTCATAATTATACGGAGGTTCAAAGAGTATTTTATCTCAGAAAGGAAGCAGGGATGCTGGTTTGGAGGAAACTGTGTTTGATGACTCAAGGAAAGTGGTTTAATGATGAGAAAGATACTGATTTCAAAGCTGCATGGGAAAAGTTTGAGTAGCATTCTTCATTATATGTGAATGTGAAAGCACTATTTCTAAGTTAAAGAATTATTTTATCTAGCACGTACCTTTCAATGTCATATGTCCCTCATTAATTAATTATCGGGCATAGAGGCTTTATTTCTTCATCTACATCACTAACATTTTAATTGACCAACATTTTATTTTCTTCCATGATTTCATTGGGGAAATGGAGAATCACCTTGTATTCAGAGATAGACACTGTGTGTGTGTGTGTGTGTGTGTGTGTGTGTGTGTGTGTGTGTGTGTGTGTGTGTGTGTATGTAGCGTATTTATTAGGCATATGCTTAGCAGGGAGGAAAAAAGAGAGAAATCAAGGGGTCAGAAGTACAGGTGGCAGTGTGACCAATAGTTTTGGTGAGGGTCAGTGGGCAGGCCGGCCAGGTAATCCAAAGTTTGTGAGCCTAAACTCCACCTGAAATGGTTATTCAGGGTGAGCTTTCTCTGGTTTCACACAAAGTACATTTAAAAGTAACTACTGAGTGGCAGGGCCAAGAAAAATATTATAAAGCACTCTGCACCTATTTAAGTAAAATTCTGCCAAAATTTTTCCCCTCCCTCCTCCCCCAGGTCTCTGTTTGTCTAGGGATAGAACACAACCCTAGGGCCTCACCCTGGCATTCAAGTGAGTGAAGCATGGCAGGGAAGGGCAGGGAAATCCAAAGTCCATGACTCCTGTGTAATAAATGATGGAAAAGAGAAGCTGTGTAAAGAGTGAGGTAACTTTCCCCGTCAGAGGCTGGGAATACCGTTCCACCACAAGCAAGCAGTGTGTCTGTGTCTCTAGCTGACTGGTCCTTTGGCTGTTTTCCCAGCTGTGTCTGTCACCACTGTCACTGCTGCTCGTCCGCTTGGTCATCGGCAGCACACACGTCCGACCCACTGTGGGGAAGGGTCTCTCTGTGCCAAGCCTTGCACTGCGCATCCCAGTGGCTCCCTCTCATCTGCTAGGTGAGCTCGTTTTGCTGTTTAGTGGACGGCACTGTGTTCATTGTTCGGGTTACAGAAAAACTACGTTCCTGCCCTAAAGAGTATAGTAGGGAAAACACAGCGTACGGATAAAAAGCGAGTGAACCCCGAAGGTGGAACTGAATGATACCAAATGAGAGCAGGCAGTACAGACCACAAAGCTGATTATTCCACGCTTAAGGAACCCATTCTTTTTAGGCACGTTGTTCAATAGAGTGTACCTGCATCGCCTGAGAAGTTTATGAAATGGGTACCAAAGGACACCAAATATATCCAAACAATTTAATGGCAGGAAAAAAAACCCCACTTTGAATATGACCACCTTCCGATTATTCATTCTCTGAAGAGAAATTGAAATTTCAAATTAAATATTGCAGAAACAAATGGAGGCGTTTGTCCTCTGAGTTCAGTACTCTGCTCATTCTCATGCTGCTGCCTGTTAAAAATGTCTGCTTTAAGTCAAGATTACTTTGCAAGTTGTAGCACTACCCGTCTTCCACCTACCTGAGTAAAAAAGTAAGTAATCTAAAGGAAAACAACCCAAACACTTTGATGTGTTCTACACTTGCATAGTGTTTGAGGGTTGATAGGATTTGTAAGGTATCCCAGAATCTGGCCCACCTGTAATATGCTGGGAAATAAACAACAATTCCCCTTGCCCTCCAGCAACTACTCATAATAAAAATATGTTTCCAAAACTCAGTGCATGGTTCCAGCAGAGACTTAATGATAAATTGGAAAAAGAGTATAGACAGAGAACATGTGAGAGAAAAGAAAAAAATTGTTAAGACCTCGGGCTCCAGGAAGCCAGGCAGATTCTTGGGCCGATGGTCAAGGTCCATAAACCTGGGAACTTAGAGTAGTTTCTGAGAAATCTCGCATCAAGTAATCCCTGAGCTATTTGTATTGTACTATATTTTTGAGGGGGTAATATTAGAGATATTTCTTTCTTTCAAAATTTGCAATGGTGTCAGTGTTTGAGTGACAGTATCTTTTTTTTTTTTTTTTTTTTTTTTTTAACTTTTATTTCACAATGGACTATCATTGATTAACAGTGTTGTGTTAGTTTCTGGGGTATTTTCAGTTATACATATACATGTATCTCTTGTTTTTCAAATTCTTTTCCCATTTAGGTTGTTACATAATATTGAGCAGAGTTCCCTGTGCTATACAGTAGGTCCTTGTTGGTTATCTATTTTAAATATAGCCGTGTGTACATGTCAATCCCAAACTGCCTAACTATCCCTCCCCCCCAGACCTTTCTCCCTGGTAACCATAAGTTTGTTCTCTAAGTCTCAAGTCACAGTATCTTACTTGGGCTGTCCTTTTCCCCCAAAAGCTCCATCATGTAATGCAAACCTTGTGATTTCTATTTCCCTTTGAGTATTTTTCCCAGTGCCTCAATCTTCAACCGAATTTAGCTCTAGATGGTGACAATGCTCTCAATCCTTCTCGAGAAGAGCATTCCTCACTACTTGGGGTGGGCACATGGAAGCCTTCCTAGAGTTGCTTCTTTACTATTCTGATCTCTTCTCCTTTCTCTGTCTCCCCAGCCAGGTTGCGGGGCCATGGGCTCTGCACTCTGTGTCTCCTGTTAGTCTTTGCTTTGGAATTTTTCAAGCCTTGCGAAAACAATTTCCTAGGAGTGCTTTGCCCTGAACCTTAGGTTTGTTTCTGACAGGACCATCCCTCTCAATAAATTTTGAATGGAAACTGTTGATGTTTTAAACATCTGTGTTGTCAGTGCCCCAGTGTGGACCAACGTCGTTTCTGCTACACGTTCCACCGAACTTATCCTCCCTCAGCCTTTAAATCCTCCAGGCTCAGAAATATCAGGAAAATTCTTCAACCGAGAGATACAGTGGGCATTTCATTTTCAGTGCTTCAACCAAGTTTTTGACCGTTTTACCGGCTTCTAAATTTGTCCCTTTCCTTCTGGACCGCACGCAGGGCTAAATGGTTGACTCACTCTGGGGACCTCCTTTTCTTGCTTTTCTCCGTTCTCTTTGGTCCACATTTTTGTGTTTCTAACACAGGATTCTAGATTTTTCTTTCATGTGTTTTTCTTCCCACCCTTCCACTAAATATTGAAAGATATGGTGTCAGTGAATTCTTAGGTTGTCAAAAGTATCCACTGTGCAAACCATCCCCCTTCTCCTAGAACTGGGTAATTCCCATGGGGGTGTCCTTCTATCAACCCAACATTTTCCCAGACCTGGATCCCATCCGTTGCCATCTTGTCCTCCTTCTGCCTTTTCTCTACCTCTTCCACTGCCTCCATAAATTCCTCCCACATTTCTTCTCAGGGAATCCTTGAATCCCCACTTATAAAAACCACATCATCTTAAAACTCACCCAGCAATGTTGGAGATACTTTACATGGCTCTTCTGATCTTGTGCACTCATGTATCTATTCTGTTTAAAAAATTAACTTAGTGACACATTTTGTTCTGGTTATAAAATGCATGCTTTCTATAAATAGTCAAACAGTACAAATTAGGCTTCAAGGAAACTTGAAATAATTAAAAAATTTTTGATTATATATGTTACAAATATTTCTTCTCAGTTTGTTCCGTATGTGGTGTGTGTGTTGTGTGTGTGTGTGTGTGTGTGTGTGTGTGTGTGTGTTTTGTTTGTTTTTTTT
>NW_006789467.1:209882-224407 GCF_000442215.2 Lipotes vexillifer | reverse complement strand
CTTTATTGGAGTATAATTGCTTTACAATGGTGTGTTAGTTTCTGCTTTATAACAAAGTGAATCAGTTATACATATACATATGTTCCCATATCTCTTCCCTCTTGTGTTTCCCTCCCTCCCACCCTCCCTATCCCACCCCTCCAGGCAGTCACAAAGCACCAAGCTGATCTCCCTGTGCTATGCGGCTGCTTCCCACTAGCTATCTACCTTATGTTTGGTAGTGTATATATGTCCATGCCTCTCTCTCGCTTTGTCACAGCTTACCCTTCCCCCTTCCCATATCCTCAAGTCCATTCTCTACTAGGTCTGTGTGTTTATTCCTGTCTTACCCCAAGGTTCTTCATGACATTTTTTTCCTTTAAATTCCATATATATGTGTTAACATAAGGTATTTGTCTTTCTCTTTCTGACTTACTTCACTCTGTATGACAGGCTCTAGGTCTATCCACCTCATTACAAATAGCTCAATTTCATTTCTTTTTATGGCTGAGTAATATTCCATTGTATATATGTGCCACATCTTCTTTATCCATTCATCCAATGATGGACACTTAGGTTGCTTCCATCTCCTGGCTATTGTAAATAGAGCTGCAATGAACATTTTGGTACATGACTCTTTTTGAATTATGGTTTTCTCAGGGCAGCGTGGAGTCTTAATCACTGGACCACCAGGGAAGTCCCGAGATAGCTAACATTTCTATAGGCCCTCCTAGGGGTATGGCTGTGGGTGGGTGGGCTGAGCAAGTTGTATGTACAAAGCCACTTCGCTAAGCCTCCAGACACCTCCCTACCGTATGTCAGGAATGCAGTGATGTTTTAAAATCTTCGTTAAGTTCAGGGATTGATTAGGCCACCTAACAGACTATTAATGCATTTGCAAGGTGTTTGAGCTAACACACTAAGTCCCAAAATCTGCATGAGAGCATCTGTATTGGGGAATTCCATCAGATCCCAATCCAGTTTTCTTCCCCATTGTCCTAACACCCTTGGAATCCACCCCCAACACATTCCCTAGGCTTCAGCTGATACACCTTAGCAAGGTATAGTTACTGACTTCGAATATAAACTGTCTTCTCCTGGAGCAAAGCTTGTGCCTCTGCATGTGGGCTGTGTTGAGCCCTAACTCACCCTATGGACCTTGAAGCAATGGCAGGTGTTGGATATGGTAAGGTGACCAGTTGTCCCCGTTTTCCTGGAATCGAGGGAGTTCCTCACACATGGGACTTCCCGTGCTAAAATCAAGAAAGTCCCAGGCAAACTGGGACAAGTTGGTCACCCTGGTGTGGGTCCTAAGTGAGTAGATATCATCTTGGGAGGTACCTGCCCCAGGTGCAGTCACTGAGAGGCTTTTATGCAGGCAAGGGCTAGTTACCTTAGACTGGGGCGGGAGTGAAGCTGCCTCTCCCCATGGAGGTTCAAAGGAATTTGGATGTTCTGTTTTCAGTTTTGTCCATGTTTGCCCAAATGTTCTCATCCTAGGTCTCAGGGTCTAAGTTTCCCCCATTAGTGTCCTTACCAGAGCCAAAGAAGCTTGGTGAGATGGAGCATTTAGTAAGTGCTGCACCTCTAACCCCCTACACTCAGCCACTTCTCTCCTGGGACCACAGGACACAAAGCAATCCTTTCAGACTGCTGGAGACCTTCTAGTTTTCCATGCTTGTCCACAATTGTGCATCCATGGTTTTCAATTCCTCCTTTTCTCTGTGTACAGTCTCTAAGGCCTAAGAAGAAGCTTGGGGTCTCCATGACCTTTATTACTCTTATTTGCCTCAGGAAACCATTGCCAGAGCCTCGCGTTCCCCCAATGCCTCTTCCTTTCCTTTTTGCATTTTACCCTGTTCTATCCACCAGTGATAATTTGAATTATTGAAGACCATAGGGTACTCATCTTCTGTTTTCATTCAGCAAGGAAGTTATTCCTGCACTTCTTGCATATATGACCAACCCAATTCCAGAATCTCATTTTGAGAGCCTCTTTCTTAGGGCCATTTTTGGAACCAGTTATTTGCCAAGCCCCAACAGAAAACAGGTGGCACACTTAAAATTGGACAGTTCCAAATAGGAAAGCAGATAGCACAGTCTTTATTAGGTGTGGGTATAAGGGTATCACAAGGATAGTGTGGTTACCTGGAACTAGTAGAAGCTGAGATATTACACCCCTAGGCCTAAAGGGATGAGGGGGAGAGAGGTTACTGGAATTTGGAAGGAGAGAAGATTGAGTAGTTAGTTATCTTGGAAGAAGCAGAGATTTTCCTCAAGGGACACAGCTGGTCCAGGCCCTCCTCATCTCACTGTGATCTGTCCTTCAGTGCTCCCCATTGGCTGAAAAATAACTGGAAACCAGGAGATAAGGGATGTAGTCTCTATAGGTCAGCCCCTCAGAGAAGACTGCAAGGTGAAGAAAGGGGTAGGGTGAATCTGTGAGGGCAAATAAAAGATACCCCACCCAGTGTGTTTCTCATAAACTTCATGTAACTGCCTTGTGTATGTGTTTAACTCCTTTCAACAATCTCTGCCTTCTTTATAGCAGAAATTAGCTCTTTCACCTTTAGTTTCACAACTGATTTACTTAATGTTATTCTTTCCATCTTATTTTATTGATACATCGTCTGGTTATTTTCATCCATTGTGGGCTTTTTTTTTTTTTGCTTTTTTCTCATTTTTCTCTGTTTGATCAAATTAATATTCACTCCAATTTTTTCTCCTTGTTCAGTTGGAAATCTGTTATATGTTTCTTTCCCATTGATTATTACCTTCCCATAGCTAACACAATTACCACTATATGAAAACAAACTGCCAACTGTTTACTCCTCTGGGTTCTCACTTCCCCTGTGGTGTCTCTATCTGTTGAGTCCCAAACAGGAAACTTTAGACTAGTTTTACTTCCATCTCCATGCCACACCCCACCTTCCCTCACCAACTTGCAGGTTTAGAAGACAGCTCAGTATTTCCGGGACCAGACTACATTTAGGCTTCCCTTTGTGGCATGTCTCTTTCAGCTCCCAGTTACATCCTTCATGGAGTTACATGCAACAGCAAGGAACTGCTTTCGCCAAAATCATGGCCTCTTACCAGGGGAAATCATGGCTGATAGCTCACGGTTGTAAGGAAGATCCAGCCCCCTTGCCTTCATCTGGGACAACTCTGAGGGGCCATTTCAGCTTCAGGCTTCTGTAGGATTTGCTGAAACCACACTGAGGATCAGATTTTCTCTCTGCCATTTGAGGTCCTCCTTCCTTCCTCCTAGGTGTGTTTCCCAAGAGCTCTCCCCAATAAGCCTTCTGCATGCAACTCCTCATCTTCATCTGTTTCCAGAGAATTCAACTGAAGACACTTATTCATCACTGTATTTCCCTTGGGACACAGTTCATCAAGGAGCTTGAAGTGGAGTTCGGGGGACCGGACAGTGGTAGAAGGAACATCAGTTTCTCCCCCATTGGACAGCTGGTGGACCAGCTTGTAAGTTGCTGGTTCCCTCTGGGGCCCGAGGAGAACCCTCTCTATTCCCTAGTCTCCTCTGCTGCAGAGGTCTGGATTTAGGGAGGAACTTACCTGCTAGACCTGCCAGTTCTTTGCAGTTCCTCTGTGGCCACAGGTCTCTTGGGTTGCCCTCCTTGGGTATATATATTAGCTTCCTAGGGCCACCATCACAAATTCCCACAAACTGGGTGGCTTAATAAAACTGAAATTTATTCTTCATAGTTCTGAAGGCCAGAAGTCCAAAATCAAGGAGTTGACTGGATCTCATATCCTCTGGAGATTCTAGGGGAGAATCCTCCCAGCTTTTGGTGGCTGTGGGCACTCCTTGGTTTTCTTGGCTTGTGGCTGTATCACTCCAGTTTCTGCTCTGTCTTCACAGCCCCATCTCCTCTGGGTGTCTGTGACTCTCCTCTGTCTCTTCTTGTCTTTGGATTTAAGGGCCACCTGAGTAATCCATCATGATCTTATCTCAAGATCCTTAATTTGATCACATCTACAAAGATCCTTTTTTCAAATGAGACAACATTCACAGAGTCCAGGAACCGGATGTGGACATTTTGCGGGGGACCACCATTCAACCCACTACACGATATATGGATCTTCTCAGGTGATGCTCTTCCTAGCAAGCACCTTGATATTTAAATCCTTTCCCTCTGTCAGTCCCCCAGTACTTACCAAGTCCAGGGAGTGCTGTCTTGTGCCAACTTCTTACACCCACATACAGCAAACCCTGTCCCTACATGGGCAGTGGGGCAGAGGCCCCCACTCTGCACACACCCTCCAGGAGCGCCCTGCCTCTGGTCCAACAACTGCAAACTCAGGAATGTCACTTATAGTTGGATTGACATTGGGAAAGGGCAGAAAAGACATGTAATCAGATTAATCAGATATCCTACTCCCTGGGATCTCAACTTTTCCCATTAAAAAAAAGTGGTATTAAGTCAGTGTTACAAAGAATCGCTTTAAGGTGCTTAGTCTATAGAAAGGGACACTAATTCCCCCAAAACATTCTAGTATAAAGTACATGTTTAGGTATATTGAGTTACTAATTATTTGTTACTCTGATCAGTTCAGCCAAAAAGGTGTACAGATTATATATACAATGGAATACTACTCAGTCATAAAAAAGAATGAAATAATGCCATTTGCAGCAACAGGGGTGGACCTAGAGATTATCATGCTAAGTGAAGTAAGCCAAGCAAAGAAAGACAAATACCATTTGATATCACTCATATGTGGAATCTTAAAAAAAAAAAAAGATACAGATGAACTTATTTACAAAACAGAAATAGACTCACAGACATAGAAAACAAACTCATGGTTACCAAAGAGGACAGGGGTGGGGATAAATTGGGAGTTTGGGATCAACATACTCATACTACTATATATTAAATAGATAAACAAAGGACCTACTACTGTAGAGCACAGGGAACTATACGCAATATTTTGTAATAGCCTATAAGGGAAAAGAATCTGAAAAAGAATATGTAACTGAATCACTTTGCTGTACACCTGAAACTAACACAACATTGTCAATCAGCTATACTTAAATTTTTTTAAAAAAAGGTATACAGGTAACTTAATGGGCAATGCTTGCTATTGTAATTCAAGTATGTATACCCAGAAAAAGCTGGACAAAAACAAAACAAGGGGTATTAGAAAGTGGCTCCTTTTTGCCATCTTTTCCATCTAGAGAACATTTCCTGATTTCAGTTTACTCAACAAACATCCACTGAGCAAGTACCAGGCAACTTTATATCGTTAGATACCACCTAATTACCCCCCAGAGAAGCAACCTTTCCTCCTGTAACTTCAAACTCAGTTACAGGGAAACAACCTTTAACATATATAGTTAATGATCATGGAATGCCGCTATGATATAACTTAATGGGGACGGAATCAGCTGTGACCTTCCTCATTAGTGACACATGGCAAAGGTTAGTCATTCTGAACTCACTCCCCACTGCTGTTAAGGGATTTTATGTCCCTGCAGCAAACTGAGATGCCAGCCAGAGCTCTGACGTTCGTTTCAATTTCTAATGTGGCGACACATCTTGCTTACTTTCCTGTATCTCCGAGTATCCTCTTTAGAAAGCAATTCGGTTCATTGTGCAAAAGCTCTAACTAAAGGGGGAAAAAAATGGAGTCAGGGCAATTTGAGAACGCTCTGTAAATGATGAGGATTTGGGGGCGTCTGAGATACGAAGGTGGGCGTGGAGCCTGCCGAAATCACAAGTTCTAAGGTATTGTTCAGGTCGTTAAGTTATTGTGGGCAGTAAACGAAAAAATTGTTGCTGTCGGGTCCAGGAAACAGTATTCTCTAGCAACAAATAGTAGTTAGACGTGTCCTCATGTGGCTGAGTACAAGAGCAAGATGAGCTTATGGAACACTCCGGGCAGTGCAGGCGGCTGTTGGCAGTGGTCAGAAAGAAGCAACAGCGAGAGTTGAGTCTGCGCAGGTTTTTGCGAATGCTTTGCCAGCAACATTCGTTTTCGTTTTGTTTTTTTAAACCTCTTTACTGGAGTATAATTGCTTTACAATGGTGTGTTAGTTTCTGCTTTATAACAAAGTGAATCAGCTATACATATACATATATCTGCATATCTCTTCCCTCTTGTGTCTCCCTCCCTCCCCCCCCCCCATCCCACCCCTCCAGGCAGTCACAAAGCACCGAGCTAATCTCCCTGTGCTATGTGGCTGCTTCCCACTAGCTATCTGTTTTACGTTTGGTAGTGTATATATGTCCATGCCACTCTCTCACTTTTGTCACAGCTTACCCTTCCCCCTCCCCATGTCCTCAAGTCCATTCTCTAGTAGGTCTGTGTCTTTATTCCCGTCTTACCCCTAGGTTCTTCATGACCTTTTTTTTTTTCTCTTAGATTCCATATATATGTGTTAGCATACGGTATTTGTTTTTCTCTTTCTGACTTACTTCACTCTGTATGACAGACTCTGGGTCCATCCACCTCACTACAAATAACTCATTTTCGTTTCTTTTTATGGCTGAGTAATATTCCATTGTATATATGTGCACATTCTTGAAGGAAGCCTCTGTGTGTAGTTAATTTACGTAACAAAGTGACCTGGCCTTTAATGCAGCTGTTGATAAACCAGTTTTAAAGCCTGGAGTAATGCGTAGCCAGTATCAAGATTCGTATTCACTGAATAAACGATGACTGGATTTTCCTGATTGTCTTAGAGTAAAGCAAAGGGCAAGTTTCAGGCCCAACTGCACCTTCAGTAGTACCAGCCCCATCCTCTTGCAAGTGTGACTGAATGGCTAGTTCTATCCAGTCGTCTGTGTTTAGGGACTTAAGAGCTAATCCTTTTGCAGGTTGCTTATGACCCATTTGGGAGGCTGAGTTTACACATGTAAGAATAATAAAGTAAGGATAATGTAGAACCTGCTTTAGAAGGGCAAAGGGTAGACCTAGGAGTCAGGTTTTTCAGGAAAAGCTACTGGAAGAGGTTGGAAGGGGCCAAGGTCTTAGGTATCTGGAGAATTGCATGTATGGGGGGCCCAGAACAAGACTAGCAACTGGAAGGCAGTAGATAGGCGTCCTAGTCTGGTTCTGTCCCCTTCTGGTGGTGCTGAATGAGCACATGACCTAAGGATGTATAGTCGTCCCTTGGTATCCACGGGGTGCTGGTTGCAGGACCCCCTTGGATACCAAAGTCCGCCAATGCTCAGGTCCCTCATTTGTATCCACGGGTTCTGAATTCGCAGATTCAACCAACCGCGGATTCTGAACAGTATTCAGATGCGGTTCGTTGAATCCGCGGATGTGGAATTTGCAGATATGGAGGACTAATTGTAATCAGCGTGGCTGTCCGACGAACAGTAGTCAGGGTTGCCATATCAGTGGCCTGAGACTGCATGCAGGTCAGAGAGTTCAAGCCAGGATGTGAAATCCAGGGGTTTCCAAAACACTCATCACTAGTTAGCCTTTTTGCAAGTTCATTCCCTCCAAGTGTTGGGGATCTCACAACCCACGTCCTTGGGTTCAAGATACAGTGTTATCTAGTTCTTCTGCTTGATTTTCGAGTGTCTCCTGCCCTTGCCACCACCCTCTTCTCCACCATCCTTCACAAACCTAGGTTGCTTTTGCACCTGATGAGATGATTCAAGCCATTTATCTCCTGCTTGATGTTTGTTTTGAGTTTTGTTTCATAGCCTTTCTGTCTGGCTTGGTTAAAATTCTTATATATAGTTCAATGACATTCTGTTGGATTCCGTGTCCCTTTTGTTTGTGTCTAAGATCACTCACGCTGATGAAGATCACAGCCTCCTGCACATAGCCCGTGAGGCAGCAGCCTGCATCTAAACTCCCAGCCTGCTCCTGCCGCCGTCCTGCCGTTCCAGAGTGGCCCCCAGCCGCACCATATTCCACCCTTCTTCCCAGTTTTTCCCCAGGGAAGCTCTAACTGTGCACCTTGTTATTTTTCTCTGAGCAATAACAGAGACCGTTTGCTACCAAGCCCCCTAATGGGGTCTTATCCTCAAAGTATATCTCTAAACAAACAGAAGAGGAATTTTGATCAATACCATTTTCCTCTAGTTGATATGAAATGAATAGGAAGAAAGACTAAAAAAACATAGGCCAAAATGTTGTCTGCGTGGCGAGATTACAAGTGATTTTTATGTTCTTCTTTTATTTTCTTCTACAGTGAATATGTATTACTTTTATAATAAGAAATTGCAAACTATAACATGGATTAAAGTTTGAGCCACAACTTGTGCTCATTCAGGGATTCAGACATATCTAGGAACGTTTAAGAAAAACGATGGAAAAGAATATCAAACTATAATCGTCAGAGAGAAATGATAGTTGTGAGAACAATGTAGTGGATGTTATCTCGAACTTGTCCTGGACTCCACTCACGCCGCCTGTGTTTAACTGAAGAAGAGCTGCTTTACTAGATGCAGTAGGAAAGAGACAAGACTCTGTGATCCCTCAAATGGCCCGCAGAGCCCACACACAGCATTGGGATCGTGAGGGCTGTAGAGTAGCATTGTCACTTGGTGGGCACGGGGGATGCAGGGAGGGTCTCTGGAGCCTGGCGAGAACGTGGGAAGAGAGCCAGGAGACATCAGGTGACAGACGCTAGACTGTGAGCAGTATTCTGGTGGGAGCTACAGGGTCCAGCAGAACAGCGGAGACAGAACTTCTTTTTTGAGGTCCTGTGAGACATTTCCTGGAGTCTCTCAGAAAAACATGGAGGATAGAAGGCTGGAGGTCTTGATTCTGAAGCTGGGTCCAAGAAACAGTGCAGTTACTTGGATTAGTCACTGATACTATGACCCATCTTTATCCAGGATGTGAAAAGATTGGGGAAGTCAGGATCGATTTTTTAGAAAAACTTGTTGTGTGTCTACTATGTTCCCAGTACTGAGACACACATAGTGATACAAAGAGGCCCAGTCCTTGACTCAGAAAGTTCCATTGTAGCAGGATACCTGAGATGTGCAGGTGCCGGCTGGTACCACAAATGACAATATTATGATTGAGACATGGACTTTGCTTTCCCTGGCAATCCTGGTGCAGTTGCTCCATAAAGATCTGCAAATTAATGGGTGGTGGATGGACGATTGAATGAATAAATGTCAGGTGTGTGTTAGAAGTAATAAATGCTCCAAGATTCCAGAATATGGAAGAAATAAACTGACCTGTTTTGAAGCTTTAATCTTATTGAAATAGCTGTGAAATATTCTTTTGTAAGTGATATCTGTATATTTTATGCAGTAGAGAATGGCCTCCGCCACTAAATGATGTAGAAAGTGTGCTCATAAATATCAAATGGAACGGGGGAATGGTGACAAATCATCAGTGGCAGAGATAAGAAAGTTCAATGTTAAAGAAAGGAGAGGAATAAATATTGCATGGGAGCTGTGAATCCAAACCTTCCGAGGACAGTGCACCGTGGCATAGTTGTTCAGTGACATGGGAAGCAAGGGTGTAAATAATGCCGACAGGCTGAGGGTAGGCTGGGGAAAGTCTCCTATCTGCCTCTCGATCTCAGCAGGCTCTTTACACCTTCAGCAAGAAAAAAACTGTTCTCCTGATGTGAGTTATCTGAGAGCAGCCTAATGCTTTCCGGAGAAGCAGCATCTCCATCAGCAGCCTTTCAGGAACGGCTCCTAAAGAGATGCCAAGTTGAGTTGTGAGTTTCCTTTGTGTGGGTTTCTGAAGTCCTGGCAGGTAATTCAATCAAATTCCACTCTCCACCTGTCCCATTTTCCTCTCACCCTTGCTCTACCTGCCAAGAAAGAAAGATAAATGGAAACCAGAACTAACTGAAAACGATTTGGAGTATTACCTTCCCCTTGCAGATTGTTTCAGCCGAAGCCCCTGGGATTTGGGTGGTTTGGGGTTATTGCCAGTCCAGGGGTTCTGTGAAGAAGCTATGGACCCCAGCTGTCTTATGGTGTCTAGTCTCTAAGACCCTGAAGTAGATGCAGTGTGGCTTCTGCCCCTGGCACCGGGTGTCTCTCTCAAGAAGGAGTCAGGTGGAATTGTGCCAGCTTCGTAAAGTCCTTGCTTACACCGGCTTCAGTTCCATGTCTGCTGTTGCAAAATACCACAGGGAGAGTATTCATGATCATGCCAAGTAGATTGTTTCTAGAAAGGATGAGTCTGGGTAGGTTCAGCTGTCCTAACAGAGATGAGCAAATGGGAGGAAATAAAAGAAAAAAGGATGGGGGTCAGAAAGCACCTTTCCTACACAGTCAATTCCATACTCTTAGTAAAGTGCTCCTTGAATCATTCACGTAAACACTGGACGCCTATTTATTGAGTACTTACTGTATGCCAGAGGCTGCAATAAGTCATGAGGTAATGATGAAAACTCTTGGCTTCTGGTTTACGGAGTTCATAATCTATAAGTCCAGTGACATGCAAAGTTATTACAGAGCAGCATGTTGTACAAGATGCCACAAGAACTCACAGGAGGCAGCGACTAACTCTTCCTGTGCGTCAGGGAAGGCTTCTCTTTGGGGATCCTAGACCCAGTTCCATTGTGTGTGTGTGTGTGTGTGTGTGCGTGCGTATGTGTGTGTGTGTGTGTGTGTGTGTATGTGTGTATGTGTGGTGATGGTGGGTCTCCCACCCCAACAAGCAATTCTCTGGACACCAGCTGTGTGTCCTACACTTCAACTCAATTCTGACCCTGTCTAACCAGAGATAGCGCCAGATCCCACAGGTTAAGGGCTCAGTCCTACAAGATTGCTCCCACCTCCCAGTTCAGATGCCAGCCTCAAGCCCAGCTTATCACCTGTGCTTCCAACTGACCAACTATAGATTGCTATCAGAAGGATGTAGGCATGGATTCTAATTCTGCCACTCTAGATTAGAGGTCTATGGCTTTGGCAACGTTAATTACTTCCTTTCTCTAATTCTCAGTTTCTCTTTCTGTAAAATGTGGAGAAAAGACTTGCTTTAAGGGATTATTGTGAGTATTAAATAAATGTATATAAGGCATTTAGCATGAGGCCTGATACCTGACAAACACTTTAATAATTATATTCATTGTTGTTTTGTTGTTATTATTATTGCTATTTTTATTATTCTAAGGGAAAGAACACCTACCCAGGGGGTGATACCCTAGTTTCATCTTACAACAGTAGTATAACAGACTTTCCAAAGGGCAAGATCCCAATATAGAAGCATCCCAAACAAGTAACTAAGCAGTGACAAACAGTGTGGGTAAAGAATAACAAAGGCAAAACTTCAGTAACAAAGTTAAAAAAAAGACACCCCCAGTCGGCCGACGGCTCCTTTAGGATCTCTGCTCATCAAATTAAAAGCCACGTTCTCCAGTACCATGGTGCCATAGGACCCTTAACCTTGACCACTATCAGTTCTACTTCTATTCAAGGGTACAATGAAGTGAAAAACATGAAAGTGTGCCTCAAATGGTAATTTAACATATAAATCTTTACTGACATTTTTATTTTAAAAACCAAAGGCTCAGAGACAAAAAAATGTAAACACTTCCTAATGTCTTTCATATTCAAGCTTAGAGCAAAGGTTTGGCTACCCTTGGGTAAGGCAGATGACATAGATAGCATTTATGGACCCCAAAAAGCCATTCCAAATGTTAAATTCTATAACTCTAGGTGGTTTTATTTTGCAGAAAGTTTCAAAATTCCAGACACAGTAGGTGTTCATTTCAATAAAACAGTGATGTCCTATCTTAAACAAAAGTTAAGTCTAAAGTAAGTACATATGCAAATTGTCCTTGAAAATTCTATAGGAAGGTGCGTGATGGAGACCAACGTGGCGATATGGTAAGCCCAGCACAGCCAGTTTCCTCCATCTGTTCTGGAATGGATTGTTAGTTCTTCAGTAGAGCACCCTTTGCAAAGTAAGCTTTTGATGCAAACAAATCTGCACCTTTAAGCACCGGGTTCCCACTCCTGGTGGTGAGATGCTCACCCAGAGAGGACAGTTCCCACCTCACCCTGGCCTCCGGACATCGCTTTCTGGGTGGAATGTGGGTGCAGTCACCCCCCTTCTCGAAACCATGGTTTCTTCTTCTCTTCCTCTTTTTAAAATTTTTATTGGAGTAGAGTTGATTTACAATGTTGTGTTAGTTTCAGGTGTACAGCACAGTGAATCAGTTAAACGTATACATATATCCACTCTTTTTTAGATTCTTTTCCCATCTAGGCCATTACAGAGTATTGAGTAGAGTTCCCTGTGCTATATGGTAGGTCCTTATTAGTTATCTGTTTTATATATAGTAGTGTGTATGTGTCAGTGGGCAGAGAGAATTGGATTTGTGCCAGGTAAAGTCAACTGTGTGATGGTTCCATCGTAGATGAGGAGGTTTTAAGAGCCTTCTCAGGGAATAACTGCTGATGACAGTTCACGGGACAATCATGAAAGAGGCTGTTTACTCCACTTGCCATTGCCCAGAGGTGAGCCCTGTGTACTAGCATTGCTACCATTAACGAATTCGTTTCTAGGTGTAGGAAACGCCCTTTCCATCTCTCTTTTATTTCCCATCGAGTTTCTTCTTTCATCCTCTATCTCCCTTTCTTTGCCTCCCTTTCTACTGATTTCCATACTTAGCTCTTCCTGAAACCTTCTTTTCTCCCTGTCTCTCCCCCTTTACTATGCTCACACAAAATATCAGCCCATATTCATTATTATTGGTAGCATTCTGACTCTGGTTCTTAAAATCATAAAGCCTTCTCTGCAGAAAGTTCTTTGTGGAAAATTCCAAGTTATTCTGAGAAGACAGCAATTAAAGTTAGTTTCTTCAGGGTAAGAGATAAAAAGCATCGACACTACATCCATGAGCCAAGTATGCTCTTGACACAATTTAATTACCTAGTGCAACAAACCAGGTATCTTTTCTGCCTGACCACTTTAATGGAGCTTTGACACCAGGAATTTAATTAAGTTAGCAGATCTCAAAAAACCCTTAGAAGTCAGTTGATCTCTTTCTGGAGCATTGAGCATTAAAAAAAAAAAAAATTTATCACTTAAGAGTAACATTATTAAATGAGGTGTATTTATTTATAAATGGGCTAGACCTTATTTCTGATGGGAATGAAGCAATTTTAGTTATCATTTTAACTATTTAGATGATTTTTTTAACACACATATTCAATATATATTATGTAAAATTAAAAATTCCAACTACATACGTACATACCTGGAAGATTCCCTGGAAGTAGTTTGCTCAAGATCACACAAAAATGCGATTAGGATCCAAGTCTTCTATCGCAAAATATCACATTTTAATGGTTATCATAAAAGTCAGATTTGTGGTTACCTCTAGTGTTAATCTCTATGGAGGACAGGGGTCTTATGGGTAAGGGGGCAAGTGGGAGCTCCTAGGGGCTGGCACTGTTCTATTTCTTGATCTGGGTGACGGGTACATGGGTGTTCATTTTATGATAATTCGTTGAACTACATACATACCTACCTGGAATAATTCCATGTATTATGTTATATATTAACAATCTCAAAAATTTAAATAATGTATAGATATCTATATAGATATATAATGTATAGGCATTTATATATTATATACAAGGTTATATAATATATAGACATTACATGAACATACGATATAGATGGACATAAACATTATGTGTGTGTATATACGTGTGTGTATATATATGTGTGTGTATATATACACACATAATGTTCATTCTTTAGCCGCACAGTCTAATCCTTATATCTTGCTTCCTAATACATGATTAATTAAGCAATATCTAAGACAGAGACAGACACTGAGATCAGCTGAGGACTGAGCAGGTCTTATGGAATCGGTTTTAAAGATTCAGGCCACGGATCGCTAATTCCTTAGGGAAGCAGACCCTCGGGGCGGGGCCGGGGTCTGAGGTGGGAGGGGCGCACACGCAGTAGTGTGTGATACCAGACTGCGAGCTCTCCTGCAATACTTGTTTCCCTCTTTTCTTTTTCCATAACAACAAAATTTCTAGCTAAGCCAATGACTGCCCAGAATAGAGTATATTTCCCAGCTTAGCTTGAAGCTTGGTGTGTTCATGTGGCCAAATTCTAGCCAACAGGACAAAACTTGAAGTGTCATGTGACACTCTCAGTTTCTGAGAGCCTCTAGGAAACAATCAGTTGGTACCTTTGTCTTTTTTCCTCCATCCATCTGTTACCTGGAAAGCAACCTGGGTCCCTGAGGACTTTGTGAAACAGGGCTGCCCTCCCATCCCTGAATTACATACCTCTGGGCTTTTATGTGAAAAAGAACAAAATTTTTATCTTGTTTAAGCCACTGTTGTGTTAAGTTTATACGTTACAGTCATCTCTCATCCTAATTAACTCGTGTGTGACTCTGCTGTTGGCGAGGAGGTGGTCTGGAGTATGGTGTGATGTATGTGAAAGGCTTTAGTGAAGTGTTTAGAGCTGTATGGGCTAGCACATTCCACTTATGATTTTATAAAGTAGGCATTTATTAGCAGAGACAGTAATAATTAAGAAACCATAGGGGCCTCCCTGGTGGCGCAGCGGTTGAGAGTCCGCCTGCCGATGCAGGGGACACGGGTTCGTGCCCC
>NW_006789467.1:166363-209456 GCF_000442215.2 Lipotes vexillifer | reverse complement strand
AAAAAAAAAAAAAAAAAAAAAAAGAAACCATAAAAGCAAGTCTATCACATGGTTTACATAATAGTACTCTAAAGGCATTAGATGAATTTTATTCTCTTTCAAGAAAGTTACTTAATACAGGTTTCTTAGATTGTACAGATGACTAGTATTTTTGCCATATGTAATGAAGAAGCTAAAGTGTGCAATAATCCTGCTATACAGGGGTTCAGGATCAAAAGTCAAATGTCTAAGGCATTGCAGCTCGCTTAGAGAGTACTGTTTCTGAATGCAGGCAGATTTGGACTCAAACCCTGTCTCCATCACTGCAGGGCTTTTGATAAATTATTTAACTTCTTCAAGCTGCAGTTTCCTTCTCTATGCAGTAGAGTTTTTTTTTTTTTTTTTTTTTTTTTTTTTTTTAATGAGGATTAAATGAGTTAAAGTTTGCAGGCTTGGCACCATGGCTTCCTCTCAGATGACCAGCTCCCTATCTGGTGTCCATCACCAGATGTCTGGAGACTGTCCCTGGTCCTTTGTCTCCTCTCTGGCATCTCCATGCAAGTCGGGGGTGAGCAAGATTCGATTCGCTCCGATCCCAGGCCCCCTGCTGGGGTAGAAGATCACCGTGAGGCTTCTTAGGCACAGGCTACCTTCACTCTCCCCTGTGACCCTGATGTCCCGCTGTGGCTCCCCTGCTCTGCCCTTGTACGCCACACACCTATTGGATATTTTGCCTCCTCCCTTGAGTCTGGTCAGCTTTAACTGGGACTTCCATATGCCCCTGTGGTTAGGAGCTCTCAGTGCCCTTCCCTCATGCCTCACCTCACAATCCAGGGCATCATTTTCTAATTTGAAGACGGGGGTGGGGGGGGGGGCGGGAACAGGAAAGACTGTGAGATCTTCTCCTAAATATCTTGTCCTTTCATCACAAATCCTTTCTGTTCCTTTAAGAACATGGGTGTTTTGAAACACTGTTACTGCAGGAAATTCTTATTTGTTCGCTCGCTACTCTTATATTCCTTCTCTGAGAATAAACACATAATGGCAGATTTACTTGAAATGGGAGAGAGTAAAGGATGGAAATAATAGCGCAAATATCTGCAAACCTTTCAAAATGTTACCCTGTTAAAGCATATAGTCTGTATGACAGAAGTGAAATGCCGTGTCCAAAGTAATTGGTGGAACTGAAATTGCAATTATAGATTCTGCTTATAGGTCTTGTGCTAAGGAACTCCAGTTTGACATGGGCCAATTAATAAATTGCATTTTAGCTATAGTTTTTATTCCATAATGTGTCCATTCATCTTGGAAATAGAGTGACAACTCACTATTTAGATGACAAATGTCCAGCAGCCTCAACTAGCTGGCATATGATGGGTTAGCAAAGCTTCAATGTATCCAAAATAGCCGTCACAGCACTCTGGAGGGAAAGCTTTTGGTCTTTTCTTACAGCACTTATGAAGCCTGATCTTAGACCCCTTTTATGCCCCTTTGCATATCACTGAGTCACCTTTTTACTTTAACCATCTCAATTTCCAGGCCTGAAATGGAAGCTAGAAATTAGAAAAGCACCATTCCTAGATCTCTAGATTATCCCCACCATTAACTTTCCACCTTCCTGTTATTTCTTGACTCATAGAGTATTTTTGAAGGTACTGGGATGGACATGGGATAGAAATAAGAAGATGTGGTTTTGACCAGTTTAAAACAAGGAAGACATTATGATTTTGAAAAACAATCTGGAAAAAGCATTAAAAAATAACAGCAGCCTGCATTAATTTAACAAAAGAATAAACAGGTTTATACATTCCAATTTCCCCTGAGAGCAAACCTGATTTACAGCACAGAACAATTATTATGATTCATAAGAGTGACATGAATCATCAATAAAAGGTCAAATGAAGTTCAATATGGTCTGTCAAGGGCATTCGAAAATGATGTAATGCATTAAAAATATTTTATAAAAGTGTAATTAAAAAAAAAAACTTTGGTACAAAGCAGTACACTTCAATTGTCTGGAAAGCTGACTTATGCACAGTGTCTTCCTGCCCAATGATATCGAATAAATAAGACAACAATTTTTACCATTAATTACAAAGGATATGACTTATGAAGATAAGACTTGGACTTGCTTATCTCACTTCAACACGGTGGTGGAAAAAGCTGTTCAAAAGCATGTGCCTTGGGAATTCCCTGGCGGTCCAGTGGTTAGATTTTGGCGCTTTCACTGCCAGGCCCAGGGTTCCATCCGTGGTCAGGGAACTAAGATCCCTGCGAGCCCTGTGGCGTGTCCAAAAACAAAAGCAAAAAAAAAAAGCATGTGCCTTGATAAATGACTGTGAGCTCATGGTCTTAATTTCTAATGGGTAATACTATTGTATTTCCCACGGCTTTCCCAAAATGTTTATTGGAAATTTGCTTTTAAATTATAAAATAAGGGCAAGATTATAGGAAAAAATATTTCATATAGAGGAGAAAACAAAATCCATGATCATACAATTGGAAAAGGCTGAGTTAACATATTCCACACTTCTAAGGGCACAACCCAATCCAGAGAAATGTCATTCTTGTTAAGAAAAATTTGGGGGCCATTTTGCACTAGAATCCCTGAGAACATAACTCCTCATCCCACTGAAAAAGGGTATGGTTAGTCTAACATCATATAAATTGGAAACGTGTTTAAATAAAAAGAGAGATGAGCTGCCATGATAAAGTGCTTATAATAGAAGAAGTAATCTACAAACTATTGAAATTAATAAGCAAATTTATCAAATTACTAGATACAAGGGCAATATACAAAAATCTAGTATATTTCTATATGTCATCAACAAACAAGTAAAAAATAGAGGAAAAATTCTGATATAATTTACAAGAGTGTCAAAAAGACATGAACCATCTTGGAGTCAATCCACCATATATGTGTAATTTTCTCTATGCTGAGAACTATAGAACCACACTGTCCAATACAGTAGTCACTTGTCACATATATCTGTTGAACCCTTGAAATGTGGCTAGTTCAGTCAGTTGCATTTGTGGTTTGCATTGTATTTCTACTGGACAATGCTATATATAACATTGCTGAAATAAATTAAGTTGAAACTAAAGGGAGGGTGTACTATGTTCATGGATTAGAAAGCACACTATTGTGAATATATCAAATACATTAATTCTCCCCAAATTGATTTAAGAATTAGATGCAATCCCAATTAGAATCCCAGGATTTTGTTGTTGTTTTTTTGGGTGTATATTGGGAGGTTTAAACATGAAAGGATGTTGTTTATATTCTCACGGGTGTGTTCATCAGAATTATACACTTATTATGATTTTTATACTTTACTGTATGTATTTTATATTACAATAAAAATGTATATAGCATTTGACCCGTTCATTATACAACTACATTCATACATCTGCATTTATACATGCACATATAATGTCTATATAAATAATATCTGTAAAAATATCTAAAAACTGGTAACGGTATTTGCCCCCTGTGAAGAAAAGGAGGACTGAAGAGATATACTTTTTACAATATGCCCATTATGCACTCTTTGAATTTTTATTGTCAACAAGTAATGCTATTTTTTCTTGAATTTTCATGAAGTGAACACACATATGTAACCAGAATGCTGATCAAGAAACAGAAATTACCACTATTCCAGAATAGTATCTTAGCATAGTATATACAGTACAAGTATCCCAGAATAGTATCCTAGCACTGTGTGTGTATACACACACAATATTTACAATATTTTCTTTTTTTGAATTTTATTTTATTTATTTTTTTATACAGCAGGTTCTTACTAGATATCCATTTTATACATAGTAGTGTATATATGTCAATCCTGATCTCCCAATTTATCACACCACCATCACCCCCCGGCCACTTTCCCCCCCTTGGTGTCCATACGTTCTCTACATCTTTGTCTTTATTTCTGCTCTGCAAACCGGTTCATCTGTACCATTTTTCCAGGTTCCACATAGATGTGTTAATACACAATATTTGTTTTCCTCTTTCTGACTTAACTTCACTCTGTATGACAGTCTCTAGATCCATCCACGTCTCTACAAATGACCCAATTTCGTTCCTTTTTATGGCTGAGTAATATTCCATTGTATATATGTACCACATCTTCTTTATCCATTTGTCTGTCAATGGGCATTTAGGTTACTTCCATGACCTGGCTATTGTAAAGAGTGCTGCAATGGACATTGGGGTGCATGTGTCTTTTTGAATTATGGTTTTCTCTCGGTATATGCCCAGGAGTGGGAATTCTGGGTCATATGGTAATTCTATTTTTAGTTTTTTAAGGAACCTCCATACTGTTCTCCATAGTGGCTGTATCAGTTTACATTCCCAGCAATAGTGCAAGAGGGTTCCCTTTTCTCCACAGCCTCTCCAGCATTTGTTGTTTGTAGATTTTCTGATGATGCCCATTCTAACCAGTGTGAGGTGATACCTCATTGTGGTTTTGATTTGCGTTTCCCTAATAACTAGTGATGTTGAGCAGCTTTTCATGTGCTTCTTGGCCATCTGTATGTCTTCTTAGGAGAAATGTCTATTTAAGTCTTCTGCCCTTTTTTTGACTGGGTTGTTTGTTTTTTTAATATTGAGTTGCGTGAGCTGTTTATATATTTTGGAGACTAATCCTTTGTCCGTTGATTCGTTTGCAAATATTTTCTCCTGTTCTGAGGGTTGTCTTTTTGTCTTGTTTATGGTTTCGTTTGCTTTGCAAAAGCTTTGAAGTTTCACTAGGTCCCTTTGTTTATTTTTGTTTTTATTTCCATTACTCTAGGAGGTGGATCCAAAAAGATCTTGCTGTGATTTATGTCAAAGAGTGTTCTTCCTATGTTTTCCTCTAAGACTTTTATAGTGTCCAGTCTTACATTTAGGTCTCTAATGTGTTAGGGAGTGATCTAATCTCATACTTTTACATGTACCTGTCCAATTTTCCCAGCACCACTTATTGAAGAGGCTGTCCTTTCTCCACTGTATATTCCTGCCACCTTTATCAAAGATAAGGTGACCATATGTGCATGGGGTTTATCTCTGGGCTTTCTCTCCTGTTCCATTTATCTATATTTCTGTTTTTGTGCCAGTACCGTATTGTCTTGATTACTGTAGCTTTGCAGTATAGTCTGAAGGCAGGGAGTCTGATTCCTCCAGCTCCGCTTTTTTCCTGCAAGACTGCTTTGGCTATTCGGGGTCTTCTCTGTCTCCATAAAAAATTTAAGATTTTTTGTTCTAGTTCTGTAAAAATGCCATTGGTAATTTGATAGGGACTGCATTGAATCTGTAGATTGCTTTGTTTAGTATAGTCATTTTCACAATGTTGATTCTTCCAATCCAAGAACATCTGTTTGTTCATCTTTAATTTGTATCATCTTTAATTTCTTTCATCAGTGTCTTATAGTTTTCTGCATACAGGTCTTTTGTCTCCCTAGGTAGGTTTATTCCTAGGTATTTTATTCTTTTTGTTGCAGTGGTAAATGGGAGTGTTTCCTTGATTTCACTTTCAGATTTTTCATCATTAGTATGTAGGAATGCAAGAGATTTCTGTGTTAATTTTGTATCCTGCAACTTTACCAGATTCATTGATTAGCTCTAGTAGTTTTCTGGTGGCATCTTTAGGATTCTCTATATAAAGTATCATGTCATCTGCAAAGAGTGACAGTTTTACTTCTTCTTTTCCAATCTGTACTCCTTTTATTTCTTTTTCTTCTCTGATTGCCAAGGTTAGGACTTACAAAACTATGTTGAATAACAGTGGCGAGGGTGGACATCCTTGTCTTGTTCCTGACCTTAGAGGAAATGCTTTCAGTTTTTCACCATTGAGAATGATGTTTGCTGTCGGTTTGTTGTATATGGCCTTTATTATATCGAGGTAGGTTCCCTCTATGCCTACTTTCTGGAGAGTTTTTATCATGAATGGGTTTTGAATTTTGTTGAAAGTTTTTTCTGCATCTATTGATATGATCATATGGGTTTTTTTCTTCAACTTGTTAATATGGTGTATCACATTGATTGATACGCGTATATTGAAGAATCCTTGCATCCCTGGGATAAATCCCACTTGATCATGGTGTATGATCCTTTTAATGTGTTATTGGATTCTGTTTGCTAGTATTTTGTTGAGGATTTTTGCATCTATATTCATCGGGATATTGCTGTGTAATTTTCTTTCTTTGTAGTATCTTTGTCTGGTTTTGGTATTAGGGTGATGATGGCCTCATAGAATGAGTTTGGGTGTGTTCCTTCCTCCACAATTTTTTGGAAGAGTTTGACAAGGATGGGGGTTAGCTCTTCTCTAAATGTTTGATAGAATTCACCTGTGAAGCCATCTGGTCCTGGACTTTTGTTTGTTGGAAGATTTTTAATCACAGTTTCAATTTCATTACTTGTGATTGGTCTGTTCATATTTTCTGTTGTTTCCTGGTTCAGACTTGGAAGGTTATACCTTTCTAAGAATTTGTCCATTTCTTCCAGGTTGTCTATTTTTTTTTTTTTTTTTCTTGCGTTATGCGGGCCTCTCACTGTTGTGGCCTCTCCCATTTGCGGAGCACAGGCTCCGGACGCGCAGGCTCAGTGGCCATGGCTCACGGGCCCAGCCGCTCCGCGGCATGTGGGATCTTCCCGAAACGGGGCACGAACCCGCGTCTCCTGCATCGGCAGGCGGACTCTCAAGCACTGCGCCACCAGGGAAGCCCTAGGTTGTCTATTTTATTGGCATGGAGTTGCTTGTAGTAGACTCTTAGGATGCTTTGTATTTCTGCAGTGTCCATTGTAACTTCTCCTTTTTCATTTCTAATTTTACTGATTTGAGTCCTCTTCCTCTTTTTCTTGATGAGTCTGGCTAATGGTTTATCAATTTTGTTTAACTTCTCAAAGAACCAGCTTTTAGTTTTATTGATCTTTGCTATTGTTTTCTTTGTTTCTGTTTCACTTATTTCTGCTCTGATCTTTATGATTTCTTTCCTTCTACTAACTTTGGGTTTTGTTTGTTCTTCTTTCTCTAGTTCCTTTAGGTGTAAGGTTAGATTTTTTTATTTGAGATTTTTCTTGTTTCTTGAGGTAGGCTTGTATTGCTATAGACTTCCCTCTTAGAACTGCTTTTGCTGCATCCCATAGGTTTTGGAGCATCATGTTTTTATTGTCATTTGTCTCTAGGTATTTTCTGATTTCCTCTTTGATTTCCTCAGTGATCTCTTGGTTATTTAGTAATGTGTTGTTTGACCTCCATGTGTTGGTGTTTTTTTACGTTTTTTTCCCTGTAATTGATTTCTAATGTCATAGTGCTGTGGTCAGAAAAGATGCTTGATATGATTTCAGTTTTCTTAAATTTACTGAGGCTTGATTTGTGACCCAGGATGTGATCTATCTTGGAGAATGTTCCGTGTACACTTGAGAAGCAAGTGTAATCTCCTGTTTGGATGGAATGTCCTATAAATATCAATTAAATCTATCTGGTCTGTTGTGTCATTTAAAGCTTGTGTTTCCTTATTTATTTTCTGTTTTGATGATCTGTCCATTGGTGTAAGTGAGGTGTTAAGGTCCGCCAGTATTACTGTGTTACTGTCGATTTCCTCTTTTACATCTGTTAGCAGTTGCCTTATGTATTGAGCTGCTCCTATGTTGGGTGCATATATATTTATAATTGTTATATCTTCTTCTTGGATTGATCACTTGATCATTATGTAGTGTCCTTCCTTGTCTCTTGTAACATTCTTTATTTTAAAGTCTATTTTATCTGGTATGAGTATTGCTACTCCAACTTTCTTTTGATTTCCATTTGCATGGAATATCTTTTTCCGTCCCCTCACTATCAGTCTGTATGTGTCCCTAGGTCTGAAGTGGGTCTCTTGTAGACAGCATATATACTGGTGTTGTTTTTGTATCCATTCAGTGAACCTGTGCCTTTTGGTTGGAGCATTTAATCCATTTACGTTTAAGGTAATTATCGATATGTATGTTCCTATCCCCATTTTCTTAATTGTTATGGGTTTGTTTTTCTAGGTCCTTTTCTTCTCTTGTGTTTCCCACTTAGAGAAGTTCCTTTAGCATTTGTTGTGGAGCTGGTTTGGTGGTGCTGAATTCTCTTAGCTTTTGCTTGTCTGTAAAGCTTTTGATTTCTCCCTTGAATCTGAATGAGATTCTTGCTGGGTAGAGTGATCTTGGTTGTAGGTTCTTCCCTTTCATCACTTTTAATGTATCATGCCACTCCCTTCTGGCTTGTAGAGTTTCTGCTGAGAAATCAGCTGTTAACCTTATGTGAGTTCCCTTGTATGTTATTTGTTATTTTTCCCTCGTTGCTTTCAATAATTTTTCTTTGTCTTTAATTTTTTTCAATTTGCTTACTGTGTGTCTCAGCGTGTTTCTCCTTGGGTTTATCCTGCCTGGGACTCTGTGCAGTTCCTCGACTTGGGTGGCTGTTTCCTTTCCCATGTTAGGGAAGTTTTTGACTATAATCTCTTCAAATATTTTCTCGGGAACTTTCTCTCTCTCTTCTCCTTCTGGGTCCCCTCTATTGTGAATGTTGTTGTGTTTAATATTGTCCCAGAGGCCTCTTAGGCTGTCTTCATTTCTTTTCATTCTTCTTTTCTTTATTCTGTTCCATGGCAGTGAATTCCACCATTCTGTCTTCCAGGTCACTTATCCATTCTTATTCTGCTATTGATTCCTTCTAGTGTATTTTTCATTTAAGTTATTGTATTGTTCATCTCTGTTCGTTTGTTCTTTAATTCTTCTAGGTCTTTGTTAAACATTTCTTGCATCTTCGTGATCTTTGACTCCATTCTTTTTCCGAGGTCCTGGACCATCTTTATTATCATTATTCTGAATTATTTTCCTGGAGGGTTCCTGTCTCCACTTCATTTAGTTGTTTTTCTGGGGTTTTATCTTGTTCCTTCCTCTGGTACAAAGTCCTCTGCCTTTTCCTTTTGTCTGTCTGTGAATGTGATTTTCCTTCCACAGGCTGCAGAATTGTAGTTCTTCTTGCTTCTGCTGTCTGCTCTCTGGTGGATGAGGCTGTCTAAGTGGCTTGTGCGAATTTCCTGATGGGAGGCACTGGTGGTGGGTAGAGTTGGGTGTTGCTCTGGTGGGCAGAGCTCAGTAAAACTTTAATCTGCTTGTCTGCTGGTAGGTGGGGCTGGGTTCCCTCCCTCTTGTTTGTTTAGCCTGAGGCCACCCAGCACTGGAACCTACCTGGCTCTTTGGTGGGGTTAATGGGGGACTCTGGGAGGGCTCACGCCAAGGAGGACTTCCCAGAACTTCTGCTGCCAGTGCCCTTGTCTCCGTGGTGAGGCACAGCCACCCCTCGCCTCTGCAGGAGACCCTCCAACACTAGCAGGTAGGTCTGGTTCAGTCTTCCCTGGGGTCACTGCTCCTTCCCCTGAGTCCCGATGAGCACACTACCCTGTGTGTGCCCTCCAGGAGTGGAGTCTCTGTTTCCCCCAGTCCTGTCGAAGTCCTGCAATGAAATCCCACTAGCCTTCAAAGTCTGATTCTCTAGGAATTCCTCCTCCTGTTGCCGGACACCCAAGTTGGGAAGCCTGACGGGGGGCTCAGAACCTTCACTCCAGTGGGTGGACTTCTGTGTTATAAGTGTTCTCCAGTTTGTGAGTCACCCACCTGGCAGTTATGGGATTTGATTTTATTGTGATTGCGCCCCTCCTACCATCTCATTGTGGCTTCTCCTGCATCTTTGGACGTGGGGTGTCTTTTTTGGTGAGTTCCAGTGTCTTCCTGTGGATGATTGTTCAGCAGTTAGTTGTGATTCCGGTGCTCTTGCAAGAGGGAGTGAGCGCACGTCCTTCTACTCCGCCGTCTTGAACCAACTCTACAATATTTTCTTAATCAATGGAAAATAAAATACCTTTAACAAGTAGTCTTGTTTCCTTCTGTGCTTGTTTGTGCATGTATACATGTGTGTGCACTGGATGTTGCATTTGCAAAATAGTTTGCAGAAGTAATTTGAGGCCTTGGGTGATGTTACCTTCTTCTGAAGAATTGTGTTTGCCAGCTGACGGGGAGTGCTATCAATCCTGGATTACCCTGGTCTAGTTTCAAGGACTGACATGAAGTTGTGGAGAAGTTCTTGAGAGGGCTTGTCTATTTCTGGCTCATGCCTCCTCTATGGATAAAGCCAATTTGGATCTAAACCAAAATGAAGGGCTTCAGTAGTAAGACCATCTTGGCAGGCCTGGAATGCCAATTTCTGTCTCCTTAGTCCCACAAGGCTGTCAGAACCACAGCCTAGCGACTCAGCCTCTGAGCTGCCTTCTTGGGAGTCAACAGACATCCTGAGGTGAAAAGTGGCTCCAAATTCTGAGTTCATCCTACTGTAACCCTGGCCCGACAATGTTTCACTCTGTTGTCATCTCTCCATTGATTTCAAGCAGAATTTTTTCTTTTATTTTATCCAGCTTTTCTGGTTGTCTGCAGAAGAGGACTGGTTCCAATCTAATCCTGGCAGTAAAAGTCTACAACGTTTCTCAGTCTCATTTAGTTCTTTGAATTTTCTAGTTTTTCCCTAAATATTTACCCTTTGCATTTTCACTTTCTTTCATTTTAGGTTCTACAATATATCACTTCAAACACTCTCTACAAACATCTTCAAATTCTTGTCTCCCTTGAGCATTAAACCAAATATATAAAACTGAACTCCAAGTCTTTCCACCAACCAGTCCTTTTTTTTTTCTGATTTCTAGTCATTGCCAGAAATGCCTTAGTTTCCTTGGAAATGGCTACTCTAAATTAGCAGACTGGGCTGGGAGTCACATGTCCAGTTGAATTATAGAAAAGAAGTCACATTTTCTTGAACACTGAAGTGGAAAACAGTTTAGCAGTTCTTCAAAAAGTTAAACATAGGGTTAACATACAACCCAGCAATTCCCCTCCTTGGTGTACACCCCAAAGAATTGAAAACTGGTGCTCAAGCATGTACATGAGTGTTCATAGCAACACAATTCACAATAGCCAAAAGATGGAAACAACACAAATGTCAGTCAGATGAAATAGAGTATATCCATATAATTACATAGTATTCATCCATTAAAAAGGAATAAATTATTGATAACCTGCTACAGTGTAGATGAACCTCTAACACCCTGTGCTGAGTGAACAAAGCAAGACACAAAGTATCACATGTATGATTCCATTTATAGGAAACATCCAGAGAAGGTTAATTTGTAGAGACAGAATGAAGATTGGGGCTTGCAAGGGACTAGGGGAGGGGGAATGGGGAGTGACTGCCTCTGAGGTATCCGGTTTCCTTTTGGGGAGAGAAAAATGTCTTGGAACTAGACAGAGGTGATGGCTGCACAACCTCAAACATGTATTAAATGCCACTGAATCTGTACTCTGTAAAATGGTCAATGGTTAAATTTATGTTATGGAAATTGTACCTCAATTAAAAAAAGAAACAGAAAATGCTAGTCAGATGTCTCTAGGCAGAGTGGGCCTGAGACATTCCTGTGAGACCAAGGAGGGCAGTAAACATTTTTGTGTCCTAAATGTGGCTCAGAACTGGCTGAGGGCAGGCCTTTGTGGTCAGGAAGAGAGAGACCTTCCTGGACTGGACTTCAGGATGAAGCGAGGAATGTGCTAGTTCAGCTGTGGATGTGCAGGAATAAGTGGCAATAATCAAAGAGGAACGAGAGTTGGACGTCTCAGCAGAGGCCGGCTGATGAATGCTGATGACCGCGAGCTTGTCTCCTTTCTCACGCTCTGGAAGCCCTCAGAACTTAGATCATCGCCCCCCGGGAAGAGTGGAGGCAGCGGGATCTCAATCGAGCATGTTAAATACAGAATTGACCACAGTTAATTCATAAAATGACCTCACGGGGGGCTTCCCTGGTGGCACAGTGGTTAAGAATCCGCCTGCCAATGCAGGGCACATGGATTCGAGCCCTGGTCCAGGAATATCCCACATGCCGCAGAGCAGCTGAGCCCTTGTGCCACAACTACTGAGCCTGTGCTCTGGAGCCCGCGAGCCACAACTACTGAGCCCGCAAGCCACAACTACTGAAGCCTGTGCTTGTAGAGCCCGTGCTCCACAACAAGAGAAGCCACTGCAATGAGAAGCCCGTGCACTGCAACCAAGAGTAGTCCCCGCTCGCCGCAACCAGAGAAAGCCCACGTGCAGCAACAAAGACCCAACAAAGCCAAAAAAAAAAAAAAAGTGACCTCACGTAGTTCCAGAAATGCCTTAGTTTCCTTGTTAAATGGCTACCATAAATTGGCAGATTGGGCCGGGAATCACATGTCCAGTTGAATTATAGAAAACAAGTCACATTTTCTTGAACACTGAAGTCAGCCACGATGGAATGTGAATTTGCTATAAATCTTCCAAGTGTGTTCACCTTTTAAGTATTTCCAACGGCATCTCAGAAGTCCAAGCCTCATCTGGCTGATGATAAACAATGCAGTGGGGAGCTCCTTTGTCCACAGAACAGGGTTTTATCAGAAATCTGTGCTTTGGGAGGTTAAAAGGAGAGGTTCTTGGGTCCCCAGGAGGATAGTTGAGGTTTTGAGTTTGGGAGGTGATGGGAAATGAAGCCCACGATGACGCAGGACTTTGGCAGGCTTGCAGCCGGGGTGGTGGACTAGTACATGGAGAGCACCTGCTGCAGGAGGGCTCTCCCAGCCTGGAGGGCACACTCCACCCAAATCTACAGACCCCTCCTCGAGGTCAGCTGTTTTGCTGCCTTTGGTGCTCCCCCGTTGATTGCTACCAGTCTGTGAGTAGGCGTTAAGCCCTCAAAGAACAGGCTGGACTTAGGGTAGAAACTACCTGGACCTGGGAAGGGGGACAACCCCTGTTTACACCTGGGTAACCAGCCTTATGTCTTCTGACTCGCTTTCTATCTAAGTTTCTGCCACACAACTTCTTTCCATTCCTACACCACGGTGTTCCTTCTGCTTTGAATGTTCAGTCGTCACTCCAGTATCTTTATCTAATTTCTACCCATTCTGTGGATCCCACGGGAGTTGACACTTTCTCCGAGAAGTCTCCACTGATTTCTCAAGCCTGTGTTACACACCTCTCTGTTGGACCTGGCAAACTACGCATTTATTTACCCCACCCTAGCCCTTGTCATTTTGATTGTAATTCAATGATCTGACTTTCCGCATGGAAACTTTCTCTGTAAAAGACCAGATAGTAAATATTTTAGAGTTTGTGGGCCACTGGTGGTTTGGCATGCTCTTTTTCATTTTAACTCTTGTATTTTATTTTTCTTAGTTGTTTTTAACCTTTTAAAATAGGAAAACCCATTTTTAGTTCACTGGCAGTACAAAAACAGGCCATTTGGCCCCATTGTCTGTAGTCTGCTGACACTTGCTCTAGAGGGAAACTTCTTAAGGATGGAGGTACATCTTGTTTTGCTGTGCATCCCAGTGTAGGCACCTTCCCTGCAAGGATGCTGTTTGTTAAGGCTGACTTTTCCTAAATTATTCTGCTTCCTTGAATCTTTCTCACCTCCTATAACTTTTTGCCACTTTATATGTTTCACTTTGTTAAACTAATTCCTTCAAGTTCAGCTGCTCCTCCGTCAACATGGTACCTTCAGTTCAAGGCTCTGCAGCAAAGTCAGTGAGGTTTTTCTCTTTTCTTTTTTGAGAAAGATTATAGAAGCATGCACATGGCTGCCTGTTTTCAACGTGGAAAAGGTTATATTGGCGTGGCCCGTGCTCGTGAGCTAATGAGTGCTGAGAGGGATTTCTTTGTGAAGGCTCCCCCAACCCCAAGTTGTAAAACTTGGTTTCAGCCAGGAATCTGGTTCTTAAATGGATTATACATTTCACTTCCTTCTCAGTTTTAAAAGCATATTTGAATAGAGTTTTTAAAATGGAGATATACTGGATTTACCTCGGACATACAATCCCTCTAGGACTCAAACACAACTACAGTTTTTGGGCTTAAAGACAACCATGCTGTCTCCTATTATCATTGCATCACCTCACATTTTTGGACCCTTTCACATCACCTGAGAAGTAGCCACCTGTCACCTTGATGTGGTGAGAAGGGATAAACAGGAACACAGTCTCAGAACTATGGTCTCATTAAAACAATATATGACTCCTAGCACAATATGGCCATACAAGGCCATAAAAATCCCTCATACCATTTTTACAAATACTCTACATCAGGCATTGAAACAAAGTAAGAAACAACAACAAAATACACACCTATAAAAGCAGGCTGTGGGTGATGAGAGATTAGTTAGTAGGTAAACCCGCAGTGCAGCCAAAAACACTTGCTGCCCTTCTTTGTAGCTGGTTGGAGACTCTTTCCGGCCCATCTGTACTGTTTTTACAGCAGTCTTGCATACTTAGAGAGTGAGAGCATGCTGCTTGTTGCTACAAACAGCTCCCATAAATGTTGGAGCCACGTGTGTCTAAACATTACAGCATATTAAACACCTTTAAGCATGATCCATAACCTTGTAATTGGTACCAACATAACAAGACTTGTGTTTTAAATGGGAATTTGACTCTGTGATTGCTGTTGTCAATCTGTTTGTTCCACGAGCATGCAGCTGGGAAAGTGGGTCAGGAGAAAAGAATGAATGTGACTGAGGCAAGGCACCTTGAATTCTTAGACTCTAAAGATCATCTGAGCTGATGCCTTTCTTTGATTGAGGACGAAACCGAGGCCAAGAGGGCTCTCTGACTCTCTCAAGGATTCCCGACTCCCTCTGCCATGCTCTTTCCATTTAACAAAATACTTTTCTAAAGAAAGGAAAACTTTTCTTGGTATAAATAATAATTGCACTCATTTGGAAATGACACAGATTCATGGCAATGTATCTCTGCTGGTACAGGAATAGGATCAATGAGATTTGGCTTTTGTCTTCGATGGGCAGCCCCCGAAACTTTTGTCTTTCCAAATACATCTTTCTGACTCTGTTCCAGGTCTCCACATCTTCACTATCAGAATCGTTTCTTTAATTGTGATCTCCACAAGCCTGGACTAGGATGAACTATGTTATTAAGAGGAATCGTGAGGTGTTAGAAAGAACACAGGCCTTAGAACTAGATGTGGATGGTTTACATTCCAACCCTGGTGCCTGCTGGACGCGTGATTTTGAGTAAGTCACTAAGCCCGCTCACACATGTTCATTCAAACACTTATGTAGAGTCCACTCTGTACCAGTTTCCTTATTTGGAAATGAGAACAAACCCTAGCTATTGGAGCTGTGAGGATTACATGAAATAACAGAGATATCACCTTAGTGTTGCCCACATAGCAGACAGTTAACTCTTACGATAAATATCAAGGGATGTAAACAGAGATGTGTTACAGTGTATCTAATTATCATGCATATAATTTAACTCTGCTGCTAATGGGGATGGCAGCGCTGTCTCTGAATCCACCACCAAGATTAAGCCCGAGACCCTTGGCTTAGATCTCTTCCTGACTGATGGAAATCAGGACACACAATGTTCCAATGCTGATATTTATTTGGGGGAGTCAGGTTCTGATTTACCAGTGTCTTGTGAAGGAGAATTGGTCATTGAAAGCCTTAATGTTTTTGTTTTGTTTTGCCTTTTAATCTCCATCCGGGCTTGTGATTGAAAAATGCTTTCAGGACCCTTGTTTTTCTGCAGCAAAAATTTAAGAAAATGATTTTCATGTGGGGAACATACAAGAAAAAAAATCAATGTGTTTTCTTCAACACCTGTTTTCATTAAATAAGGGGAAGGAAACGAAAGAATTCTTTAACGCTTATCAAGTAGGTGCAGAAGCATTACCTGTGTTATCCCATTGTATCTTTAAACTCAAAGAGGTAGATACTGTAGTCCCTGTTTGGGACATCTCTACGATTTTAACTTTGATGAAATAAGATCTTCTCTTAGAATTAAACTTTTAATGAATAAATACAGGACTCAAGTAGAATTATGAAAAGTCACAAGAAAAAGGTAGACTAGTGTTTAGACCAGTACAATATGAGTCGTGTTTATATTATTGACGTTCTTACTAAAGAACAGTGTTCTTGGATAAAGGTACAGATCAGCCCTGGAAATCCAGAAAAAAGAGGGACACAGAGATAAACAAGAGCTGTCAGAGAAAGAGAAGAAACTCAGTCAATGAATTTGGAGGAGGCTTGGTCCATCGCCAGGTTTTCCATTTTGTGGGGATGTACACCTGAGGCTATATTAGCTTGATTCCATCAAACACCCAACCTGCTTCTCTTTTTCTGATTTCATGCTCAACAAACAAACCCCTAGTTGTAATTTGACTTCCATGTGGGTTTGCCTACAGGAAAGGAAAGTTGCTGGTCATGCAGCTATGAGGATTCTGGTCCAAGTCTTATTTATCTTCGGAAATTAATAAAATGGCTTTCTGATTTTACATGTTAGTCTTGTGATTGGTTAATATAAACAGATCCTCCTGACATAATCAGGTTTCTGAATCTACCAGGAAGAGACCCACAACTTAGATGGGGGCATATTTATCAGGTAGTTCGTGCCAACCTATATGATCTCACTGGAATAAATACCCTACCTGCTCTGTTTAAGAACTATTTTATGAGACTGACCTCCCGCCAATAACAATGGTAAATGTTGTACAAAATATAAGCATAAACTGTGTGAAAGGGTTCCAAAGATGGCAGAAACTGGAAGGGAAATGAGATGTGAAAGTGGAGAAGAAAACTAAGTGAGCTTATTATCAAGGTGCTCTTTCTCCTGAGGGCACTTCCCACTTCTCATCTGCACGCAGAAATAGAATGCAAGGAGAAAATGGTAATGTAACTGAGCTGGAAAACAAACAAACAAACAAACAAACATCAACAACAAAAGACAGAATCCAGAGTTCAGGGCTGACACAGCTCTTGTAAATGGAAGGGAAAGTCCCTAAAGATGAGAGAGAGAGAGAGAGAGAGAGAGAGAGAGCCAGGAGCCCTAACATGTGCATAACAATTCCCCTTACCGAACATATATACAATGGAATATTACTCAGCCATAAAAAGCAATGAAACAGGGTCATTTGTAGAGATGTGGATGGACCTAGAGTCTGTCATACAGAGTGAAGTAAGTCAGAAAGAGAAAAACAAATACCTTATATTAACGCATATGTGTGGAATCTAGAAAAATGGTACAGATGAACCTGCTTGCAAGGCAGAAATAGAGAAACAGATGTAGAGAACAAACGTATGGACACCAAAGGGAGGGGAGGTGGTGGGATGAATTGGGAGACTGGGATTGACACTAGTATGTATAAAATAGATAACTAATGAGGGCTTCCCTGGTGGCGCAGTGCTTGAGAGTCCGCCTGCCGATGCAGGGGGCGCGGGTTCGTGCCCCGTTTCGGGAGGATCCCGCGTGCCGCGGAGCGGCTGGGCCCGTGAGCCATGGCCGTTGGGCCTGCGCGTCCGGAGCCTGTGCTCCGCGGATGGGAGAGGCCGCGGCGGTGAGAGGCCCGCATAACGCAGGGGAAAAAAAAAAAAAAAAAAAAAAATAACTAATGAGAACCTGCTGTACAGCACAGGGAGCTCCACTTCACTGTACAGTAGAAACTAACACAACACTGTAAAACAACTATACCCCAATTAAAAAAAAAAAATTTCCTCACCGACTTCTAAACTATTCCTATTCAGGACAGTAACCCCAAGGAACCCATCAGAGAGTAGCAGTTAGAAAGCTAAATAAATAACTTGGTAGATATTTTAGCAACTGTCTGGTGTTGGAACTAGAGTTCGGAGTTGAATTCCTGCCAAGTAGAAGGAACTGGTAAATACCATGAGCTTTTTAGTGAAACTTGAAAAGGGCCACACGTTAGAAATAAGGATCATGAATTGGGAGATTGGGATTGACATATATACACTAATATGTATAAAATGGATAACCAATAAGAACCTGCTGTATAAAAAAATAAATAAAATAAAATTCAAAAAAAAAAAGAAAGAAGGATCATACCCCAAGTTAATGACTTTTGATATGAGTGAAATCTATAAGACTAAAGGCAAAATGAATTGTATGTTAGAACTGTACTCTAGTTGATAAAGTTATTCCTACAGCAGTATGAGTTAATGATTCTGAAAAGAATCGTGCATGAATCCTGGAATTGAACAGTCAAGTAAATTGATGGCTGATGGTGGCAGCCGAGTTTTCACTGCTGAAGTGGGAGATTACATATGAACAAGGAGAGGAGATTGGAGTGATTAATGCGGTAATGGATTAGAGTTGGGGACATCAGTTTTAACTCATGCTTAGCTTAACATTTTCCTCTCAGTGATAGAAGAGTAGCAGTAAAGGATATAGAAGAGTTGAACAGTACAATTAACCAACATGGCCTCAATGATATCTACAGGCTGCTACTCCCTGTATTTTCATTATTTAGAGTATTTTGTGTACTTGCAAGCAACTGCTTCATATAGATGCCCTTGTGGTTTGAAGAAACAGAAAATAAGCACTATTTTGTTCACATCCATCTCTTCTGGGCATGATTGCCAGAAGAACTGCTATTGGAATAATGTCCAGCACCACCTCTATGGTGGGCCAAGGAATCTGTGCAGATTATGCTGCATTTAGGAAAAAAAGGGTTTTCATATTTTCTGTACACTATATGTTCTATAAAAAAATTAGTGTTTGTTTATGTTGGAAGGTGTGTGTAAATCTTCGGTCTGATAGTTAAGAAAACTGTAGGAAGAATGGGGAAGGCTTGGGACTTCCCTGGAGGTCCAGTGGTTAAGACTCCACGCCTCCACTGCAGGGGACGTGGGCTCAATCCCTGGTCGGGGAACTAAGATCCCACATGCTGCACGGCACGGCCAAAACAAAACAAGAATGGGGAAGCTTACCTAGACCTCACGTGAGAGGAGAGGTTTGAATAAGAAGGAACTTAAAGGGTCAAAACTCACCCTGAACTTGTCTAATGTGTTTTGGAGACTCATAACTGAACTGCTCGGATGAAACAACCTGTGATGTGATTCTCTGCTTAGTAACTCAGACTTTTGGGAAATACACTGCTGTGGTTGGTATGACCTATGGTTTGCCCTGGAGGAGGAAGGTGATGAAATCTAAGCTAAGATCAACCCTTGTGGACTGCAGGTGTGGGTTCTGAAAGACAAGTAGAGGTTTGAAATAAGAATAAAAGAATGTACCTCTCTCAGGGGGAAGGAAGGCACGCTCTGGAGGCAGAGAAGAAGAATATGAACTGAGAGCTACTTGCTAAGGGATATGGCAAAGAGCTTCCTGTCATCATCCACCCACCCGTCCATCCACCCATCCATCTGTCTTCATTCACTGTCTTATTTGGGGCTCTGGACACAATCATATTTCACATCCCGCTATGCATTATTGTTTCCTCTGTTGGATAGGAGTCGTTATCTTTAACTCTATAATATAATAACATCTGTTATAAACACAAAGAATCGGGAATTCCCTGGTGATCCAGTGGTTAGGACTCGGTGCTTTCACTACCGGGGCCTGGGTTCAATCCCTGGTCAGGGAACTAAGACCCTGCAAGCCTCGTGGCCAAAAAACAAAACAAAACAAAACAAAAACACAAACCCCACAAAGACCTGTATGGTTGGGATGGAGGAATTAAGAGTTACAAGAGGGAAGGGAAGTACCACTCCACATTTCTCAATCCCCTGATGCCAGCACAGCAGCAGCAGAATCACCTGAAAGGATCACGGTGTCAGGGTTTCAGGTAGCGGCTCGCAGCGCAGGGCGTGTTGTCCAAGAGGTAACCTAGAGCAGCAGCAGGGAGGGTGCAGCCCAGAGAAGCAGCTGCCAGTAGGAGCAAGAAACAGTTTTAAGACAAATTCCCCTTTCCCAAAATATGGAGCAAGGTAAGCCTAGTATTTGGGTTACACATGGATTATGTCAGATAATATATATTCTGCACATAGTAAGCACTGGATATATGGTAGCTATTAAAATAATAATAATAAATCTAAACGAATTCCACCTGGAACTATTTATCTGTGGAGGAATCTGGAGAGAGGTATGGCAGATCCAGGGGCCTCTGGGAATGAAGTAACATTATTTAAAACATCAATAAATACTGAAAACATAGAAGCATTGAACGCTAGAGCTGGGAAACCTCAAGTGTTATTTTAGGTCAACACTCTCATTTTACAAATGTATAAACTGAGTCCCCAAAGAAGTCAAGTCACTGGCTCAAAATCCCCCCACATCTGTAGCAACAGAGCTGGACACACTGACTTCCAATTGACTGGGCTTTTTTAAAAAAACATTTTTCAAGAAATCCTCCAAATCTAGTGTCCATAAATAAATTCAAGAAAATTCCAAATATTGGCTATTCTAGATCTAGCTTAGTGGGGAAATTACTGGCAGACGTCTTCCCAGAAAAACGGAACCATTCAGTGGGAAGAAAAGTGCGTTAGGGTTTCAGCAATAGACATTAATTCTTAAGGGAATGAAAATTCTTCCCCAGAAAATACTGTAAAGGATGCCCAGTTTTGTGGGTGTCCTGAAAACCTGGTTTTCTGTTTTCCATGTTCATACACTCAGGAAATCTTACTGAGATGGTAACAAGGGTCTCTAAACTTCTCCACCCTACAGACGTGGAGCCCTTTGGAAGTAGGAGCAAGGAAAAAGGACAGAAGCCAGTGTCATGAGGCTTGTGGCCGTGGGATAAGGAGGGAGCTCCAGCGCAGCAGGCCCTGAGATCAGCTCCACACAGAGAAGCTGGACTTGTGTGTTCGTCAAAATCCTCTATCTCTAGTTGGAACCTTTCAACTAGGACTATCTTTTGTCAATAAACGTTCATCCCGGGAAACAACTTTACAAGTAAAGAAACGCCGTCACTGTGGGGAAGTGATTGACCTCAAGTTTCAGAATCAGGACTAGAATCTAATAATTTTTTATTCCTAGACCTTCCTGGAAGATCAAGATGTTATATCATCATTGTCAACTCCAAGTTCATGAAGATGTGTGATGCCCAAGGTAGTTGTTACGTCTGTGGTCCATCGGGATATTTGCCTTTTAGGTCTGGTTCACTAAGTCAGCTCTTTCTATAGTAACAGAGCTGGTTTAACATGTTCTCTCATTATTCCAAATCCTGGTCAACCTCCTAAGGAAGGAGTGACCCAAACTAGCCCATCTCCTGGAGCTTATTATCCTGATCTACATGGTACCCTTAGAAATGGTGTAGGTCTGAGCTCATGCAGCCTCCCCTAGAGCCTCCATATGCAAGCCTTGTCTCCCATGATCCTCCTAGGTTTTCTTTCTATCAGCTGTCTTGCCAGGTCCCGGCCCCTTGGCAGGGATCCTTGCTTTAAGTGCTGCCTGGAAACTACCAATTCATGCCAGAGGTTTTTTGTTGGTGGTGGTTTTGCTTTGTTTTGTTTTCTGAGGAAACTTTGCTTCTACACCATGAATGCGGGGTCGACACTTGGAATGCCTGTGGCCTTTTTTTTTTTTTAATTTTATTGAAGTATAGTTGATTTACAAGCTTGTGTTAATTTCTGCTGTGCAGCAAAGTGATTCAGATACATACATTCTTTTTCATATTCTCTTTGCCACTATGGTTTATCACAGGACATTGACTATAGCTTCCTGTGCTCTACAGTAGGACCTTGTTTATCCATCCTCTATTTACTAGTGTGCATCTGCTAATCCCAAACTCCTGATCCGTCCCTCTCCTGCCCCCCTCCCCCCTTGGATGCCAAAGGTTTTATCTTCAGGATATGAACAGCCCAAATTCCAGCCATAGGTGAAGGAGCTAACAACAGAAACTAAGTCTGAAATGGCATGAGTGTTCAGGTCGAGATGGCAAGTGAGGACTAGAGAAAAGAACTGGAGAGAATTCCACTCTTTTTTTTTTTTACCTCACAGAATAATTTAACTCTAAACAACTTCAAAATACGTAAAAAATTTAAAATGCAGTTCAAATTGCTTTCAAAGTCAAAGCCCTAATTCAGAAGTTTCCATGTCCTGGGACTTCCCTGGAGGTCCAGTGGTTAAGACTCCACACTTCCAATGCTAGTGGGTATGGGTTCGATCCCTGGTCAGGGAACTAGGAGCCCACATGCCTTGCGGTGCAGCCAAAAAAAAAAAGAAAAGAAGTTTACATGTCCTGCAATTCCTATAGGAGGGCTCACCGTGACCTGTTCTCATTTGTGAGGAGGAAAGAGTAAGGCCCTCTGAGAACTGTACCACTTTTCCCGGGATCGGTAACTGCATTGTGCCCGGGCCCTACATCCTTATGTGTTATCCAGACAAAAGTCTCCAGGGTTTCCTCCTTGCCATGTCGTCATCTCTGTGAGACTAAGGAAGGGCTGTGCTTGCTTCCTTCTTAGGTGGCCACTGCCTCCTTGACACCCAGGATTGTCCAGAATTCAGAGAAACCCCCCCACACTTTGCCTGTGTCCCTCCGCCTTCTTAAATCACACTTCAGGAAACTGCTCGCTCCACTGCCGAAGGGACAATCCCATCGCGCGCAGGCCGAAGGCCTCCTCCCTCAACTTCCCCCAGCCAGCTGCTCTCTGCAGGATCACATTTGGATTATGTGAGTTATTCTGGCATTGCCTCTTTTGGATCCCTTTTGTCCCCAAGGGGGAAATCGAGTGTGGATATTAGTATTGTATCGTCCGTCAGCAGCCAGATGGTCCAGAGACGGGGTGACGGTGACCCACATGGTCTCTGACCTTCAGAAGGAAGTAAGTGCTCATTCTCATGGTGCCTGAAATGCCACAGGTATTGGCAGCATTAACAACAGCCTCAGTGCAAAGTGAAAGTGACACATTAGAGAGTGTACTGTGTCCTGAGATGTGTGTATATTCATGAGCTAGCCAGCAGAGCCGTGGACAGAGAGTCCTGGCGCTGCAGTGGGGCCTCTGGTTTGAGCCCACATCCCCTCAGCTTACAGAGGAGAAGGAGCTAAGAAGCCCTCCCCGGGGACGTAAAGTAAGCTGCTGGCGGACGCAGGACTCGAGGGCAGATTACTGATCTACTGCTATAGTGCTCAGTTTTACCCACACTCTGCATCTCTATAATCAAAATATAATGCATAATTATCTGGTGTGTATCTGGTATATCTTATAGTACAAATGAATATAAAATCGATGTAAAAAGGACATGAGAATACAAATAAGCAAGCATGAAAATGCAAAAATGGCTATATCACTGCATTATTACCTGGAAGAATGTCACTTTTATAACAGAATCCAGGCTCTAAAAAATTATATGACCTGGGGAGGCATGTGTGTGGCATCCTCAGGCATTTTTACGACTATAACAGCCATCCATGTTATCCTCTGATTGATCTAAGTTTGCTATGAGATCTGGTGCTAGGAAGAAATTCCCGACTTGGCAGATTTTATTGCTGCTTTAAGTTGCCAAGGATTTTGAGGTTACTGAGTGTGGAGGGGAGGCTAGGTGATGCCTTTCTTTCCATCCTCTCTCATTTGTTTATTCAACAAATATGTGTTGAGCTCATAGCATGTGTGCGAGGACTTGAAAATGCAACATGGGGTCAGATAGTCTGGAATCCCCCCATAATGACACTCAGGAGAGTCTACAAGAGCATTTGAGGCAGGCCACAGAGCTTTAGAAAAAATAAAGTGATTCCTCATCAAAAAACATGTGGAATTCCAAGTGCAACTCATTCACCCATTAGGCATGCTGACATATTTGCTGAGGAGTCTAAAATTTTAGTTGTAAATAAAGAGGCTTTCACAATCTTGGAAAGTCTTGTGAAACCTGTCAAATGAAGGTTTGCTGAGTACCTGGATCAAGGGAAACCATCCTAGGATATAAGAAGACATGGCTCAGTGGACCCAGATGGGAAAGAGGCCGTGCATGTGAAGGCCAGATTCAGAGAAGTGCCCCTTGGGAACTGCAGGGTCAAGGAAGCAATCTGGGATGGCCTTGGGAGTCAAGTGAGATTCTAGGTGGGAATGAACTAGTGGTAAGAAAATTTTGAGCAGAGAAATCAGTGAGAATCAGCGGAGACCAGTTTTGGTCACGGGGTGAAGAAACCCTGAGTATATTTGCTGTGAACAGAAGGCGACTGCAGGGTCTAACCATGCCTCAAACACCGTGCTGGTCTTTTCTATATACGATCTCAATTTTGGCTACAGTATTGCAAGATAGGGGCCCATGTGATAGACCTGAGGCTCAGAAAATTTAAGTCACTTGCAAAGGGTCACATAATTAGCAGCTTTCAGACCTCAAATACAAATGTAGCTCCTTTCCAGGACACCCCACTGCTAATTAAGATGGGAATATTCCAGTAGTGGGCCAGGAGGGCTCCAGAGAGAGAAGGGTCGGATGGAGTCACAGCGAGGCTCTACAGCTCAGATGCTCTGCAGGGCAAACCCTTTTATCCCCACCATTTCCGATAGTTCATTTGGGATGGCAAATTGGGTTGGTCCTCTGTAAGCAGTGAATGCTAAGAACTTTTTAAGCATCTGAACACAAATGAAAGCCTTCCCAAAACACATTAACCTACAGACTCAAAAAGTCCAGCAAACCACGCTCAGGATAAATACACATATAGGCACATCATGGCCAAACTGCTAAGAAACAGAGAGACAGACAGGGGCACGCGCGGACACACACACATGCACACGCACACGCACACACACACACACGGAATCTTAAAAGCATCCAGAGAACAATGGCACATTAGAAACAGGGGAAAACAATAAAATGTGTAATAGCTAACATTTCATCTGAGGAAGCAATGGAGGTCAGAACAAAAAGGAAGGAAGTATCTTAGAATTTTTTGCCCAGAAAAAGTATTCATCAAACATGGAGATGAAATACTCTTTCAGAAAATCTGAACCTGAGAAAATTTATCCCCAGCAGATCTGTACCACAAGAAATGCTAAAGGAAGAAAGAAAGGGAGAAAGAAAACACCACGAGATGGAAGCCTGAGTTGCTGGAAAAGAGACTTGAAAAGGACCAGAGAGGATAAGTATGTATGCAAATATGAAACGGCATTTAATAGTCATAGTTATATAGTCATAGTTATATACATATAAATAGTATATGTATATACTTTATTTAAAGTTATAGGGCTTCCCTGGTGGCGCAGTGGTTGAGAGTCCACCTGCCGATGCAGGGGACACGGGTTCATGCCCCGGTCTGGGGAGATCCCACAGGCCGTGGAGCAGCTGGGCCCGTGAGCCATGGCCGCTGAGCCTGTGCGTCCGGAGCCTGTGCTCCGCAACAGCGAGAGGCCCGGGGACCGTAAAAAAAAAAAAAAAAAAAAAAGAGTTTAAAGTTATATATAAAGAGATATATGTATTTAAAGGACTAATGACTGTTTAAAGAAAAAATAATAAGAATAATAAAAGTGTATTATAAGATTTTACTCATGCATCATTAGGAGGAATGCAAAATCGTGCAGCTGCTGTGGAAAACAGTACAGTGATTCCTCAAAAACTTAAACTTTAAATGACCATGTTACGCAGCAGTTCCACTTGAGGGTGTACTCAAAAGTAGTGAAGGCAGAGACAGAGGTGCACCCATGTTCACAGCAGCACTATTCACAACAGCCAAAGGGTGGAAGCAACCCAAGTGTCCATCAACAATGGATGGATAAACAAAATGTGGTCCACACATACCATGATAATTCAGCCTTAAAAAGGAAAACAATTCTGATATATGCTACGGCATGGATGAACCTTGAAAACATTATGCTAAGTGAAATCAGCTAGTCACAAAAAGGTAAATACTGTATAATTGCATTTATATGAGGTACCAAAATAGCCAAATTAATAGAAATAGCAGAATAGAGATGACCAGGGGCTAGGGGATGGGAGAGTGGGGATAATGGTTTCATGGCTACTGTTTGGGCTGTTTCTGTTTGGGATGATGTAAAAGTTCCGGAGATGGAGGGTGGTGATGGTAAAACAATTCATGCCACTGAATTAATTATACACTAAAAATGGTTAAAACAGTAAATTTTATGTTGTATATATTTTAATGCATACACACAAAAATTAATTGCTTGAATTTAGCACCTGGTTCCTAGACATTTCATCCCTTTGCCCTCCTCTGGACATAAGGTAAAATCCGAATGTACTAAAGAGACAGGGTGATCCTCATTGCACAGAAAGCCTCCAAAGCCTACAACGCAGGCCCTATTATCTGTCCTCACTTCTCTTCTGCTTTCTCTTCCAATTTGCCGAAGGAAACTTTGTCTTCTCTTTTCTGAGGCTTTTAGAAATTCCCTTTGTTTAAAAAAAAATTCAGTTTTATCATATTTCTCTAGGGACCAGCAGAAGGATTGATTACACAAATTTCTGTCTTGTGCTGTGTTTTGAACAAAGTACAAATTCTTAAAAGCTTATTCACCATCAGTTTGGAACAACACCCTGAATAGTCAGTTCCTCAATATATGAGAGTTTACACGTGAAAATACATTTTAAATAACTCTAAATACATTCCTTTCCATATATCTCAGTGTGTTTTTTTTTACATCATGTTCAGTTTGGCCTTAAAATTGACATTATTAATTTGATGGGAGTAGTGTGGGAATTACTTCATTCATGCAATATGGGTTTAAGGGAAAAAAACCTCATTGTTTATATTTTTGACTAGAGAATCATGCAAACAACCACCATGGAGAAGAGGTTTCCATAGAAAGCCTGCATGTTAGTATTTTAAAAGCTTTTCCTACCCAGATCATTTGTTAGTAGAAGGTGCTATGGACTGAATTGTGTCCTCCCACCAAATTCATATGTTAAAGTCTTAACCCCCCAGCGTTATGGTGTTTCCAGCTAGGGCCTTTTTGAAATTAATTAAGGTTAAAGAAGATCATAAGTGTAGGACCCTGATCTGATAGGGTTATTGTCTTTGTAAGAAGAGGAAGCAAGATTGGAGCTCTCCTTCTTTCTCCACACACTTGCACAGGTGAAGGGAAGGCCATTTGAGGACACAGCACGAAGGCAACTGTCTTCAAGCCAAGAAGTTTCATCAGAAACTGAATCATGGTGGCACCTTGATCCCGGACTTCCAGCCTCCAGAACTGTAAGAAATTAACTTCTGTTACTTAAGCCACCCGGTCGAAGGTATTTTTTTTATGGTAGCATAAGCTAAGACAGAAAGCATTTCAATAAATAAGAATTTCCAGTTTAAGGATAGTCGGTAACTGATAATAGTGATTCAAAAACCTATACCTGCTTCATAAGGGCTATAAGTCCAAATATACCATGCAGTACTGCTAACATATTTATTTTTAACACATAATATTAATATATATTTCTATTTCTATTTTTAGATGAACTGAGCATAAGGAAATAGCCTTTTCACATGCAGAATATATGAAACATTTTTTAAAAAGAAGGAATCATTTGTGTAACTAAATGATCGAGTTCCATTGGTTGATTTTGGAATCATGGTTCTTTGGGGGGAAATTCTTTCATTTTGTGATTTCTGCATCACTTATCTAGACAAGATCTCTTGAGTGTCATCTTATGAGCTCTCCATAACATAAATCATGCCAAATGGGTAGTAAAAAATGGTAGAAGGTAATAGGCTGATTTGAACCATTCTTCTTTCTGACAGTTCACTGTGATACCTGCTCCGTGATGGTTATAAGTCACAGAGCTCTGGTCTGCTCATCAAAGCTCTTTGCATATACGTCTGGATGTGCTAAATGGGCACATCAATACCCACAAAGAGCAGCAGAACTGTAGCTGAAATTTGGCCTCTGTACACGGGTACCGAACTGAATCTTGGAGACAGAGTTTTGAGTGAAGTAGAAAAGAATAGCTTTAAATGCTTTGCCAGGCAAGGGGGGTCACGGCGTGCTAATGCCCTCTAATGCCCTCAAAACTGTGTGTCCCGACCTGGAGGGGGTAGCGAGGAGTTTTATAGTAATTGTTCAAAGAGGAGGGCGTGATCCGCTCATGGACATTCTTCTGATGGTTGGTGGGGAGGTAAGTGGGAGTGAGCATCCTCAACCTTCTGGTTCCAGCCAGTCTGGGGTCTACTGCTTGTGGGCAGCACACAGTTAAGTTCTCTCACCTGGTGGGGATTTTAGTATCTGCAAAACAGCTCAAATATACTGTTATGTGTATCCCTTGAGGGGGAACCAGGACGCTGCCCCAAGGCTGCACCATTGTGTCTTGATTGCTCCTCCCATGTCTCTGCATCCCCTCCCTTCCCTGATTAGCAGCTGTTTGAACCTGCCCTTTGGAACTCAGGGAAGGTCATGGAGGCTGAATGAAGCCTATTTCCTATAAACAAGAAAGGGGGGACACAGAAAGGCTTTTGTGCCCAGGAGCCCCACAGGGCCTTGCTTGGTTTCAGAAGCACAGGACAGAGGAGTAGGTGGATGGGGTGCTATGGATGATCCTATCCACGTGGGCCCCTCCACGGGGCGGCTTGAGCATCTTCACGGCATGGCAACTAGTTACAAAAGAGTGAAGGCGGAAGTTGTAATGTCTGTGATGACTAGTCTCGGAAATGGCTCCCTGTCCCTGCCACCTATCCTGTTGGTCACATGGGGCATCTGTGAATCACACAACAGTATGGATGCCAGGAAGCATGTGTCATTAGGGGCCGCCTTGGAGCCTGGCTCCTGCGCAGGGCACAGCCTCAGCCACTTCCTATCTGGGGTCCTGCGTGAGCTGCCCTACTATTCTCTCCTCGTCCTGCCCTGAGGCATCTCTTTTCAGGCTACTGCAGGACTTGTAGGAAAGGCTCCCGTTTCCTGCTGCTTCTAACCAACATGATTGTCTACTGTGCCAGAATTCTTTCTCTTACTTACAATTACTCGAAATTCCCCTTAGGCATTGGTTTTCAATGCTGGCTGTTAATTATAATTACCTGAGGACTGTGTGTGCGCATGCGTGTGTGTAATATTCCAACAGCCATTTCTACTCCATCAAAATTGATGCTTCACCCCCATCCCCTTCCCATAGGTTCTGATTTGATCCGGCCAACAGTAATTTTTAAAAGCGTCCTTGAATGTGGGGCTTTAAAGCCACTTCTTATGTTTTTCAAACACAAAAGCCAGAGAGACTTCTAGGTAAAGTGCATAAATCTTAACTGTATAGCTCAATAAACTTCTACACCTGTGTATTCACTGTCCAGATCAAAACAGTGCATTTACAACACAGAAGGCTCCTGTGTGCCCCTCCCAATCGATGACCCCTCTCAAAGGCAGTCCCTACTCTGACTTCTATCACTAAAGGTCAGTTTTGCTTGTTCTTTTTTTTCCAGTTTTATTGAGATAAAACTGACGTATACTATTTTTTCCCTACCTCTATGTTTCCCCTTCCCCTTTCCCTCTCCCCACTGGTAACCACTAGTTTGTTTTCTATATCTGTGAGTCTGCTGCTTTTTCGCTGTATTCACTAGTTTATTGGGTTCTTTAGATTTCACATGTATGTGATATCACACAGTATTTGTCTTCCTCTGTCTGACTTACTTCACTTAGCATAATGTCCTCCAAGTGCATCCATGTTGCTGCAAATGGCAAATGTTCCTTCTTTTCTGTGGCTGAGTGGCACCCCATTGTATATATACACCACATCTTCTTCATCCATTCATCTGTTCATGGACACTTAGGTTGCTATGGACATTGGGATGCATGTAACTTTTCGAATTAGTGTTTTGTGGGGTTTTTTTTTTCCAGATATATACCCAGGAGTGGAATTGCTGGGTCATATGGTAGATAGTTCTATTTTTAGTTCTTTGAGGAACCTCCATACTGTTTTCCACAGTAGCTGCACCAATTTATATCCCCACCAGCAGTGCACTAGGATGCCCTTTTCTCCACACCCTCTCCAACGTTTGTTATTTGTGTTCTTTTTGATGATAGCTGCCTGACAGGTGTGAGGTGATATCTCATTGTGGTTTTGCTTTGCATTTCCCTGGTGATTAGTGATGATAAGCATCTTTTCATGTGCCTGTTGGCCGTCTGTATTTCTTCTTTGGAAAAATGGCTATTCAGTTCTCTTGCCCGTTTTTTAATCAGGTTGTTTGTTTTCTTGACATTCAGTTGTGTGAGCTGTTTATATATGTTGGATGAAGCCCTTATTAATCACATCATATGCAGAAATCTTCTCCCATTCAGTAGGTTGTCTTCGTTTTGTCAGTGCTTTCCTTTGCTGTTAAATGGAATGATATTGTATGAACTCTTTTGTGTCTTTTCTCTTTTTTTACACTCAAACAAAAGTCTGTGAGATTCATCCATGTTGCTGCTTGTGTCAGCAGTTCTTTCTTAACGCTATGTACTAGCCCATTGTTTGAACCAGCTATACTTTATTTATCCATCAGACTGTTTCCAATTTGGGGCTAACGGTAAAGTCACTACGATAAGTTCTGTGTATGTCTTTGGGGACACAGGCACCCGTCTGTAATGGAGTAGAACTGCTTTTGGACCACCGTTGCAGGAATAGAATTTCTGGAACATAGTTTAGGTGTGTGCTCAGCCTGAGAAGATCTTGCCAAACATCCTTCCACGGTGGTAGTACCGATTTACACACACACCCACAATGCGTTAAGAGTTCTGATTGTTATGCATCCTCATCAGCACTTGATATTTTCAGTCTCCTCAATTTTATTCATTCAGGTGGGCATATAGTACAATCCCACTGTGGTTTCAGTTTGCATTTCCCTGATGAACGTGGTGTAGAGCACATATTAATGTATTTATTGCCATTTGAGTAGTCCCTTTTGTGCAGTGCACATTTAAGTGTCCTGCTCACTTTTCAACTGGATTTTCTTTCTTTTTAAAACTATCTATTTGTAGGAGTTGCTCACATATTTTGGATACAGGTCCTTAACTGGTTATGTGCATTGCAAATATTTTGTCCCAGTCTGTGGCTTGTCTTTTACTCTCTTAACAGAATATTTTAATGAATGAAAGTACTTAAATTTAATGAAGTCCAATTTATCCATTTATAAATAATTTTAATTTATTTTTAGAAAATCTTCTTTTACCGTTATTTTTAATATCCTGTTTAAGAAGCCTCTGCCTTCTCCAAGAATATGAAGACACTATCATTTTTTTTCTAGAATGTTCTATTGAATCCTTTGCTAGTAGCAATAAAGGCAGAACCAGCTACTTACTTAACTTAGAGGAAGGGGAAAAAAGAAAATAAAGGAGAAAGTGTGCAAACATGGAATAATACCTCAAGATAGTATCTCACTGTAATTTTAGTTATGGGATTTTAGGCTTTTACTCAACTTCGTGTTCTCCTCTTTGCACCCAGTCCGATACCAAGCTCAGCTGAATTCAATTTGTGCTCAAGTTCAGCCTCTGCCCTCCATCCAAAGAAAGAAAAGACAAGAAGAGCAAATATTGCAGATGATCGTTCAGAACTGGGAGAAGCCTTGGACATCATAGCCCAACCAGAGTCTCCCCATCCCTGCTGAGGAAGTGCATGAGGCTCACCTGGGGCACACACCTAGTTAGTTGCAGGGCCAGGATTTGATCCCAGGGCTCCTGCCCTCCTGTTCACAGACCCTTCCCACATCTCACAGCTTCCTGGAAAACCCAAGGCCTATTTTTTTTTTCTTTGTTTTCTTGTTTCATTGGAGTACAGTTGCTTTACAATGTTGTGTTAGTTTCTGCTGTACCGTGAAGTGAATCAGCCATATGTATACCTATATCCCCTCCCTCTTGGACCTCCCTCCCACCTCACCCCCCAATCCCACCCATCTAGGTCATCACGGAGCACCAAGCTGAGCTCCCTGTGCTATACAGCAGGTTCCCACTACCTATCCATTTTACACATGGTAGTGTATATACGTCAGTCCTAATCTAAAGAACCCACAGGGGTTTCAGCCGTGAGACTGCTTTACTGTTGACTCGACAAGTAAGCAGAAGACTTATGTGTTTCTTATTCATTTCCTCTATTGAATTATGAACAGCCAACCAGCCAGACATTAAAACAACATAAGCTTGGTGGCAGGAGGGGCAGGGCAGGTGTGGAGAACAGAGGGGAAGAGAAAAAATATTGACATTAGGCGACACTTCAGGGCTTGCGGGTTTAGGACCAATTCTGAAAAGGGATTTAATTCCTTCCAAGCAGCCCGTGTTAGCTCCCCCTTGCTCCCCCTGTTTCCACTGGCTCCAGGCACCAGTAATGAGACTGTGAATATCAGCGAAGCACTTGCTTCATCTTTTCTTCAGGCAAAAGCATTGATTTAGACCAGAGGTTTCAAACTGGAAGCCTGCGGGCTGGATGCGGCCCATAGATGGGATCGTAGGTATATGTGTTTAACAGTTAAGCCAATTGAAAAAAAAAGTTTCACACTGAAAAAACCAGAACTTCCAGGGTCTCCTGAAAAGTGAATATATATGGCAATACTGGGTGTGCATTGTGACTTGGCAATGACAGGCTTGAGTTGGATTAACTTGCTTTCTGTCCTACACTGCTTCACTTGTTCACATCACATGTCCCCTCCGTGGACAGTTGATTTGGGGGCCCTGATTTAAACAATGACACGAATTAGATAGTATTACTTTCTGTTTACAAATACAACATGCCCTGAAATGAAAAACAACTTTTAAATTATATTTCCTCACTGTCAGCTGATGCTGGTACTTGTTCCACTGGACCTGGCCACAGCAGAACTCATACATACGTAACACACACACACACATGCACTACTGGTTAGATCCTTTCGGCCCCTCTTGATCTGCAGCTGGGGCGTCACTGATCCTGGGGTATTTCAGCTTCTAGTCCGGCGCTGGTTGGAATATAGGCATTAAATTCCTCATTGACATCTTCCTGCTACTTCTGAACACCAAGTGCCTTCAGAAGGGTTTAAAATGATTTGGGCATCACCCTTTCTCTAACGGAGCCAGTGGCTTCATCAGTGTCACCCTCAGTCTCTACTGGGTCTGGCTTTCAGCTTTGACGTCAGCACCAAGTTCCCAAAATGGCTGAAAAGACTCTTGAAGGGGAACCATGTTGCAGCACCATCTCGACCTCAGTCGTGTCCAGTTCCCTGTCTCTGGGCAGTGAGATTCACCAGGAAGGAGATGCACCTTGGGTAAAAGAAACCACCCCAGAAATAAAGATCAGACACTTCTACTACAATTTAAAACAAAAACAGTCCTCTACCTTAAAATCCGAAAGGTTCCAAAATTTCATTATTTGAAAACAAACAAATATGCTTTTCTTTTAAGAGAAAGGAATGGTGACCTATTCACTCTCACCCTGGGGGAAAATATATTATTGGAAAGTTTTTACTCTTTTGAACTCATTCCAGGGATGCGATGAACAAGACTCGATTCTGCGGCTGTATTTCCTCAAGTGTCATTATCCTTCTGCCAGAACAACTAATGGATGGCTGGGAGGAAAGACACAATTTGGAGGCAATTAATTCTGCTTCAAGTCCCAATTCACCAATGCTAAATAGCACTTGAATCCCAGTTCAAGATTTAGAGGCCAGTGGAAGTCAGCCTGGGCTGCTCTTCTTTGGGACTCACTCTGCTAGGAGCCTGCCTTTTGTTCCACCTCCTCTTGGTCCTGTGCTTGGGGGCAATTAGATGGGTGATGGGGCCTCCCTTGTTCAGCTGACTGGGGCCCTGGGCTGCTTTTTGCCCTGATTTCTGGTGCAGAGGGAGCCCCTGGTGATCTGGTGGTGGTACTTGCTCCACTGAACTGGGCCACAGCAGGACTCATGCTGCCATCTGCTTGCAACACTGCAACTAAAACACAACAAGGAGCCTGGTTTTGTCTCCCTCACCGATGCTGCTTGGTCCACTCTGCACTGGAGATGGACCCAGCGAGCCAAAGAGGCTTCACATGAGCTCGTCAGCATCATCCCAAACCCGAGGCAGAGCCAGGGATAAGCCCTCAGATAACCCTGCTGGGGTTGCAAACACATCAGCTTCCGCTTATGATTTATAAACAAGTGGAAATTGTTATGAAACAACAGATGCTGAGAGGTCAGCCTTCAACCCACCCCTTGCCTTTCTCTTCTTCCAGGACAGAGGTGTTGCAAGCAGCCCTGGGGAGCAGGGACTCTGCTGGAAAACCAGCTCAAGGTCAAGTGGCCTCCCCTTCCATCAACGCCTTCTAGAAAATTTGCTCGGCAAAACCCCTGCTTGCCCTACCTCCAGGGTCTCACATCAGACTTGGCCACTTATTCACCACCACGGGCAACTTACTCAGCATCCTTGTGCCTCTGTTTCCTCATCCTCGCACTGCATCTGTTGTGTGCGCTATGAAGGATGTATTAAAGGGTACGCACATAGCAAAAGCAGGAAATGTTAGTTATCATCAGCAGGCGGGGGGTCCACTCTGACCACAATGGGTGAGTCAGGCTGGAAGCAGGGGATCAAGCAGTTACAGGGACAGAGCCCCAGAGTTGGGCTTAAAGCCAGTCCTTGTTTTCCAGGCCCCCACTGAATTCACTGCGAGGTGGATCCACTCCATGACAAGGGGACCTCGGCTAACACATGGTGGCCCTCAGTGCTTGGTGTAGCACCACGCGGCTCACATATATTGACTCCTTGCAGATGTCACCAGAAACCTAGGATGTTGTAACTGTTTGTATCATTATCTCCATTTCTCTGAGGAGGCTGAGGCCTGTGGACGTGCCTCCCCAAGGTCACATGGGGTCCTAAGGCTGCCCGACTAGCTTGCAGCGTGTGGTCTTACCCCCAGCAGCCTCCACCAGTCAGAGCTAAGGAGATGGAGAGTCCTAGGACTAGATGGTCTGTCCTGGGCTCACGCTTCTAGAGTTCCTTGCATCGAACTCGTTCATTTTGCAGAGGAGGGAACTGGGGGTGAAGAGGCGGGTTTGGAGGAGGCCGTGTAGTAGGGCAGCCTGAATCAGAGAGGCTTCCCAGAGTCCTAAGTGGGCTGCCAACCAGCTGGTGACATCAGGCAGCTTAGTGATCTCCAAGTCACATCTGGGTTTGATCCCACCCCTGGGTCTTGCCTCCTGCCTACCTCACAAGGTGCAGGGAAGACCACCCGGGCGGGCTGGGCCTGGTGAGTGCCCCCTGGATGGTGATGGGGGCCACAGTTCTTGCCCAGGTGTATGCAGCCTGAAGTGGTGGAGCCTGGAGGTCTGACCCAAAGGCCGACTGCAACTCCAGGATTCTTTTGCAGGCTGCTCACTGCCTGGAGAGCAGAAGCACAGAAACAAAACCCAACCAGAGGTCTGGTGAAGTCCAACCTGGACTCCACCTGACATGGTTCCCGGATCCTCAGAGCCCGGGAGGGTCACAGCAGTCGGGACAGCAAGAAGCAGGCCTGCCTACATAAGTCAGTGCAGCCACTGTGGGAAACGGCATGGAGGTGCCTCAAGAAGCTACAGATAGAGCTACCATGTGATCCAGCAATCCCACCCCTGGGCATAGATCCAGACAGAACTGTAGCTCAAAAAGATCCACGCAGCCCTACGTTCACAGCAGCACTATTCACAGCAGCCCAGACATGGAAACCACCCAAGTGTCCATCCACAGATGAAAGGGTAAAGGAGATGTGCTGCATAGACACAATGGAATGTTACTCAGCCATAAAAGAATGAAATCATGCCATTTGCAGCCATGTGGATGGAACTAGAGATTATCATACTAAGTGAAGTAAGTCAGGGGCTTCCCTGGTGGCGCAGTGGTTAAGAATCCACCTGCCAATGCAGGGGACACGGGTTCGAGCCCTGGTCCAGGAAGATCCCACATGCTTCGGAGCAACTAAGCCTGTGCACCACAACTGCTGAGCCTGTGCTCTAGAGCCCCGGAGCCACAACTACTGAGCCTGCGTGCCACAACTACTGAAGCCTACGCACCTAGAACCTGTGCTCTGCAACAAGAGAAGCCACCGCACCGCAATGAAGAGAAGCCCCTGCTCACCGCAACTAGAGAAAGCCCGCGCACAGCAACGAAGACCCAATGCAGCCAAAAATAAATTAAATAAATAAATTTTTAAAAAAAGTAAGTCAGAAAGAGAAAGACAAATACCATATGATATTCCACTTATATGTGGAATCTAAAATATGACACAAAAACTTATCTATGAAACAGAAGTGGACTCACAGGCAGAGAGAACAGACTCGTGGTTGCCAAGGGGGAGGGGTGGGGGGAGGGATGGATTGGGAGTATGGGGTTAGGAGATGCAAACTATTATATATAGAATGGATAAACAACAAGGTCCTACTGTATTCAATATACAGTATTGAACTATAGTCAGTACCCTGTGATAAACCATAATGGAAAAGACTATGAAAAAGATTGTATATATATGTATAACTGGATCACTTTGCTGTACAGCAGAAATTAACACATTGTAAACAACACTGTAAATCAACTATACTTCAATTAAAAAAAAAAAAAAGAGGGCCTGCCTGTAGGAGGAGCATTCACAGGGGGCGAAGTCCTGAGTCCAAGCCCTGCCCCTCACCTCTTGGTGCCCAGGCTCTGCCCCAGAGAAATCAGTGAACCTGTAGGCATTCTCCCACCTGCTTTTCCCAGATCCAGGGGTTAGGGTTAAACTGGTCCTCGTAGTTACCAGATGTCTGTTCTCTAAGGCTCAGTTCATCTCGGTGTTCATTGCCAGGTGCTAGAGACACACAGATGCACACGGAGAACTTAGAGAGGAGAAGCCTGGAAGGTACCCAGTGACCATGCATGGGGGGCGGGAAGAGTTTAAGAGAGCTATGTGGGAATTCCGAGAAGGGTTTGGTTAACACAGTTTGGGGAAGTGGGTGGGGGGGACACCCAGCCAAGTGCTGAGCGCTTTGTGTATGATAGCACATTTCATCCTTAAGGCATTCTCAGAGACAAACACAGTTAATTTCACAGATGGAGCTTAAATGACTTAAAGACACATACTCAAAAGGGTCAGAGTTACAAGTTGGAACCTAAGTCTCTACTGAAGCAAAAATCCAAACCCTTGCTACTATATCACATTGCTCCTCGGCATTTATGGAGCACCTGCTGTGTACCAGGTACCCTGCAAAGGATTTTATTACCTTATTTAATCCTCAAAGAACCCTTTGGAGACAGATGTTATTTGTCCAGATTTCTAGTAAAAGGAGGCTTAAGTAACTTGCCCAAGGTCCCATAATAAGTAAGTAAAAGGGCAACATTTGAACTCGACGTTGTTGAGCTCTAAAACCTATGCCCCTTTTACTGCATTTTAATTTTTCCCTTTCTCTTTTTTTCTATAATTTTTAAACGAAACATTCCCAAATTTGATCAGGAGTTTAATAATGTGTTGCCATCTTTGCAAATGAGCATATTCCTCACCGTCACTGCCAGACCTTTTCTTCTTATCTTAGGGACCAAATACTACCTCTCTGGCCCTGCACAGATGCCGGATCACATCACTTCCTGTGGTGTAAGACTTCTAGGTCAAGTAGCATGGCGGTGCTGTGACCTTTGCATACCTATCCCATAAGTACCCCCTCCAGTCCAGAGTGACCACCTGTAATCCTTCCTTCCACCTGTGTCTGGCATCCCATCAGTTAACAGATCCCTGACTTTCAAAGGCAGCTCTTCCCTTTCCATATACACTCTCAAGTGCAGGGAACTCCCTCAAATTCCATCTCTGGTTTAAATCTCACCTTTAACCTCAGGGCCCAGATACATGACTTCCTAAAGAGCAGCAGAGGAGATAAATCAGGATGAAATAGGACAGCATCCTAACTGAAATATATAGAATGTATAATGGGGAGTATAAAGAATTAACTGGTTTAATGATTTTTCTGCTAAGATTATGGAAAGGTGACCAAGAATATATACCCTGTCATCCTGAGGGCAGGAAGAAGCTTCCGAGCCTTCTCTCTAAAGGTGGCACTTATTTGTCAAAGGAGACATTTTTCATACAAAATCCATGGCCTCTGCATAGTTGCTGCTTTCCTTGCGTTGTTTTTTGAGCCCTCTGTTGTTCTTGTATTATGAGAACTCTCTCCTTTGGCTGAGGGCTCTCTCGCTAATCTCTTTTTCTTTGTCCCCTCCAACCCAGAAGGTGATGGAGCAGCAGGGCAGCAACAGACAGGTGGAAAGGAATGCAGGTCAGTCCAGGAATAATCAGACTGGCCCTGCTCCTCAGATAGGGTGACCAACTTGTCCCAGTTTTCCCGGGGACTTTCTCAGTTTTAGAACTGAAAGTCCCACTTCCTGGGAAACCCCACAGTCTCGGACAAATCAGGATGGTTGGTCACCCTATCTTTCTAAGATGAGAATAAAAATGGGTACGGGGGCTTCCCTGGTGGCGCAGTGGTTGAGAGTCCGCCTGCCGATGCAGGGGACACAGGTTTGTGCCCCGGTCCGGGAAGGTCCCACATGCCGCGGAGCGGCTGGGCCCGTGAGCCACGGCCACTGAGCCTGCGCGTCCGGAGCCTGTGCTCCGCAGCGGGAGAGGCCACAGCGGTGAGAGGCCCGCGTACCGCAAAACAAACAAACAAACAAAAAAACATGTACGGGTGTAAAATTACTATAAAAAACTAAAAATTTTCCTAGAGTTTCTTTTCTTTGGAACTAAGGAGACTTTCTAGAGATGCCAATCCCCTGGCAGGTGTGTTAAAAACATATTACTGAGCCCACCCCGGAGTTTCTGCTCAGGATGTCAGGGTAGAGCGGGGAGGGTCTGCATTTCCAGCAAGCTCCCAGGTGACGCTGATGATGCTGGTCCGGGGACCACACGTTGAGAGCCACCGCTTTCCAGTTTATGGGACTTCCCTCCAGGAAGTGCAGGATTCCTCCGACTGTGGTCACACTGGAACCATCTTGCCACTAGGCCTGACCTTGTACGTGCCCATTGAGCCATTTTATTCTTGCTAAAGTCTTCATTGTGCAGACAGAGAGAGTGAGTGCCAGACCAGCGACGTTGCCACCGTTGATTAATGAGCCCCCTGCAGCCCTTGAGCCTTCGGGAGACCCTGGCATGCAGCTTTTGCCCTCAGAGCCCTGCACTGGGGGAGAGAAATAAGAGGTCTCTTTAGAAAGCCCCCGGGGTGAAGGCTTGGAGGGGCTGGGTGAAGCTACAGATCACTGGAGAAAGACCAACCTGACCCTCTCCAAACCCACAACAAAACCTTTTCTTGAGTGATTAGACCCAGAGAAAGGTGATTTGTTAAAGCCCTGGGTTCACTGCTTTTGTGTCCTGGGCCTAGGACATCTGGCAGGAGCCAGAGAGCCCTCTGATAGCGGGCTTGAGCCCCCATTCTCATCCACTGGACTGTGCATCATTGAAACACTGGCCACTCATTCTCATGCTAATCCGTGAACTCCGAGAGCAGATGTGAAACATTTGGTTCTGTTCTTGTTCACTTGTAAAGAACTAATGCAACTTTTTTAAAAGGGAAGGGCAGAGCTGGGCTGAGAGAGGGGTGAAGGGGAAGGGGGAGAGAGAAAAGGAGGGGACTGGGGTGAATTCCAGAAAGAAAGAAAAGTTTACTTGAATGACTTTCTCTCTTGGTGGGCAAAGCGCCGCAGCTTATGCAAACTCCAGCCAAATCAGTATAAGACAGGAAATGCAAATTAATATTAAAGTGGTGGGATACCTCCAAATTGCAAAGTAGACAATATTTGTAGGATGCAAAGGCAGAAAGGCATAGAAGGTTCTCCCCAGTAAGCTCCCATGAGTCTTTTTCTCTCTGTCTTGTGCAAAAGCTTTATCTTCTGGGGCATGGAAACTTTATTCCAGCTCCTAAAGATGTGCTTGACAAACTTATGGCACACTTTATTTTATAGTTAGCATGCCGTTTGAAAATTGAGATAAGTTTAAGGGGAAACTGGTAGTTGTTCAAAGGAATATATCTGTATTTCTGTATGCATTTCCTTTTTTCTCTATTGATAGAAAAATACATATAGATTTATAGAGCGAGGGACAGATAAATAACTTCTAAAGCTGTCAGGCATTTAATACTGTTATTCCTATGTGGTTCATTTGACCAAAGTGCCTATATTATTGATTACATTGTAAATCTGTTAATGACAGCATTGATTCAGTGGAATATCTAGATTTGTTTCCTACGCTGTCATCAGGAAAATTCTTACGGAGGAAGACTTATGATACGTTTGCTGATGGCAGACTGTCCCTCTTGCCCAGGATTTGTGGCCTATTTAATGCATGCCACAGACACAGGCTGACATCGGCAAAGCATGCCAACTCGAAGTTGTTTACAGCTGTCACCCAAATGTCCTCTCCGTGCCACCAGCTAGCATCACTCACTTTAACAGTTCTGCCGTGTCAATAGCCTCTATGTGCTAAGTGATCAGACTGCCACCTTCCACGTTTGCACCTTTCAAGAAGTCTCTGAATTAGAGTTGTCCAGACTTCCTCAGTGGTGAGAATAACCCCTTCCCTTGGGGTAAATGCTTGTTATTCAAAGAACTTTCTGGGCCCTCCACTAGAGAGCCTTATTTAGTAGTGAGGGCAGGCAGGGGTTCTAGCACACCTAACAAGGGTCCCAGGTGAGTCTGGCCAGCAGAAAACTCTGGGTCACATTGCCCAAAAGAGTGTGTTTGTGACAGTTTTGGTGTGAGCTGGGGTCTCACATATAACCTGAGCTGCATGCCCTCTGCCCCTTCTCTGGTGATGGGGTCCACCTTTGCCGTTCAGGTGTTCGGGGACCACCTTTGACCTTTAACACCTTGGCATGCTTGTTTCACTTTACTGCCATTACCTGGAGTCCTTGGCTACTTGTCTCCTGGTACCTGGTACTCGGTTCTCTCTCCTGTAGGTGGCTCCCTGTGTAGGAGGGTGGGCACAGGGACACTGGGTGATTAAGTCCCTTTAGATTCTGCTCACCTCCAGGAGAGCAGCTTGGGATCCTGGTGAAACAGCTCTTTCAGTTTTGCCACCCAGAGAGACCCTGAGAAGGGGCTAATTTGATCACAACGTGACACTGATGTCAGGGCCACCACCTCGTGACTGCCCTGTCCCTGAGTTGTCGTTCCTTCTGTCACTAACCGCCCTCTTTTCCATACCTGTAAACTAGATAACACACACACATGCACACGCACACCCTTTCCAAAATTCTCAAACATATTTTTAAATAGCCCTACCTATGAGTGAGGTCCAGTTATTTCTCGTAGGGCTACTGGGCTCATCCAAATTAGAGACTGTGATGAGGCACCTGTTTAGGTGACCCCAAGCATCCATATATAGATAAAGAGGCCTCCTCTTTCCTGAACGCAAGGAAGATCTCAAAAAACGGTGTCGCAAACTGCACCAGCTACTGTGGGCAACTCGGCCAAGGTACCACGCGCCACACCTTTAAAAAGAGTCGTTATTTCTGCCCGGCCCATTTCATCATCTCTGCCCACATTTATCGCCACCTCGATGCTGTTACTCGTGCCGTTCCCCTTGCCTGGAAGTTCTCTCCTTTCCTTCCACCTACCCAAACTCTAAGCGTTTAAAAAAGGAATCCTCTCCTCAGGCTTCTGATTCTTCCAGCCTTCAGCGAGCAACTTCTTTTCTGAATTTCTAATCCTGTGTGATCTTTTTTTTTTTTTTAAACAACACTTAAAGTGGGATTTATTTGATGAATTGCATGAAGCTTTCAGAATATTTGCTGCAACTCAAGTAGAAGGAGGCAAGTGTTCACATAATACGTTAACCTGTAGTCAAGAAAGGCATTTCAGCTAAAATATGTCAATCCCCGAATCTGAAATCACTTAAACATTACTGATGTAGTATTTGGAAGCGTTTCTGTAGACAGACTGACATATAGTACTCAGTGCTTCAAGGGCTAGGTAGAATTAATTCTTTTTTGTTCAACAGTGCCTCCTTTCCACTAGGTAAAGTTTGGTCTCCAGTCCCACTGTCCAGTGCCTGCCTTACATTGAGTCATCCTTCACTGGACCACATTAAGTGTTTGCATTACAAAAGGCTTCTAGATCACGTGGTTCAAGTGTAATCGCTGGTTTCATTAATGTCCCAGGAGCAAGGGAACTCTCTCCAGTAATTCTCACGTTGATAAATTTGATTTTCCAAGTATTCTCCACAAAAGGGCAGTGGATGAGTCCAATAATCTGTTCAAAAATGCCCAAACAGGTGTCCACTCGGTGGACGGTCCCAGCAAACTCCAGCCATAATGAGACCATGGGGAGAAGTGCATTCCAGTCCATGGGAGTCTAGGTTGGGACTGAGAGAAAGGTATTCTTCATTCACTAGTGACAGCAGACGAAGCCTCACAAGTTCTGCTCCGTGGTAGTCTATTGCATTTTGTTTCAGCTGTGTTGTAATAGAACCTAAGCTTGACATCATGCCAGAAGTGCCATGGCCCCCATTCTTCTTGACGTGGTCCCAGAATAGCATTCTGAGAATTAAGAAGTTCAAAGCACCAGTGACAGAGTTCTTCACCTAATTGACGAAAATCAAACTTTTCAGCTTTTTTATCTTCTTTCTCCTGCTGTTCAAAGAGTCTCATGTCCTCTGTCCTAACTGGCTCTGCCATTTCCTTCAATTTCAGCTGTGACCGCTTTTTCTAGTAATCCTTCGCATGCTGAATAAGATTGTGTTTTTCAGTAGCTGGAGGTATAATAACCCACTGTGTTGCCAAGTACTTAAATATGATTTCTCGGCGGACTTTTTTTACGCCTCAAAAGTTCTTCTGCGCTTTGACTGTACACTAATATTGCACGAATGGCATCTTGCTGGTCCTCAGGCTGCACCAGGCAGTTGGTGATGGTACCGCAGAGGGCCATGATCTCGTCGTTGTCCAATAGGCCGAGTAGGTTACGACAGCCCTCCATCTCTGGGTAACTGAGCCCCGACTTCTCAACCCCCAGAAAGGGGGGGAGAGGATGCCAATAACGTCGCCCCCTTAGGCCCACCAGGCTGGCACCTTGGCAACAGATACCCTAATCCTGCGTGATCTTTATTGCACAATTTGCATTTGACTGCCTATTGTTTGTATCATTAAATATCATTTCAATTACACATTTTCATTAGATCCATGAACATTATAAATTCCATTTTGGCATTCCTTTGGCCAAATGCTCTTTCTTTAATGGCCACTTATTTTCTTCCTTTTATTGTTAATGAGCTTTTCGAGTGCCTGCCTTCTGTTCTAACTAGATGGTCAGTTAGGATATCAGTTGGAAAAGACCTACTGAACACCCACCACGTGCTGGCGAAATGTGTTCAAGGCAGATTTATTTTCACTGTCATGGAGCTCACAATCTTCCAGTTTTCTCCAGTAAGAAACCCCTATTTCCTCAAAGAGAATTACATGTTTTAAAGTCCTTTATTCCTGCT
>NW_006789467.1:144293-166242 GCF_000442215.2 Lipotes vexillifer | reverse complement strand
TCCTTTATTCCTGCTGTGGAGATACCCTCGAAAACAAGATATAAAGCACCCATCCCATAAGTTTGCCTGCAAGATGTTCCCATTGTCATGTCTAAAAGTAAGTAAAAGGGAATAATAGCAATTACATATTTACCATTTTTTGAGCAATTTCTATGAGTCAGGCACTCTGTGAAGCCTTTCATATGTATTAACTCATTTATTGCTCACATCAACTCAATCATGATAGACAGTCACATTACTGTTATCTTCATGGCACAGAAAAGGAGACTGAAGCCAGGAGAAATTAGGTAACTTGTCCAAGATCAGGCAGCCGACAGATGGTGGAGTCAGGGTTAAACCCAGATATTTCAACTCCAGAATTCAGCACAATATAAATGTTAGTTACTCTTTCATATAATCCCTCAGTCCCTCATCTGTAAAATGGGGATGTTAGGTTTGATCTGATGTATCCCAGTTTATTTCTGTAACGGGTGTATGATCAGAAATTCATCTGTGTATAAATTCCAAGGATCTTTTAATGATAAATTTTACTGAATTAAGAGTGTCTACACTTAGTGGTTGAGTATTAGATATGACTCCACCATGATTCAAATGTACATGAAGGTATGATTTATACCTATTTTCCTTCTGTCAGCAATCCTTCAGTATGTCAGTTTGGTGATGTAAATTTAATGAAGTTAAACTGCAGCTGCTCAAAATTGTGTGACTAATGACACTGCACTTCAGTTATAATTGGTACTTGATCCAAGGATGCTAGAGGTACACCTGGCAAGGTTAGTTCTACAAAAGGACCATCGGGGCTGGTGGCAAATGCTTGCTATCCTGTGAAGTCATGTGTGTTGGCCAAATTGATAGAGAACATTTGCTAACAAGCCTTCTGGGGCACGCCGTTGGCCCCCAGCTCACTGCAAGTGCAGTGGAGTGGAAAGATCACAGCCAGGCAGATCTGCAGTGCATCCCTACTGACACCTGTTCAGCTTTCTGAGCCTGGCCCAGCATCTAAGATCCTGTAGGAGAGCTGTAAGGTTTAGACTTGATACAGATAAAACATCTAGCATAAAGCTAGTATTTTGGACTTGCCAGCCTCTATGATCATATGAGCCAATTCCAATAAATAAATAAATAAATAAATAAAATATGTGGAGAGAGATGCATGTAGAGATACGTGTATATATATGTGTATTGGGTTGTGATAAAAAATGTATTTTTTACTCTAGGTCAAGGTCAAAAACTGTTTTAAAAGTACTGCCTTAGGTCTCATCATGACCAATAATTGCACTATCTCCAAAAGCCTTGTAACATCGCATCTTATTTCTCTAGTCACTCACCTCACATCCACTGGTTCTACCATTTCTCACACTTTGATACACACTCACACCTTCCCCGTTCTCCCACTCAGCCCAGGTTCTGTGGTTTTCATACAGTCCCTCCCTTAACTCCCTTTTCTTCTTTGACTTCGGAGTATTTGTTTGACACACTCCACCTTGGTTCGTCCCTAATCTTGACGTATTTCAGCCTGGACCCAGGCAACAAACTGCACGTGACTCAAGAAAATACAGCTGTGCTGATTTGTTGTACTTTAAGTTCATGGCCACAAGTGCCAAGTGGGCTGCTGTGCTACATTTCTGGATAAATTCACTCTCCTGCTCTTAGACAGTACAGTTTCACACCCTTGTGTTTGCTTTCAATCTCAGGCAAACTCTATCCACAAGGAGGCAAAGACACCTGTTTTCATTTTGTTATGTAGCTAAAGATCCCGTGATAAAGAGTGTATTTTTCTTCTAAGACTTAGTAAAAGTCTCATGAAAGGTTTTAATTAACTGGGTTTGGGTCATTGGCCTGGTTCTGAACAAATCACTATGGCCAAGTTCTGGCTTTTGTGCCCACGCCTGTAAATCAGGCTGGATCCATGCTTCCCAGGCCACATGGGCTAAGAATGAGGGAGTGCTCACTCCCCAAAGAGATGTTTTGGCTCGCCCGTGTAACACGAGACAGGAGTCTTGTGTATGAGGTTGTATATGAGGTTCATAACACAATGCCCAACCCATAGCAAGTAAGCATTAGCTTGATACAACCGGCACATAGAAAAGCTTTGGGATGTAGACAAAGTTCTACTTAGATAAAATCTATAACCCTAAAAACTTCCACCACTGAGCAACAAAAAAATGAAAATAAATAAGATACGATCTCTCTTCTTGCTCAAGATTCTAGAACAGAACCACAAAATGCATCTAAGGAAAGAAGAAAAAAGGAAATAAACTTAGAAGCAAAAATCAATGAATCAGAAAATAGAAAATGGTAATTTTACTTCTCAGTTTTTTGTTTTTGAACAAAATAAATAGACGTACATAACTCTGGCAAGCTTAATTAAAAAAATAAAGGGGAGGCTAAAACACAAGTGTACTAAATAAGAATTAGAATCATGAAGTAAACAGATCCAATATTTTAAAAATTATAATTGAATACTATACACAATTTGAACACTGATGAATAGAATGATTTTAGCATGTTTTATGTTTATTAAGCAAATGTTATTCAAGTGAAACACGACCGTATTGTCGTAGAAAGAAATCAAACAATTAAGTACAGCAAAAGCAAGAAATCCCCTTTTCCATATCTCTTGAACTCGTCTTCTTAAAGATAACCACCGTCAAGAGTTGAGTGTTCATTGTTTTCCCCCGCTGAGGCCTATACATATGTGTGTATTTATGTCTTTGGTGTCATATGGGAAAATCTACACGTGAGATAATATTATCCATGCTGCTCTGGAACTTCCTTTTTCACTTAAGCAAATGAGTTGATGGTAAATCTAGTGTTGACATGTGGATCTACCTCATCCAATTTTACAGCCTCAGCGTGTTCCTTGGGAAGGTAGCCTTTTAAATTACTTAACCACGTCTCTGTTGATGGACATTTAGGATGTTAGAAACTTTGCTTTTATCAACAACATGGAAATTGAGCATCTCTGCATCTTTGGGCACAAGTGCAAGCATTTCTTTAGCATAAATTCCTGGAAGGATTTATCATTTCTAGTTTGACAGAGGGTGGCAACTCACCTTCCTAAAGGTCAACACCAGTATACTTTTCGCATTACTCTTAGATTTTTTTTTTTTTTTTTTTTTTTTGCTCATTCTTGAAAATCTTTTCTATCATCAGTGTTTTTACTCTGGCAATTGGATGCGGCCACCCAGCAATATATCTTATGCTTTCACTGCTCCCCAGCAGTAATTTCTATTACTTATTGATCAGAAGAGTCAAAAGATAAAGCTCCCTCCTCAGTTTTCATCTCTCCAGACCTGGGAATGTTAGTAAGATTTCTCAGGTTTATGTCTCTTCACCAGAATGGTTTCTAGGGATTGAAACAGATGTAGGAGCAGAATCAAGTTTCTCCCCAGCTCTGCTCAAATTGAATTTAGGTCTCCTCTCTTTTTCTTTCCTTCCTCCCTCCCTCCCTTCCTTCCTTCTTTCCTGATACATTTAGTAATGGGAGAGAGGTAGCTTGTTTCTTAATTTTTACTCATTTCTTTAGGTATTGGCAAAGAGATTTTCTGTGAAGAGATTTCAATCTTAAGGCAGAAGTCGAGTTGATTCTTTTCTGTGAATGCAGTGGTCTCTTGATCATCGCTGACAATATTAATTTTACTTACTGAAAAGTGTTTTTGCTTCTTCTCTTTGCAATTTTACCTGTGGATATTGTTCCTTCTTTCAATGCAATTAAGTATCGATCTTTCCTGGTGGTTCAAAGCAGGTTGACCAAATGTTATTACTGATGTTTGACTATTTTGTAACCTACAAAAACAGTGAATTCATATTTTGCAAGTCTCGTAGGACCCTCTGTTTCTCTGCCTATGCTTTTCTATGTTGTTTGGTCACCAATAGGGTTACCAGGTGGGGTGGGCTGGCCCCTTGTGAACCAGAACCTCTGAGGGCTTCCCACTGCCTAGCCACACCGCAAGCGGGAGGGGCAGAGGGAGGAGGTTGAGCACTGCTTCCCATTTCATCACCCTGAGGAACTGCTCCTCCACTTTTCATACCCACCTGTTGACTATGGCATTGAGACTACACGGGACCACGCTCATCTCTGCGACAGCGTCTCCTACAGCAGGCGTCCCCAACCCGTGCCCTGGGCCGTGCAAATGAAGCTTCATCTGCCGCTCGCCATCGCTCCCATTACCGCCTGAACCCATCTCCTCCCAACCACCGCCCCCCCACCAGCCGCTCCCCTCCGCCCGCCACCGCCCCCCACCCCCGCCCCGGTCGGTGGAAAAATTGTCTTCCACAAAACCGGTTCCTGGTGCCAAAAAGGTTGGGGACCGCTGCCCTACAGCATGTTGGGTAGCACTTGGTTCCCTGTATCTACTCTCTTCTTCTGTCTTGCTTTCATGCATTGTGCAACATTTCTGGTCTACTTGTTACACTTGTTACACTTTTTCCTTTATTTTCCTCCCCATAAGGTAATGAGCATGCTCACTTTACTATACTGATCTAAATTCTCATGAATGATTTTAAGGAATAATTACTGACTCAAGAAATGTTAGAAAATCTGAATATAAAAACCATGATTTTTTGAAATTGTTGATGAATATCCTTCCCCATTAGGGCTCCAGATCTGAATTGCTTTATGGATAATTTTTATATTACTCTCATATAAATTACTTATACTCTTGCAGAGCACGGAAAAAATGTAGAATTTCTCGTGTCCTTTTAGAAAGTCAGCTTAATCATAATAAAAACACCTGACCAAAATTGAATACAATAAACGTTTAGCCTTTTGAATGAATATAGATACAAGCATCCCAAATAAAATCTTAGCAAAACACATACAATGGCAAAATAAAATAATAATAACAGTACAACATTACCAAGGAGGTGAATATGAGTACACCTCAACATTAACACAAATTGATGTAACAAAATATTACATCACAGAAAACAAACCAGAAAGAACAGGTATCTCAGTATCTGTAAAAGGCCTTACACAAAATCTCATTTATAATTAAAGTGTATTTTTATATTAGAAATGAAGTTAGCTAATTCTTTAATAAGATAAAGACTCCATAGTGGAAAAAAGAACAAACGTCATACTTAAAGGTCAAATACAGAATTATTCCGTAAATAGCATAAACAGAAGAAGGACATCTGATATTTTATCATCATTTTTGCATTATTTTTATAGTTCTAGCCAATGCAGTGTGGCAAGAAAAATGAATGAGTTAGACTTTTTGGAAAGAGGATTTAAAATTTTTGTCAACTAGAGATTAAATAATTGTCTAACTGAAAAACATTGAAACTAGTAAGAGTATCCATTATGGGTGCCAGTTATTGAATATATGTGGGAAAGGTAATAACTTGCTTATATATCAAGGAAAAATCATGAAAAATATCTTGCGGAAAGATTCATTTACAAAAACAATCATACATTTAACTCATACAGGAATAACCATAACAAACGATGCAGGAATTTTATGAAGACAATGAAAAATTCTTCCTGTGGTCATGCGATATAATTCAATAGAACAGACTAATGGTGATGATGTAGAATAAGGCATACCATGTTCTTGGAAGGGACTATATTGCATTATATTATATATACCTGAATTTCCCCTCAAGAAATCAGTAAATGAAATTAAAGTCCAGTAAAAATATAAACAGCATATTTTGGGGGGTAATTGATCTAATAAATTTCTAGGAAAATAAAGGTGTGAGAATAGTCAAGACACTTCGGAATGGTAGTTTAGGGTTTGGAGTCTCAGAGTGATAGTACATAGTAAGTACTATCATGACAGTGTGGTCCTGAAAGTAACAGATGAATAGAACAAAATAAAATGTCCCAGGACAGATTCAAGTACGTATCAAGCTAAATATAAGAGAAACATGTCATTTCAAGTCAGCAAGGAAAGAATAGGTATTAGGAAAACTAGTTCATCATTTGGTGGGGGGGGGGGGGGGGACATTGAATGGTTACCGTACAACACATAGAGAAATTGTTTACGTAAGAAACGTACTCAGAATATCCCTTTCTTGGTAACTTTCCCTGCTCTCATTCATAATCTCTTGAGATGTTTAGTACACTGGATTGTATTCCCCTGTTTGTAAAGGAAAAAAAGAGACCTAACCATATACAAAGAAGGAACTTTTTTTTTTTTGGTGGTACGCGGGCCTCTCACTGTTGTGGCCTCTCCCGTTGCGGAGCACAGGCTCCGGACACGCAGGCTCAGCGGCCATGGCTCACGGGCCCAGCCGCTCCACCGCATGTGGGATCTTCCCGGACCGGGGCACAAACCCATGTCCCCTGCATCGGCAGGCGGACTCTCAACCACTGTGCCACCAGGGAAGCCCCGGAACTATTTTTTAAAATCAATATATATCCATGTCTAAAACCGTTATTTTTTTCCTGGGCAAATGGGTCTATAAAAATCACATTCCTGTACAGTCTGGGATTTGAAGTATTCCAAATCCTTTAAAAGAGCGAGAGCCGTGTCAGAGGCTAAGCTGTAAAAAAGCTCAGAGGTGAGCTTGGGCTTTTAGTGTTTACTTAGTAAAGATAAGTATTATCTTTGCAGCCCCAGCTAATATTATGCCAGCAGTTGAAGGGCAGAATGCTAAAGAGAAGGGGCGATCAGATGGATAAAATGACCAAGTCAATGTGCAGGAAAATAGCAGCAGTAATGAGTCTTGCAGTCTTGCATTCAGTTGCTTAATAATATATCTGGAAAAGCTATATGATTGTGTAGAAGTAATAATCAGAACTAAAAAGGAAAATAACAACATTTGTTGAAAGAGGTGCTATGCATGGGTGTGTCAAGGCATGCCTTATATGTTCTGGTGAGTTCACTAAGCCTAGGGGGTCTATGCCTACTTCAGAGAGTATAATGAGCACACAAATCTCCAACTGGAAGTCAGGTGTGCACAAAGTAACTGTCTCATGCTTCTGAAGCTGGGTTTCCATTTTTAGCGCCTGTTTTCACAGTAGCAGAAATGTAATCTCAGTGCATTCTGGGGCCCCTCAGGGTCTGCCCCTCCCTCCCCCTGCCCCCAGTCCTGCTCTCACTCCGTATCTCTGGTTTGGTCTTAGAGATGCCAAGATATCATAGGGAGTCTGGGTTTTGGCCATCGTTACCCATCCACTGGGCATCTGATGAGCTGTACTTTGTCCTTCCTGTCCTTGGTCACCAGCCCACGCCTATCACGGTTGCGTCATGCCTTGTTCCTGATCCCCAGGCTTCTCCAGACCCTGCTGCGTCTCAGCTGACTGATTGTTCTTCCGTGCCTCTGGAGTTTTGAGGGGCCCCTAGGGAGTTGTTGCTGGTGCTTTCTAAGGAATCCACAGCCCTTCTCCTCTTCTGCTCTCAAGCTGCTCTGAGGTGGGCTATCTCTTTGAGGCTTGCCGCTTCCCTGGGTCCTCCCTGGGGACCGAGGCACAAGGCTCCTTTGCTCTCTGATTCCCTCTGCTCGTCTAGGGGGTCGATGTCTCTCCTCCAGCTCCTGCCTTGGGAGGGGGACAGATAGGAAGCACCAGGCTGTCGCTCTCCTACGTTCCCTCTGACTCATACCTCCTTCCCCTATAACATAAGGAAAGCTTAAAAATCTCCTCTAGAGCTGGAGAACCAAGGAAACTCGCTCTGACTCCCCTTATCCTTCAGGTCTATTATTTATGCCCCACATCCTTCTAAAGTTCACCTAAAATATGAACTCAATTTTGGTCTACTACCATAAAAAGTATGTGATATCTTTTAAATAAAAGAAATACCAATATTATAATAAACCAAAGAAAAAATTATGGACTCAGCATCCTCTACTCTTAGAAGAGAAACTGAGAATAAATAAAAAATAACCGTATAGCCCTCCTTGAATCAACTTTTAGCTCTCTATTGTTTATTTAAATAGGTCCTGCTTTTTAACTAACAGTTCTTGTTTCTTCCTGCTTAACTTACATTGTAGCCTGGAGATTTTGAGAACTGAGTGGTCAGTCTACTGAAAATGTCCCTTGATCCTTTTGCATGCTAATTCACTTCTTAATGAGGTGTATTTCAAAACCTGCACCCATTTCTTTCATATGTCACAGAATCGGAAAGAATTGACTCAGGACAGAAGCAAGACGCATGAGAAAATCTCTGTGTAATTATCAAGCTTTCCATTTATTTTTGGCTAAATCAATAATTCATGAAAATTACCATTGGTCAAGACCTTAGTTAAAGCCCTATCCCTCGGGGGAGGTGGGTCCCGGGAGAAATAATAGAACAAAGAAAAGTCCAGATACTTGGTGAAATGTCCCCCACCTGGTCTCAAAGTAAAACAAACCCTCGCTATTTGTAGTTGAGGCCCCTGTACATTCAGAAAACATTTGTCCTTCGAGGTTCCTGACAACAGCAAGCCTTTGTAAAGTTTAGGATTACATTTCTTGATACATGTTCCTGAGAACAAGGAATATTACTGGATAGGGCATGGGTAATGGGAGTCCATGGTCCAAAAGCCTTGGAAAACATTGGATTAAGCAAAATTTAACTGGTATCTTTACTGAAAAGTCATTTCAGAGACTGTAACATGCTAATGTTTATAAGGAATGCTCAAGAGAGGGTAGTCTTTCAAATTTGTTCTGTCACAGAACACTTTGCTATGGAACATTTCCCAGGATTAGGGCTATATCTGGGTAAACGCTGGCCTCTTCCAACATTAGAAATGGCAAGCAAAGACTTGAGCATCCACTCAGAGTAAGACCTAGTAGGAGCAGCTCCAGCACCCAGCACAATGTCCGGCCTTCAGGGGATATCACTAGTCTCTCTCCCTCATCATCCTTTCTTGCCCAAACTACAAAGACTAATACTGGTCACCAACGGTGGTAAGAACACTTTTTAATATTGTCTTGTAATAACTCTGTTATTTTGTTTCTCGGTCTGGAAGTACCACCATATGCTCATCTCCATCTGCAGAACTCTTACTCCTTCTTCTACAAGGTCCTTCTTAAATTCCACTTACTTTGGGAATTCTTGGTGATCTTTCTATTTTATTGGAACTCTTAATGACTCACAGGATAGCCATTAATACATATTAATCAACATGTCACCTGAGACTGAGAAAACCATTTTGCCCCCCACATGAGATGAGTAAGGATCATAGTGATGAAAATAATCACTGGGACCTCTTGTCAAGTCTGCTTCATCCTTTGGTGAGAACGGTCTTGTGTCCAACAATGTATCTTCAGTTCTGACAGTGACTTGATTCACCTTCAGCTCCCACTTGGCCAATTTGACTGCTACCTACTCAGCTCCATTTCTCCAATCCTACTCGCGGATCCCCAAGTCAATTTAGAGCATTCACCAGCATGCCCAACTGCAAAGACAGATGAAAAGAACTGACTAGCAAACACGTACCAGGCCAGCTGGAGAAGGACCCATGCAGTGGCCATACTTGGAATGGCTTCTGAGCATTCTTTCATCTGCGACATCTGCCCTATCACAGACGTTATGTTTCTCTGTAAGATATTTTAGACTTTCTCTATTTGTACCCTCTGCTAACGTTACAGTTTGGGATTTTATGATTTCATGGCTTACATGTAACTCTGGACTCTGCACTGGGTTGTCTACATCCAAGCTTTTCTAACCAATCCAGCATTCAACTCGCAGAGTAATTTTCTAAAATGTTACCTTCACTGTTCCTGGACTGAGCACAAGAAATCAGCCACTCGAATTTGAAGTCTGAAGATCGCAGACCCTAACATTTCTGTCTCCTTAAGTTAAAAGAGAGAGCACTGAAACACTTCCTTAGGGCTGAAATAAGCATAAATGAAGATTTGGTCACAGGGCATTCATTACTCAACATTTATTGTCTGTGTCTTGCAGCAGACACCTTAGTGCTTATTCCTTGTGACCTAAAATACCATGTCCACCCACCCCAGTCAATTCCTTAAGACCCATGTTGAAATCCAGCCCCTCCACCAAATCTCCCTCCTTATTTCTAGCTAATTATCAAGACTCCTGCTTTCTTCTCTAGTCTTGTTTTTGTGCTAATTCTAGTCCCCCCAGTGCCTTCCCCAGGCCAGCCCACACTTGGTTCACACTGAAACACAAGCGGTTTACACTGCACTCTGCTCCCTCCCATCTCTTGGCTTCTATGTGGTGCTCTCACAGACTGGGATGCCCAGCCCCCAATCCTCTAGGTTCATTAGTTCATCAGCAGATCTTCACCAGACATCTCCTTGCACCAAGTAATATGCTAGATGTTCCAGGTGTGCTACTGAGGCGTGGTTCCCGGCTCCTTGGAGTACTCAGCCTCTAACGGGGAAACACAGACATAACCACACACCTGTAGCATTGCAAACCCTCATCAAGTCCGTAAGGAAACTGCCGGGAACTCTGAGAATCTGTACCAGGATACATGATCAAACCAGGGACAGGGGATGCAGAGGGAAGGCATCCTTAAAGGTGTGTACAGCTGACATCTGAGGGATGAAGAGGGTATACATTCTAGGTCGAAACACCGTGTGCTTTGGGACAGAAAGGGACCGGGCACGTCCCGGAGCTGGATGTGAATCCGGTGAGTGGGCAGCACACCTGTGCTCAGTTGAACACAGTGTGATTTTGCATTCTAAAGAGTGTGTGTACGTTTTGTCTTATTAAGATCATAAGTTCCTAAAACAAGGAATGGGGCAGTGGAGTGCCATAGCGTTGTTCCCGAGATATGTCAGTCTTCTGGGGGAAGGGTGGCAGTATGAAAGGTCCAGTGAAGCACCCAAAATTCTTTGAGGAGAACCATTCATGAATCCATGCACATCAACACCAGACACTCCGCTCACCAAAAACAACATCCTCATTTGTGCCGTCCAACATGGGGGCCACTAGCTCTTGTGGTTACTGAACATTTGACATGCGGCTCGTCCCTGTAAAGCAGTGCTGAAAGTGTAAAACACATACTGGATTTTGAAGACTTGGTATGAAAAGAAAGAACATAAATGACCTCAGTAATTTTTATATTGACTACATGGTAAAATCACATTTTTAGGTATGTTGGCTATATTAGTAAAATTAATTTCACCTGCTTTTTACCGTTTTTAAGGTGGCTACTAGACATTTTAAATGACCTATGAGGCTTGTGTTCATGGCTTCTATTTTATTTCTAATGTACAGAGCTGCCCTAGAGCTAGATATGGTGTGAGTGGTCCTTAGAACCCTGTCTCTTACATAGTGTGGGTGTTTCATACCCACATAAAGGAAATAACTGGGCTGGGAACGTGAAAGCAAAACGCATGATATCCTACCATGTTGGAGCTAGAAGGGAACTTGGTGACCACCATTTTCCAGATGGGAAAACCCAAGCATGTTTGTAAACATTTATGGGATTGCATATACTTTCAGAATAACTTTAAAACTGCCTTTTTTTTTTTTTTTTTTGGTCTCACTTTTGCAAGTCAGACTGAAATACCAAGAGACAAACTAGAATATAGTAAAGCTCAAGTTAGTATTAAACCTCAACTAGATTTTTGATGTCCAATTTTAGGACACAAAGAGGCATTAAAGCTTGGCAGGACTTACTGTTCATCCTTGTAAAAGCCCATTGCTTTATGGCAGTGGAACCGAGCAAGCTCTTCACTAGTTTACAGAATAGGTTGGGACTGGCACTTCACAAACAGAAAATCACGTCCAGTCCTGGGTATTTATCCAACCAGCACAAACACAGCGATTCCACCCAGACACCGAGTCAGAACCACCAGGTCCCCTTTGGAAGGTTAAAAAGGACTTCAATTCCACGTCAGATAGAGCACAGGAAGCAGAAGTTTCTCCTGTGAGTTTGCTGCATCCCTAGTTCTGCTGCCGCTGCTAGCCCTGGTCAGCACCCGCAGTGCGCCCCGAAAGCAGCCTGCACAGCTTGCAAGGGTGGGTACGAGGAGTTCAGGCTACCGCCCACATTGCGGGGCGTCCTGCCGAGACGAGGAAGCCAAGAAATCAGGAACAAATCGGACTGGAATTAAAAACCACCTCATGCAGGTTCCACGGGCCACCTCCCTCCATTAAACAGCAAGGCGATTTGTATCCCTTCCTGACCTGCTCTCCGAGGAGCGCAGGGAGAGGATATAGGGTCAGGGGAGGCAAGAGAAAGAGGAAACCGCTTAGGAAAGGACATATAACTCCTTTAGCGTGGCGAGCGGGCGCGCGGGGGCGCGCGCGCGCACACACACACACACACACACACACACCCCAGTGCAAGCAACACTAAAAAAATCACTCAAAAACTGGGCATATGGATTTGGAATTGTAGCTGTTATAAGTTTTTAAATCTTAATTTCTCCCCTTATTTATTGGCTTATTTCCTAAGAGGTTGCTCCTTTCCAGGTCCTGGGGAACTCTGATCTTCCTAAACGAATACAAAGGAAAACAATCAAATGAAAAAACAAAAAACACCAAAAACTGCTGCGGGGAGAAAAGGCTTTGCTCCGGAGCCGGCAGTGGACAGCAGAGTAGGTGGAAGGCGAAGCCGCAGCGGAGGAATTCGGTGAGTCCAGGACAAATGGGGGCGTGGCGCGCGCTCGGTCCTGGGAACCTCCGCCAACAAAACTTCTAAAGGTTCGCGGAGGGGGCGGGGGAAGGATGTAGCGACTCCGGAGGGAGGGAACCAGGGCCCTCGGAGGGGTCAGGGCTGCGAAGGGCAGAGCGGCGTCGCAGAGGTTTGGGAACCCCTGATCCAGCGAGCGGCTGGCTGGGTGGAAGTCAGGCCCCCGGGGATCCGGCCGCCCTGGCTGTCAGACGCCCCAGGAGCCGCCGCAGACCCGGCAGCGCTCCGAGGGGGCGAGGCCGCCGGCTGTGGTTGGCGGGGAGGGGTGGGCGGAGTGGGGAAGCGGCGTCGCCCCTGTCGCCCCCGCCCTCTCCGATGTCATTGGGCGGCCGCCTCGGGGTCCGCGCCACCTTTTCCCCGTCGCACCCCGCCCTCCCCGCTGCGCTCGTTCGGGGGCCGGTCCGGCCCTGGCCGTTGACGTCACCTCCAAGTTTGCTGCCCTCGGAGCCCCGCGTGTGGCTGCAGCGACGGCCCGGGAGGCGGCGAGCGCAGTGGCCACGGCTGCTGACAGGTCCCGCGCAGCCCGGCTTGGCCACGCCGCTCCCAGGTGGGGCCCGAGAGCCGCCGGAGCGGCCGGGCGCGCACCAAGAGGGTCGGACGGCTCGGTGCGGGCCCTCTGGCTCTCGCTCGGGTAGAGGGACTCGGGGGACCTCGCCCCGGGGCCGAGAGCGCGCGCCCAGGCGGGCCGGGGACCGAGGAAGCGGCAGCTGGGAGGCACTGTCCCCGCCGCGGTCTGCAGCGCACGGAGCTCAGCGGCCCCAGAGCCGCACGTCCCCTCACCGGGACCGAGCGAGGGATGCACGATAGCTGAGCTGGGACTCGCGCCGAGAGGCCGTTTCGGCCCGGGTCTGAGACGCACGTCTTCGCCGCCACCGCCGCCGACACCCCCATTCCGGCGACTCTCGGGGACCGGGGGCGCCTAGCGCGGCTCCGGGCTCAGGACTCGGGCGATTCTCAGACGATGGTTTCTTAAGCACGGCACCACGTCCCCCTTCCCGCCCCCTCGACCGGAGGCTGGGATCCAGTGCGGGGCTCCGGGGAGCCAGGCTCCCCGAGGAGCCTCGGCTGCCGCCGCCCGGGCAGCTCGCACGGCCGCAGGGGCGCAGGGCGATGTGGCCTCCGGCCAACGCGCCGGCCCCCCCGGAGGATACCACGGCACCTGGCGGAGTCCCGGCCTAGCATGGCCCGCGCGCTGCCCGACGTCGCCTCCGGCTAGGATGGCCCCTCCGGCCCCGGCCGGCTCCCACCCCACCTCGGCCGAGCCGCTGTCCCGCAGCATCTTCCGGAAGTTCTTGCTGATGCTCTGCTCCCTGCTTACGTCCCTCTACGTCTTCTACTGCCTGGCCGAGCGCTGCCAGACCCTGTCGGGCCCCGTCGTGGGGCGGACGGGCGGTGGCAAGGAGGCGGGGGCCCCGGGTCGCGGCGTCCCGGCGGGAGGCGCGGGGGAGCCAGTGGCGTGGCCCGCGGTCGCGCGAAGGAAGCGCCTCCTGCAAATGCAGCCGTGGCCGAGGCGCTGGCCGCCCGCGCCGCGGGAAGACAGCGAGGTGGCGGCCTGGGAAGAGGAGCCCCCTGGCCTGGCGGGGAGTCCCGGCGGCTCCGGGGCCGGGAGCAGCGTGGCCGAGACGCCGCCGGGGACCCTGGCCCTGCTGCTGGACGAAGGCAGCAAGCAGCTGCCGCAGGCCATCATCATCGGCGTGAAGAAGGGCGGCACGCGGGCGCTGCTCGAGTTCCTGCGCGTGCACCCCGACGTGCGCGCCGTGGGCGCCGAGCCCCACTTCTTCGACCGCAGCTACGACAAGGGCCTCGCCTGGTACCGGTGAGCTGGGGCCGGAGAAGGCGGGCAGGCGGGGGCGGCCAGAGCCCGGGGTAGGGGCTTGAGGAGCCCGTGGTGACGCCCACCCAGTTCATCGCCCTCCCCGGTTTCATGCAGAGGGCAGAGGGCCCTCGGTAGCTGTCCTTAAGATGAGGGGTCTCCTTCCCCACGCTGCCTTCTCCCGGGGAAGAGGGAGCGGGTCGCAGGGAAATTTTGGCCTTGCAGATTTTGTCTTTAGTTCTTGGAATTCCCTTTTCCCCAAATAACCAATCTCATCATTTTCTCCTGCTTTGTGAAAGTTTCCCTGTGCGTAGCTAAAGAGAGAAAAAAAAGAAACATGTCTCTTCCAAGTTAGAAACCTGTTCACCAATTACTAGATACGTGAGCTAGTGGATCCCTTTCCCAAGGAAGCCTGTTTTTATTTCTTCTTCATCTTCTGGGCGATTCCCTGCGGTTAACGCAGCCTTTGCCATCATCGCCTGTTTATTTATTTACCTCAACTCTTTGCCTAATTGTCCTAGGTAGTAAGTAATATAGACACTGAGTTAAAGTGTCAAGAACTAGACTCTAGGTTTTGGGGAGATATATGTGAGAGCAGCGTGCTTTAAAGACGGCTTCGTTGGCAATAACTTTTGTTTGGGGCTAGGAATGACTTTGTATAAAATGCTTTCTGTATTTGTAGGGAAGAGTACCTTTTGTCTCTGGACTGGCAGAAACTTTTCTAAAGCTCTCCAAACAATTCCCTTTAAAAATGAGGTAGACAAAAGTTTTTGAAAGGAAGAAACGTGGGGAAAAATAGAGATCCTGGTTACATTGTGAAAAACTCTCCTAATACAGTGTAGGAAACAAGTCTGATTTAGGTCTTAACCTTAAACTTACCAGTCTTCTCAAATTCAAACCACCTTTAATAATAGAATAAGCCAAACTCTAATAAATCTTAGTGTCACCTGGATTTTGTTTGCCATAAAATATTGGCCTTTTTTTCTTTCCTCTGAGTATATGGAAAAATAGGCCAGAATTTTCCACTTTACAGAGTTTTATCTTGTTCATTAAATTTGCAGTCTCCTTGTTATCTTGACTGAAATCATAGGACAAAAGTTACAATACCATTTAAATATATTTCAAAAGCCCATTCAATTAACCGTTCATCCCCAAAAGAGAAATGGATGTGATTTGACAAGTTTATTTACTTGAGGGTCAAGCACAGGAAGCAAATTTACAGTAACCCAACTCATGAGAAAACGTTTGGTCCTAAAAGTCGAACTAGAACGTTAAACATGTTTAAAACAGTAACTTTCCATTTGTTGGAGAGGAAGACAAACAACCTTCCCTTGCTATAGAATATATATCATTTAAAATCATCAGCCACTTAAAAAATCCCCTTGTGTTTCTGTCATTTATGTTGTATCCTCTGGGAAGTTCTTATAAAAATGACCTGTTGAATCTGGAAACAACAGGTCCTTCTTCTTAGCACAAAGGCAGCTCTGTTTTTTCCATCAAGGACACAAGAAAGAAGTGATTAAAGACCCCTAAAACTCTTATCTATAGCACTTTGCATTGTATGTGGCCTGGTACAGGGCTATAAGTGAACACATTTCAAGCCGACTGCCCAAAAACATCTAAGACAGTGTTGGACTCTGAGGTGCTATTAAATATGGTGAAATATTTAGTACTAAAACCCTTTATTTTCATTTTGCTATATAGCCTTTATTTCCAGTCCTAGACTGTTTCTTCCTCGTCCAGAAATGAGTATTTGGGGGCACAGTGTATCCACAGAGCTGGATCTTATTTTCCGTTGACCTTTCTGAGCTTGTGTAAGAGAAGGAAGGTTTCAAGGTAACTAGAAACACAAGTACTTAAAAAAAAAAAAAAAAAAAAAATGGGAACCCCTGATCCAGCGAGCGGCTGGCTGGGTGGAAGTCAGGCCCCCGGGGATCCGGCCGCCCTGGCTGTCAGACGCCCCAGGAGCCGCCGCAGACCCGGCAGCGCTCCGAGGGGGCGAGGCCGCCGGCTGTGGTTGGCGGGGAGGGGTGGGCGGAGTGGGGAAGCGGCGTCGCCCCTGTCGCCCCCGCCCTCTCCGATGTCATTGGGCGGCCGCCTCGGGGTCCGCGCCACCTTTTCCCCGTCGCACCCCGCCCTCCCCGCTGCGCTCGTTCGGGGGCCGGTCCGGCCCTGGCCGTTGACGTCACCTCCAAGTTTGCTGCCCTCGGAGCCCCGCGTGTGGCTGCAGCGACGGCCCGGGAGGCGGCGAGCGCAGTGGCCACGGCTGCTGACAGGTCCCGCGCAGCCCGGCTTGGCCACGCCGCTCCCAGGTGGGGCCCGAGAGCCGCCGGAGCGGCCGGGCGCGCACCAAGAGGGTCGGACGGCTCGGTGCGGGCCCTCTGGCTCTCGCTCGGGTAGAGGGACTCGGGGGACCTCGCCCCGGGGCCGAGAGCGCGCGCCCAGGCGGGCCGGGGACCGAGGAAGCGGCAGCTGGGAGGCACTGTCCCCGCCGCGGTCTGCAGCGCACGGAGCTCAGCGGCCCCAGAGCCGCACGTCCCCTCACCGGGACCGAGCGAGGGATGCACGATAGCTGAGCTGGGACTCGCGCCGAGAGGCCGTTTCGGCCCGGGTCTGAGACGCACGTCTTCGCCGCCACCGCCGCCGACACCCCCATTCCGGCGACTCTCGGGGACCGGGGGCGCCTAGCGCGGCTCCGGGCTCAGGACTCGGGCGATTCTCAGACGATGGTTTCTTAAGCACGGCACCACGTCCCCCTTCCCGCCCCCTCGACCGGAGGCTGGGATCCAGTGCGGGGCTCCGGGGAGCCAGGCTCCCCGAGGAGCCTCGGCTGCCGCCGCCCGGGCAGCTCGCACGGCCGCAGGGGCGCAGGGCGATGTGGCCTCCGGCCAACGCGCCGGCCCCCCCGGAGGATACCACGGCACCTGGCGGAGTCCCGGCCTAGCATGGCCCGCGCGCTGCCCGACGTCGCCTCCGGCTAGGATGGCCCCTCCGGCCCCGGCCGGCTCCCACCCCACCTCGGCCGAGCCGCTGTCCCGCAGCATCTTCCGGAAGTTCTTGCTGATGCTCTGCTCCCTGCTTACGTCCCTCTACGTCTTCTACTGCCTGGCCGAGCGCTGCCAGACCCTGTCGGGCCCCGTCGTGGGGCGGACGGGCGGTGGCAAGGAGGCGGGGGCCCCGGGTCGCGGCGTCCCGGCGGGAGGCGCGGGGGAGCCAGTGGCGTGGCCCGCGGTCGCGCGAAGGAAGCGCCTCCTGCAAATGCAGCCGTGGCCGAGGCGCTGGCCGCCCGCGCCGCGGGAAGACAGCGAGGTGGCGGCCTGGGAAGAGGAGCCCCCTGGCCTGGCGGGGAGTCCCGGCGGCTCCGGGGCCGGGAGCAGCGTGGCCGAGACGCCGCCGGGGACCCTGGCCCTGCTGCTGGACGAAGGCAGCAAGCAGCTGCCGCAGGCCATCATCATCGGCGTGAAGAAGGGCGGCACGCGGGCGCTGCTCGAGTTCCTGCGCGTGCACCCCGACGTGCGCGCCGTGGGCGCCGAGCCCCACTTCTTCGACCGCAGCTACGACAAGGGCCTCGCCTGGTACCGGTGAGCTGGGGCCGGAGAAGGCGGGCAGGCGGGGGCGGCCAGAGCCCGGGGTAGGGGCTTGAGGAGCCCGTGGTGACGCCCACCCAGTTCATCGCCCTCCCCGGTTTCATGCAGAGGGCAGAGGGCCCTCGGTAGCTGTCCTTAAGATGAGGGGTCTCCTTCCCCACGCTGCCTTCTCCCGGGGAAGAGGGAGCGGGTCGCAGGGAAATTTTGGCCTTGCAGATTTTGTCTTTAGTTCTTGGAATTCCCTTTTCCCCAAATAACCAATCTCATCATTTTCTCCTGCTTTGTGAAAGTTTCCCTGTGCGTAGCTAAAGAGAGAAAAAAAAGAAACATGTCTCTTCCAAGTTAGAAACCTGTTCACCAATTACTAGATACGTGAGCTAGTGGATCCCTTTCCCAAGGAAGCCTGTTTTTATTTCTTCTTCATCTTCTGGGCGATTCCCTGCGGTTAACGCAGCCTTTGCCATCATCGCCTGTTTATTTATTTACCTCAACTCTTTGCCTAATTGTCCTAGGTAGTAAGTAATATAGACACTGAGTTAAAGTGTCAAGAACTAGACTCTAGGTTTTGGGGAGATATATGTGAGAGCAGCGTGCTTTAAAGACGGCTTCGTTGGCAATAACTTTTGTTTGGGGCTAGGAATGACTTTGTATAAAATGCTTTCTGTATTTGTAGGGAAGAGTACCTTTTGTCTCTGGACTGGCAGAAACTTTTCTAAAGCTCTCCAAACAATTCCCTTTAAAAATGAGGTAGACAAAAGTTTTTGAAAGGAAGAAACGTGGGGAAAAATAGAGATCCTGGTTACATTGTGAAAAACTCTCCTAATACAGTGTAGGAAACAAGTCTGATTTAGGTCTTAACCTTAAACTTACCAGTCTTCTCAAATTCAAACCACCTTTAATAATAGAATAAGCCAAACTCTAATAAATCTTAGTGTCACCTGGATTTTGTTTGCCATAAAATATTGGCCTTTTTTTCTTTCCTCTGAGTATATGGAAAAATAGGCCAGAATTTTCCACTTTACAGAGTTTTATCTTGTTCATTAAATTTGCAGTCTCCTTGTTATCTTGACTGAAATCATAGGACAAAAGTTACAATACCATTTAAATATATTTCAAAAGCCCATTCAATTAACCGTTCATCCCCAAAAGAGAAATGGATGTGATTTGACAAGTTTATTTACTTGAGGGTCAAGCACAGGAAGCAAATTTACAGTAACCCAACTCATGAGAAAACGTTTGGTCCTAAAAGTCGAACTAGAACGTTAAACATGTTTAAAACAGTAACTTTCCATTTGTTGGAGAGGAAGACAAACAACCTTCCCTTGCTATAGAATATATATCATTTAAAATCATCAGCCACTTAAAAAATCCCCTTGTGTTTCTGTCATTTATGTTGTATCCTCTGGGAAGTTCTTATAAAAATGACCTGTTGAATCTGGAAACAACAGGTCCTTCTTCTTAGCACAAAGGCAGCTCTGTTTTTTCCATCAAGGACACAAGAAAGAAGTGATTAAAGACCCCTAAAACTCTTATCTATAGCACTTTGCATTGTATGTGGCCTGGTACAGGGCTATAAGTGAACACATTTCAAGCCGACTGCCCAAAAACATCTAAGACAGTGTTGGACTCTGAGGTGCTATTAAATATGGTGAAATATTTAGTACTAAAACCCTTTATTTTCATTTTGCTATATAGCCTTTATTTCCAGTCCTAGACTGTTTCTTCCTCGTCCAGAAATGAGTATTTGGGGGCACAGTGTATCCACAGAGCTGGATCTTATTTTCCGTTGACCTTTCTGAGCTTGTGTAAGAGAAGGAAGGTTTCAAGGTAACTAGAAACACAAGTACTTAAAAAAAAAAAAAAAAAAAAAAAGGAAAGGAAAAAAAGAAGAAAAAGTCATGAACTTTTAGGCTGCTGTCTCGTTTGGAAACTGGAGGCATGCTATAAAGTAAATATCTCCTTGGATTGTTTACTTCGGTAGAGGAGTTTTATAAAGCCAATTTATGGTGGTTACAAAAATAACTGCACAGTAGACTTCATGGTTTGGTGAATTTAATTTTCTAAGTGTTGGAGCAGTGTCTTTGTTTTACCATTTGCAGTGGTCTTTTATTGAACGCATAAATTTAAGTTTAACTCAATTACATGGAAAACTATTTAAGAAGTCCAACCTATGGGGCCTGGATTATGAGATTATTTAATGAAACTTTGCTACAGTTCTCTTTCGTCTCAGCCCTGAACTTGGAGTTAGGTGTTTTGTGAAAAAGACCGAAGACTTACTTACCTATGACAAAAAAATCACACAGAATGCCATTTAACTATAAGGCACGTTTTAGCTGCTTGTGTTTAGCCAGTATTTTAGGTAAAGGGATTCGGTAAGACCTTCTTGAGTCAGCCCAAATATTGTAATATAGGGTTTCTAACACACATTTATGACCAGACACAACACACACACACACACGAACAGAAATAAAACCCTAGTATTTGAACCCTGAAGTGAATTATAGAAGAGAAAAAAATTTGTACAATATTTTTTACATGCTCATTGACATGGGAGAATCATAATGTCTAGTCTTGTTTTTTCCGCCCAGTGAAAATTCTCTCAATTTTGCCGTAATAGTTTGTTGTGGCAGCGCCCCCTACCGTCCTGACAATGGGACAAATCTGTTGCTGCTGCGAAGTTGGAAGAAAATCTCTTGGAAACTGAGTTTGAGAGTTAAAAACGCCTGTTAGGATATGTCAGTAAATTTTTCTCTCTGGGAAAAAAACTAAAAGTACTTTATAAACTACATCCCAAGAACAGTGTAATCAATGGTTTCTTCGTTTGCACAAATGTGTAGTAAAGGCCAAGAAAACGAATTTATTTAAAGTCTCTGAAAAGGAAGTTATTCTTATTGATTTAAAAATGTCCTAATATTACTCTAAAATAAACGAAATAAAGGAACATTTTAATATGCCAGGAAATTTGTTGATGATAATTTAGGACGCTTCAGCAGACTTTTCTGGATATGAAACTCCACTCTGATGGGGTTTAAAAAAACATTCCACATTACTTAATTTAGCTGACATGATATCAGGACAACAAATGTCTGTGGCTTGCGTGTCACAGGAGAGCAGTCCTTCACTGTGAGCGGTCTCCATTTCCATCAGATGTGTGGTGGGTTCCTCAAGAAAAGGGGGGAATTGTTTCGTTACCTTCAGAACTTTGAGATCTTTTCTGCAAGTTAAGACCAAATGCCTCTGCTGTGGTTCAAGAGCAGGTGAACTTGGAATTCTAAAAGAAGCCCCCTCCCCTACTCTGCCTGTATATCTGCACCAACTAGAGGCCATGGTTATTTTTCTCCTAAGACAAAAGATATCTGTTTATAAAGTACTTAAAGATATGTGTGTGCTTATATATACTATGTACATACATATTTATATTTATATATGTATATGAATACAAACGTTTGGATTCTGTAACACTTCAGTTTTTTATTTGGGGACAAGATAGTAAGTGTTCATTATCTGATCTCTTGTGCTAGCATGTCTCTTTCCTATATTTTGACTCATTTTCTTTAGTGAGACTGGGTGATTTCCCCAGAGAAGAATGTCGCTAAACTTATTTTACTCTGTAGCATCCAGAAAGATCAAAGATTACTCAGCTTGGAGTTTAGGAGTTGGTCCTTTCCGTGGCTTCATCAGAATGTGAAATTTTCTGGCCCTTCCTGATGACTGCCTTGTTTATCAAGTCCACGGGAGAGGCAGGCTGAGCAGAGGCACTTCCGGTTCCTATGGGGGGGGGGGGCGATCGGCATCTCGGAGCAGCTGGGAGCAGCTGCAGAGTACCTCCGTGCGTACTTTCTCACCCTCCTGAGCCACCAGCCCTTCTACATGAAGGGTTGGAAGTGAAATTCGAGCCAAGGGAGTCTGGCCACCCATGCAAGGTCCTGGGGACTGACATCCAAAGGGGCTCTGTGTCCTCAGAGGGAAGCGAAGGACCTTGGAAGGGATAAGAGGTGGGGGT
>NW_006789467.1:134672-144226 GCF_000442215.2 Lipotes vexillifer | reverse complement strand
GGGTGGGAATCGTGGAGAAGCAGCTTTGGGCCCTGAGTCTAGGGTATATGTCTGTGGTGGGGGGAGGGGAGGCCCAATTTCTTTCATGCATTTGCTCCCTGGAGCCCTCAGTGACTGGACACTCTCCATCAACTGAGAGGTTGCAAAGAACCCCTTTGAGAAGCCACATGCTGCCATTTTGTTTGCCCTGGGCTCATCTCCCCAGTAGACCAACCCAGCAAGACAAGTCCAGCAGTCTCATTTCTGTGTGTGTGTGTTTGTGTGGTGCACGAGGTTCATGCATGAACCCGTACACACATGTATGCAAGAGCAGGTACCCAGTAGGTGGGGAAAGTGATAGAATTGATAACAGAAAAGTTATTTAGTGGTTGGGGAACTTCTGAGCAGCATCAGACACCCAGGTGGAGCAAGGTCTAGGATTATTGAGTCCAGGCATTAAAAACAACAATAGCAAAACCATGTTTGGTGTAGCCTGGAATTGGAATACCTTATGTGAGTGATTATGCCCTTGTAGAGATGAAGTTTATCAGGTGCTGATGTAGTGTGTGTGGAATGCGTAGCCAAGTAGGAGCGAAAACCCTCCACAATATTGGAATCTTCTGCCTTCCTCTTAAAAAAAATCAAGAAACGCTCTGGCCAAAATATTTGTCTCATAGAAATGTCTGTTGATTGGCCCAGAAAGAGTACGTGCCAAATCTGTATTCTGGACGGGTCATGAGAACAAAATAAGCCTGTGCAATTAACGGCAACAGGGGCTGACCTTACACAGACCAGATGCTCACATCATAGTAGGAGAGTGTCACAGAGCAAACAAACTGACTTGGTATAAACAACAAAGGCCTGCTATCTCTACGGGATGCATTTGAAGGACTGCACATCACGATTACCATCAGCCACATTGCTGTGCTGGGTTGGGAAGTTGATAGACGTAGTGATTTCCCTCAGGGGCACATCTTCCTCCCCCAAGGAATAGGAACTGGGCTGATAAAGAGCATCCTTTCTCCGTGTGCTTCCCAATGATATTAGACTCGAAGCTTTTAGAAAGTTTGTTTTTCCTTAAGTGATGAATCATAATTGCGGAAATGAGGTTTCTTATTAAAACATATGCCTTTGATGTGTAATCAGAGGAAATTGCACCTAAGTAATATTTTAGCTCCCTAGTCTTTGCATTTTTAAGAATGTCTTAAAAATGTTCGGAAGCACTTTAAAATCTTTGTTCATTTGATACAGTTTAAAAAATCTATTTGGAGGGGGAATATTGATATAGTTAATAAATAAACTTACGTGAAATAAACTTATGTGAAAGCAGAACGTAGAAACTGAGGAAATGCTGAGTTCAGAGAATTGAAACATCTTCCCAGCTGCTTGCCTCCAATGATGCAACTGCTGATTTTATATATCACTCATGTGGTCATGACCCTTACGCCTCTAACATTTACATTTATTCTGTGATTCCTTGAAAGCTGGATTCCAGAAGTTCAGATTTGCTCAGTTTCAGAAGCTGTCAGATGGCAGCAAATGTGAAAAAGAAAAGGGGAACTGCTTAGTAAGAAGGAAGTTTAGTACTTGCCCTTAGTTTACTACTTGTGATATTCTCACAAAGGTTAAAAAAAAAAAATCCTCTTCCTGGTCTCTTTTGAGAGCAGCCCACTTTGAATGTGACCTTTAGCGCCACCTGGTGGGAGGGAGAGTCGGCAAGGAACTCAAAAGGGTGGACTTTGAAAACCTCATCATGATCAGAGTATATTTGGTCTCACTTTAAAAAAAAAAAAGTCATCCTGGGTAGCACTTACAGCCACTCTGCCTGAGCCAGCTCTTTCAGGCAGGGAGGTTATCCTTTGGAGAGAAATAGAAAAGAGCTGCCTTGACAATAAACCTGAAAAAGAAGAGAGAAGTGATTAGGAGAGTTATATTAGAAATGTGCGTGCCTGAAAGGAATGCCATATGCCCAGATTAGTTTTGTTAGTGTGTTTTGCCTCTATTTCTGAAGGCCAGCTTCACGTGAAAATACTCCCAGATGATTTTATTTCAACATCAGTAATGCAGTCTTATTTCTATCCCTGCGTGGTACAGGCTCCAGAAGAGGGTCCCAGGGCTCTTAACAGGCAGCACCCAGAAGCCTATTTAACCCTTAACACACCTGAGATACACTTTGGGAAGATCCACCATGTGGGACACTTTTATAGGAAGGTGTTTTCGGAGTTCCAACGGGAGACTGTTTCCTGTGACTTTAGTCCAGGGCCTGGCGAGGGGGGCGGTGAGCAGGTACGCGCTACTATATATAGAATAGATCACCAGCAAGGACCTACTGTAGCGCACAGGGAACTCTACTCAATATTCTGTAATGACCTATAAGGGAGAAGAATCTGAAAAGATTAGATAGATATGTATTTACATCTGAATCACTTTGCTGTACACCTGAAACTAATATAACGTTGTAAATCAACTATAATTCAATTAAAAAAAAAAGTAAGGAAGGGGGAAAGGGGAACATGGGAATGCTACGGTGGAGGAACCTGGCGGACCCCACTGAACCAAGTGCTGAGCGTGACGTTCCCTAGTTGTTGTGTTGAGATCTTGTATCCCCTGGTGTAAGGCAGGGAGGAGGGCTTCACCTGTGGGGTTTTCTTCCCCTAAATCCTTGACCGCCATCTAATCATGAGAAAACGTTAGACCAACATGAACGGATGGTACAGCCGCGGCATACCTGACCAGCATTCTTCACAAATGGCGAGATCGTGAATAACAAAATAAGGCCGATAAACTGTCACCCTGGGAGGGGAAAAAAGAGACTAATTGCTAATGCATAGATATAGTCTGGTACTGTCGACTGGATCCTGGAATAGAAAAAGGGCATTGGTGGAAAACTGAGGAAATGTGACTGATGTGTGTGGTTTAGTTCACGATGTCATACCAAGGTTGATTTCTTGGTTTTGATCCTTTACCAGGGTTATGGAAGATGACAACCTCAGGGGAAACTGTCTGGCTGAAGGGGTCTCTGAGATTTTTCTGTACTGCTTTTTTTTTTTTTCCCCCTACAGTTTTGTTGTCTAGAATGATTCCAAAACCAAAGGGAAAAGAAGACCATTAACAAAGAAGGCAGAGGGTGTGAGGGGTCATCCCGAGACACTCCACCAAGCCAGCCCTTGACTCCTGTCCTCCCCAAGGCCCCCAGCACCAGCCTGCTGGCTCCCTCCACGCCAGCACCTGTGGCTCCACGCATGCTGATCTTTCCCTCAGCTTATTTCATAATAAAATTGGCTCAGGGCCCCCCTCCGACTCTCTTGTCTCTGAAACACGGACAGAGACTGTTTTGTCTTTCTTCCTCTTCTTTATGGTTGGCAAGTGTCAAGTCAAGAAGGTATAAAAAGTCACCCAGCCCTGACTGAATCCCTCTCTGCCTAGAGAGAAAAAACTTTGATGGCGGTGGCAAGTTTTTGAGAACACAAAGAACTGAAGTAGGGGTCAGAGGAAAATCTGATGTGGGCATCTGGCTTTTTTGCCTCCAATGTAGGAGGGGCAGTTGTCAGGGCTGGGGAAGCTGGTGATGTGGTGACAAGATGGGGCCGTGCCTGGCGACACTCCTTACAGCTAAGATGACAACACAGTCTGGATTTTCTGGGTCAGCTTAAATGTTCTATCTGCTTACTTGCCCTTGTGCTTTAACCTTTGGTTTAGACCCTGGCTTATGGGATCTGCCACGGGAGCAAAGCAGACCTGGAGCAATCACGGGGTTGAAGGAGAGGGTGGAAGGGAGAAAATCCAACCTCCAGAGCACTGGAGGACAGGACCTGGGCATCCTCGTGGTTCTTCCTGCTGGAACAGCTAAGCCTGGGATGCCAGCATTATCAGACTCAAAGTTCCTGTCCAGGTAGCGTGCTGGCATTTTCTGCTTCTGTTGTGCATCAGAGGCTCAGGTTTAATAGAGTAATGACAATCTGCCTCAAAACATTTCCTTTGATATTTTTAACAACTGTCAAAATTAAAATCAGGGCTTCCCTGGTGGCGCAGTGGTTGAGAGTCCGCCTGCCGATGCAGGGGACGTGGGTTCGTGCCCTGGTGCGGGAAGATCCCACATGCCGCGGAGCGGCTGGGCCCGTGAGCCATGGCCGCTGAGCCTGCGCGTCCGGAGCCTGTGCTCCGCAGCGGGAGAGGCCACAACAGTGAGAGGCCCGCGTGCCGCAAAAAAAAAAAAAAAAAGAAAGAAAAAATTGAAATCTCATTTTTACTTAAGCAAAGCAAAACAATACCTGGTACGTCTTGAGACTCAGAGAAGATAACAGTACTTCCTCTTACTCGTTGGCTCACTTACCTTGGTTGCATCTGTCTTATGAACCTGTATCGTGCAAAGGATAAAAATAATTTCTGTGATTTAATGCCATTCTGGGCTTGTTGTTTGACATTTTTCCATCTTAGTTGGTATAATGCTTTTCTTCATGCATGTTGAAACTTTTTAAAAATAGCAAAATATTTGAACCCTGCAAAGTACATTTGACGAAATCTGTCATTTTAGTTTCTATTTCATTTATTTTCACTCTGATTTTTGTTATTGCTTTCCTTCTTCTAACTGTGGGCTTAGATTGCTCTTCTTTTTCTGGTTCCTTAAGGGGTAAAGTTAGGTTGCTTATTTGAGATTTTCTTTTTCCTTAATGTAGGCATTTGTCACTATGAACCTCCCTCTTAGAACTGCTTTTGCTGCATCCCATAAATTTTGGTGTGTCCGGATTCCATTTTCATTTGTCTCAAGATATTTTCTGATTTACTTTTTGATTTCTTCTTTGGCTCATTGGTTTTAAGTAGGATGTTGTTCAACATCCACATATTTTGAATTTTCCAGTTTTCTGCTTGTTACTGTTTTCTAGCTTCATACCATTGTGTTCAGAAAAGATACTTGATATGATCTCAATCTTCTTAAATGTGTTAAGACTAGATTTGTGGCCAAGCATACGATCCACCCTGGAGAACGTTCTGTGTGCATCCTGCTGCTGTTGTATGGAATGTTCTGTATATGTCTGTTAGGTCTATCCGGTCCTAACTGTTGAACATATAGTTCAGATCCAATGTTTCCTCACTGATTTTCTGTCTGAATGATCTATCTATCATTTTAGATGTAAGGTAATAATAGCTGCATTTGCTGAGCCCACACTGGATGTTGCTAGATTTTACTGCATGACCTGCTGCATGTAGTCTGGATATTTTATTAATATGACTAATATCATTAGGTAGGTCCTATTATTTACTACCTTTTATAGCTCAAGAAACTGAGGCTCAAAAAGATGAAGTAACTTGCCCAGGGTCATATAGTCAAGTGAATAGTGGAACTGGTGCTGAACCCAAGTCCACCCACCTTAGGCCAGTGCTTCACCGCTGGGAAGCATCATTGTTTTCAGATGGAATTGCCCATGTGTGGTTCCTGCCTAGATATCCAGCCATCAGTGGCTCAGAGATGGTAGGGATTGAAAGCCTGTCCCATGTGATAGACGGAGTTGGACATGTTTGATTCTGGGCCTTAGACCTTTAGTTAAAATCTAGGCAACACATCAACATAGAGTTGACAAAGTGAATTTTTAAGTCTTTAAATATCCTTGTGAGTCTATCGGCCTGTCTGGAATAACTAAAACCACCTCTACTTTTTGTGTAATTCTTTTTTTTTTTTAAGAAATAATATCATCTGATCACAGAGCTCATCTTATTGACCATATCAGAAATCCTGAGCCATTCAATTGATTTTTCACCCCCCCATTGAAAAATAATCACCGTGAAAAAAACCTCTTTGTTTAGTGGTCCAAATGAGCAAGTTTCCTCCTTCTAAATGGCTGCATGGGGAAGCCAGAATATTGTCAGAGATATATGAGAAGGTGGCTGGCTGCTCCTGGAAGTGGGGCAAGGTGAGTTGGTGGTTGTACCCATTCCCTGGTGTCTTCAACTTTGTAGGAAACCCCCAACCAGCCATGGCTGAGTCATGCCAAAGTCCATCTTTCTCACTCTTTTCTGTATTTGCCCTTTATTTTTTAACTTTTTATTTTATATTGGAGTATAGCCAATTAACAATGTTGTGATAGTTTCAGGTGCACAGCAAAGCGACTCAGTCATCCATATACATGTACTTGCACTTTCTGATTGACACTTTTTTTTTTTTTTTTGCTGTACGCGGGCCTCTCACTGTTGTGGCCTCTTCCATGGCGGTGCACAGGCTCCGGACACGCAGGCTCAGCGGCCATGGCTCACGGGCCCGCGGCCTGTGGGATCTTCCCGTATCGGGGCACAAACCCGTGTCCCCTGCATCGGCAGGCGGACTCTCAACCACTGCGCCACCAGGGAAGCCCGACACTTTTTTTTCTTTAGAAACGTTAATATTCCCAGTCAGGCCATAGCCCAATTTTTACCCCCAAGCACTCTTCTATCTTCATTATTATTGTTATTAATAATTTTTATCTAATTATCCTGCCAGCTGGTCATTAATAGTGCCAAGCTGTTTACTGTAGTGGTCGGATCATTGCCAAATAAGGCATGGTTGTTGATTTGAACTTTTCTGGCTCTAACCAGACAGAATCGTAAACCGTAAAGGAAGTTGGAATTAGAAGAAAGTATCTCAGAGATTGTCTTCTGCCTATGAGAAAACAGGGTGCCTTTCCCAAGGTTAAGCTAAAAGACAAGGGCTTAGAGCTTCCATTTTTCAGGGTAAAATTCTGGAGACTACAATTGGGAAACCACTGCATGCTCTGAATTACATAAATATCATTTTGGAGGATTTGTATCGATGGCAAAATTATTCCAGAGAATGGAACAGTTGATAGCATAATTCTTTCTCCTCCCAGAACTGGTGAGTTAAAGTATTGAGTTGAATTTAGTCAGTGATCAATTCATCTTCAAATTTGTGGTTTTTAGCTCAGATGTTTTTCCCAGTATTCTGATGCTGATGGATTTTGGAACCCAGCTTAGCACGACTGGCCTGTGGATCCTTGTAAGTAATTTGCGTTTTATGGTTGTTACCTGATTGTAAAAGATTAGTGGGGGAAATCCAACTACAGACAGAAAACAAGTTTGCTTTTTCTCTCTCGAGTGTTCAGAGTAGGAAGTAATCAATCAAATTATGGGGATAAAATTCCTTCTCCCTTTTTCAGAGTTCTTACTTGGATTAGAGCTCTCCTTTCAATAGGAAATATCAAAGTTGCCAGGCTGGTTTGAATGACAAATTCAAAAGTGGTGTGTTTGTTACGGTCGTAAATCTTTGCAGATTCTCCTTAAGCTCAGGTATTTAAAAAGGGAACTGAATTAAGCCGCAACGAAAGTTACATTCCCAGAGCTAACTGCGCCCCTGGTCACCTTTCTTAACTGAAGCCATGTTTGCTTGCAATCGATGTTTTGAAAAGTTCTGGCGGTAAGAAAAGGCTGCAGTGATGAAGTGATTTCGTTTTACAAACAAAGCTTTTGAGTAAACAAAAACTGGCATCTGGGTTTTTTCTTAATTTTCTGGTGGACTTTAATTATTGTAGTTTCTTTCATCACATGTTGTGGGTTCTTCTTAAAGAAATAAAGGCCGCTTGTTTTTCTTTCTAATGAGGCCTTTCTGTTTCTTCTTGGTGTAGGAGGACCTGAGATTACAACAGTATCTGTTAAAAGGGCTTTCCCCAAAGCCAGAGGGTCTACTAGAATGCCTTGCTAGGGTTTAATGATGGAAAAAAACCCACATTGGATCTGTTTTACATTTATATGGGGCTGGGGGAGTTCATGGGGAGCTAATGCTTGTGATGAAAATTCTTGGGATTTTCAGGTGCGTTTGCCCTGTGGCAGAGGGTGGCAAGTTGGAAGCAGACATTGGAGAAACCACTTCTCAGCTCCAGCTGACAGTTACCAAGAAAGAAAGTAGACTCATGATTGCCCTGCCGTCTGATTTTTCTAAAGAATCTCAGGATACTGATTTTTTAAAAAACATATTGAGAAATAATTAACATATTAAAAACCAAAACTAACACAAACCAAAATTCTGCATAGAGGGAGTAAATCAATTTCATCTGGAGGGGAGGGGCTGCTAGTTTATAACCTTTGGCTTATAGTGAAGATCAGAATTAGCAACAAAAAGCTGGTGTGTATTAAGAGTTTTCCAAACTGTGAATCCCAAGACATTAGTGGATGATAAAACCAATTATTATTTTTTTAATGGAAGGGGCTATAACAGGATAAAATAAGAGAGTGAATCCCAGGTAGTAAGCCGGGCAAATATTATCTTGACAGGCTTGGTTCAGGTATGTACATACATAAATAGATCGGTGTGTGCTGAAAGACTGGATGTAAACGTAATTGTTATTAGTGGATTTCAATAGAAAAAAGTTTGAAAAACACTGGCCAGTGTGAGCAGATGTCCTGTGTGAAGAGACTAAAGTGAACGTGCTTCAGGGTCCCTCGAGAAACTAACCTTGGTCTTTTTCACCTTTGTATCTCTGGGCCCTGGAGCTGTACCTGTCACAGAAGAGATTCACTCTTTGTTTAATAAAAAGAAATGATGCCTTAGGCCATGGCTCAGTGATTTTTTTTTCTGGAAAGGGCCAATAGTAAATGTTTCAGGTTTCGTGGGTCATATGGTCTCCGTCACAGCTATTCAACTCTGCTTTTTAGCAGGAAAGCAGCCTTAGACAATATGTAAATGAATGGGTGTGGCTATGTTCCAATAAAAAACGTTATTGACCAAAACAGGCCTTTGGCTCACTGGCCTGGTTTGCAGACTTCTAGGATAGGCTAAAAGCTTCAAATATGTCCCTGGACCTTCCCTTACTTTACTTAGCATGTGAGTATCCACCACAAACATTCATGGAAGGTGCTGAGGGTGTAGCTGAGGGACCCCCTATGCGAGGTGCCGCTCAGAAATAACAGCTCCTCGAGGCTGGATGAGGCTAGAAGTGTCCATCCCAGGCAGTGACCAGTGGGAACTTTTTGAAATATGCAGACTTGTTCAGCGTGGTGGCATTCCATGTAAAGGTGATTCCTATGCTCAATGACAAATGTTATACTTTGGAAGAGACGTCATATAAACACAAATCGGCAGTCTTTGGTCATTTTCTTAAAAAAAGCTTAATAATGCACTTTGCGGATTCCTTGACTTTGTCTCGAGTACCTGTTTTAATTTACATAGAGCTTCCCCTGCTTCTCCATTCTTCTGTCTGTCTTTTGGATGCCTGGGCATCCTGTGATGGGGTCACCTGACCTCTGTCCTGAGAAGCAATCCCACCCAGCAGTTTCAGTCAACAGTCTGAGTCTGCAGGTGAAGAGTGAGGCATCACGTTGAGATCAAAGCGTCAGAAAAGATTTTTGAGACCATTCAGTAACATGTTTAGGGAGTTTGGACTTTATTCTAGATCAGCGTTGTCCAACAGAAATGTTAACGGGAACCGCATATGTCCTTTTAAATGTTCTGGTAACTTCTTTAAAAAAGTTGGAATGAAGAGGCAGTGTTCATTCTAATAATATTTTGATTAAAGCCAAGTTGTCTGAAGTATTATAATTTCTACATGTAATCAACAATAAAACATTAGCAATGAGACATTTTGCATTTTCCC
>NW_006789467.1:131782-134116 GCF_000442215.2 Lipotes vexillifer | reverse complement strand
TTCCCTACAAAATCTTCCAAATCTCATATGCATTTTATTTTATTTTTTAACACTTTATTTTATTTTATTTTTATTTTTTGGCCGTGCCACGCAGCATGTGGGATCTTAGTTCCCTGACCAGGGCTCGAACCTGTGCCCCCTGCCTTGGAAGCACGGAGTCTTAATCACTGGATCGCCAGGGAAGTCCCTCATATGCATTTTATGCTTGTGGCATTTCTCAATTCTGACTACTCACATTTCGAGTATTCAGTAGCTCCCTGAGGCCAGTGGCTACCATATTGGGTAATTACGGCTCTTGAGGCAGGGCCAGGGGAGGGGTTTTGAAGGCTTTCTATAGAGAGCTGATTCCGTAGACGTCCTCTGGTTCTGCCCAGGAAACCCAATCCGAGGTGGCATGGGAAGGGCGGGGGATGCACACCAAGCCCCTGGTTGTTGAGTCTCAAGGACAGAGATGGAGGCTTGAACTAGAACAGGGCCATGGCCACGAGAAGTGGTGGGAAGGAGATTTGCTGGACGTTTTGGTGGAAGGAATCATCAAACTTTGTGTGGGATGCTAACAAGGAGGAAAGGGGGAGAAACTGGAGAAGACTGGAAGGTTTCCAGCTCAGGGATATTTATGATTAACTGTGACTGTCATAGGGAGGGACACAGAAGGAGTTAACAGGTACCAAGGGGAACAGACAACGTTGTTTTAGGCACATGAAGCGGATGGAGCCTCAAGGTGGGCTGGAGCACACAAATAAGGTCAGGCTTGGGGCCGCCGTAGGCCTGATGGCTGAGGCCGTGCCAGCCGTCACTGTAGCCGAGATATGAAACTGTGCAGCAAGAACACAGGGGAGGGAGGGAAGGGCAGGAGCAGGAAGACATGGTTATATTCTTGCCCCGGAGAAGGGTCGTTTCTACAGTGTATGCTGTGCACGCGCAAGCGTTTAGCGGGAAAGATACTGATGTCTAGAATTTGCTTTGAAACACATTCAGAAGGAGGAGATGAATTGATGGATGGGTAGAGGGATGTGTAGATATGTGATGATAAAAGTGCAGAAAAATCCCTACTTAGAATCTAGTTGGTGGGTAGATGGGTGTTTGGTTGTACATTTCTTACCAGTTTTTGCTATGTTTTAACATTTTCATAAGAAAATCTTGGCGGTAGCAGGGAGGAGACGTTTTCAAGGTCAGTGGTATGAAATGCTACAGAAGGTGTGAATAGAGGTCCGAGACCAAAGGGTGTTTATCTCGTCAACTAGGAAGTTATTGGTGACCCTGAAACCAGGTGGGCTGTGGCGTGTGACAAAGCAGGCAGTGTGTTGATGGGTAAAAGAAAATTACTCAGAAGAGGCAGAGAGTGTGATGAACTTCATCCATGTGTCTGCCTGATCTTTGCTGTCTCCCTCTTTTTCCTGGATTGAGTTGGCCAGTGGGGTCCTCCTACTTGCTTTATGACCATTATGGCTGGTCTTCCGTGTAAATAAAACTTCCCTATATAGAAAGGAGGTTTTTACAATGTGTTTAGTATGTTTCTGTCCTGGTTACTGCATTTGTGTGTCCTGTTTTCTGCATGGATGTTGTTACTTAGGCCTGGTGGCTTGATCAGCAGTTTCTTTATCACAAGGTTTTAGGAAGCTTTTTTTTTTTAAATTGCAGACTGTGCTCTTTGGATGGATGCTTAAGACTTCCTGCATTAGTTACTGAGCACAAGTCGCATCTGATAGACCTGTTTAAGTTTCTTGAACATTCTGGTAAAAGTGTTGTGGCTAATTTTCAAGGCAGTGCTGTACCAGCCTATTCTAAACTCCATTGCAAGGCCGGGCAGCAAAAGAAACTTGCTTTAAGAATCTCCGTCTTTTTGAAAACTCACTTGAAAATTCCCTGAAAGAATGAGGACTTCTGAATGCTTTGTGTTTTCTCTCTTCAACACTGAAGTTTAAAGTTTCAACCATGGATATTCTTTCACTGGTGACGTCCTTTTTTTTTTAAGATTTATTTTTATTTATTTGTTTATTTATTGAGGCTGCACCGGGTCTTAGTTGCGGCACGAGAGCTCTTAGTTGCGGCATGTGTGCGGGATCCAGTTAGTTCCCCGACCAGGGATCGAACCTGGGCCCCTGCATTGGGAGTGCGGAGTCCCACCCACTGGACCACCAGGGAAGTCCCCATTGGTGACATCTTATTTCTTCTCTAGGAATACCAAATAGAAGACGTTCTTTGTAATGCTTCTAATATTTTCCTTTCTTTCCCCCGGAAATTTTGCTGCTGAGAAAGCATTAAAAAAAAAAAAAAAAAAAAAAAGAAAAAAAAAAAAACCAGAAAAAACAAAACAACTTTATCCTTACTTTC
>NW_006789467.1:105552-131263 GCF_000442215.2 Lipotes vexillifer | reverse complement strand
AAAAAAAAAAAAAAAAAAAAAAAAAAAAAAAAAGGAAAAAAGAAAAACCAGAGAAAACCAAACCAACTTATTCCTACTGTCTGACTCACAGATCTATTGCTTATGGGAAAAACAAATTGTTTTTATAGTGTTTGTTTCTCATTTAAGTCAATGGCAGTCATTTCTCTCTGATTCATAGAGGCTCTTAGGGAAAGGACGTGAAGGACATTTCAAGTTGAAAATTGCTTAAAATAAGGGGACTCGCGTATCTAAAGTTCAGAAACTATTTTCATGGCATCTCTCTAGGTTTAGTCTTGGAGTATTGCAAATAATTCATCTATCTCACCGTGATGGTCCTTTCTAGTCCACTCAGAAATTGAGGGTGGACCTTTAAACAGCGTGGTGAGAGGTCAGCGTGGTGGTGAGATTTGGAAAGTATAAGGGAGGAGGGAAGGGGGGGTGAGACGTCCAGAGAACCCGAGGAACTCAAAAGCTCAAGGGCTTAAGTGTAAACAAATGACTGCATGAAATCTCCACTCATCTAATATCCTGATTAAAATGAAGCAGGCCACCGTGTCGCCCTTGGCATTTGTGTGACAGAACTGGAGAACTTTTCATTGTGTGGCCAGAGGGCTGCATAATTGCAGCAGTGGAGAAAGTAGAAAATTAGAAGGGGAAAAGAAAGAGGAGCACTGCTGAGCTAATGCTTCAGAGGTCACCAGTAAAGGGGCCCAGAGACCCGCGAGGAGGGGCGTGGAGTGGGAAAGCGGGTTCAGATCTGGCTCGCATCTGGCACCCTTGATGTTTTCGGTAGATACCTCTGGGGACTTTTGTGAGTCCTGAAATTCTCAGATGTGGAAATGTTCGCACCTGCCTCTCCTTGTGTGTCTCCCCGTCCACAAGCCTTCCTGTGGCCATCAGTTTCCAGTAAAGGTCCTCATTATTCTGTCCACTTGATCTTTCTCGAAAAGGAGCATCTCCCCACATTCGTGGAGACTGAACGGCCGTGTGCTTTCACAGGAATTCACATCATCTACGTCTACAAAGTTAACGCATGTCTGAACCTCGTGAATTGTGCAGTCTGCTTACATATCATCACTGTGTCTGCTGGGGGTTACTATCTACGACAAACAAAGAGGATTTCAGAAAAATATGACAGTATTTCAAATATGGTTTCTTTAATAGATTATCGATTTCTTGGGGAGAGGAAACAGGAAAATCATGAGTCACATGATACAATGTATGAACAGGGGTATGCAGATGTAAAAGGTGATTATTATGAAATACTTGGAAATCTGTTGGACATGAAATGTCTCATTCCATGGCCAATCCCCTGATTGTTCATCAAACTACGTCAAGGGTTAGATGCCTGTGAATATTTGAGAGAAGTGTCTGCTTTTTAAATAGCAGTGAAGAAGTTCAAGGCTGGTGTTGTGGTTGTGACCAACTCCCAATGTGACTGAGGACTGCAAACGTTTTCAGGTCACCTTTGACTCAAACTGGCAGCAGTGGTAACATTGAAAAGAAATCCGAACAGAACCTTGGCTATAGTTGGAAGCACCAAAAGCTGTGGGTTTAGGTACTGCCAGGCAGCCCTTGGAGACCCACAGGGGGAAGTTTAGTTCCTTGTTTCTGTTCGTTTTTGAGAGGAATGGGCTAATAAAAAGACACTAGTAATGACGAGCTTCGTAGGTGAGGTTAGACAGTTAACCCTCTTAACAAGCCAAAGAGGGGTGGGAGAAGCTATCCCCATTTTACAGATGAGAAAACAGAGGCTCTGGGAGGCTAAGGAACTTGCTACTATGTGAAATCAGGATTCAAACAGTTGATGTGAGGCCAGCTGCTGCAAGGTATTCCCTTCCTACCTTCCTTTCTAAATTGTCTGTGCCTGGAAGGTGCTTTGTGCCATCAAAACAGATTGTGGGGGGGGAGTGGGGGTCCCTTTAAAATTTTCTTTAACGGAATAAAGATAATTAAAAAGTGATGCACATGAGAGATTTTTTATATATATATATATATATATATATATATATATATATATATATATATATATATAGTTTTTTATTGACATTTGGTTGATTTACAGTGTTGTGTTAGTTTCTGCTGCACAGCACAGTGACTCAGTTATACATATGTATACACTCTTTTTCCTATTCTTTTCCGTTATGGTTTATCCCAGGACATTGAATCTAGTTCCCTGTGCTCTACGGCAGGACCTCGTTGAGTATCCGTTCAGATAGATTATATTTTGACTCTCTTCTTTCAGGCGTTGTTTCCCCTTCCTTCATCAAAGAAAGCAAATAAATAATAGTTTACTTAAACAGCTCCATTAGTCCATTGGCTTGAACATGGGATGTATGTGTACCTATTGTCATAATCTGCAGCACAGTTTTAAAGGTTTGGGTGAAATCGTTGCCCTTCCAAACAGGAAGTTCTTGAAATTGCATAATGACTAAATATGTAAACAGTTTCAATGTGTTGATTTGGGCGTCTGATTTCTGAGTGCCTCTTATTAGAATTTTGTAGAATGCTAGCTCGGATTTGAAAGCGTGGGCAAAATCATTTTCCTTAAATAAAGAAAATTCTTTTCCTTGCTCCCAAGGCCTTAAAAATCTGAACTGTTGAACCCAGCTTTGAGTAATGATGTACTATACTTTGCCAAATGAGTCGTTTCCCCTTTTATCACATCCATCAGAAAAAGGAAGTGTTCTGTTGGACAAACTGTGTCCCAGGAAAGGCCTTTTTGTGCATGTGTTTGTTTGCTTAAGTCAAGGTAAGCTTAAAATCAGAGGAAAATTTCATATTGTTCTCAGGTGATATTTACAGTTTCGAGTCTGTGGGTTGTATTCTGTCCGCACAGAAATGCTAAGACAGTAGTTAAAGGAAAGAGGAATCCGTAATCAGAGGAAAGTAACGTAGACTGTTAAATAGCGTGTGTTCACATAACAATGATGGAAATAAGACAGATTTGCAGTTTTTTTTAGACACAGCCACAACAAAATATAAAATGTATCATAAACAGTTTTTGAAAACTTGAAATATTTAGGCTCAGAACAGTGTGACCGAATTTACTTTTATGATACTCAGTTCCTGTTTGAGTTTCACGGACTCTGTACTAAATCTCAATTCTCTCGGCCATGAACTTGTTTGTTCTCACCCCCAAATAAATTATCTAATTATTAAGAAATAAGTACACTGTCATAAAATCTCATTATTAGCATTAGAAATGACCTCCAGGTCATCTAGCCCAATACTTATCTGACAGACCAAAGTATATTAAATGAGTTCCATAGCTGCTCCAGTCAACAAATAACCTTCTGATATGTCTTCAAACACTGACATAACCTGACTTATTTGAAGGGTAAACTATTCAGTCAATTCTTGGCTTCTCTTGCCTACTGGTTGCCAAGCAGAATCTCATCTATTTATTCTTTATTCATGTGACTAGTTGTTTTGAGAGAGTGTAGAGGGTGTAGACCACTTTAGAAAGAGGATTTTAGTGGCTCATATTCACGTTTATTTATTTATTAGAAAGATAATACAGCAGTTCTGCTAGAGTGATTGTTTCGAACACGTTGAGTTTGTTCCAGTGGAATTCATAGTTTAGGAAACCGTTTGCGTATACTGCCAGTTTTAGATTTGTACATTTGTAGCTCGTGTACATTTTCATCAGCAAGAAACACTAGATGAGTGCAGAAAACTGCACTCAGCTGAAGTGAGTCGTGTAAGGACACACACGTGCACACATTTGCACACATGTGCCTCAACTGTCCACCAGCCACCTCAGCTCAGAGCCGGTTCTGAGTTACATTCATCTACATCTGGTGAACAGTCCCATTTTTGATAACCTGCTTTCCACCACTTCGCAATAACTCCCAAGCTGCAACCCTCCCAACGCGCAATTCCACTAGAAAACTTTAGGGCTTTTTCAAGGTCAAGTGTCATGTGTTTATGAATCACTTAACCAGTTAAAGTGTGAAAACTGGGCTACCGTTATTATTAGGTTCCTACCTTTCAAAAAATATGCCACTGATAAATTTTGAGAGCATTGTAGTTTAAGTCCATTTTCCCCATAAGCTCTGTGGTTTTTATCGTGTGATTTTAAGTAGTGGAGGGATTTTAGGAATGCATATGTTGGAGTTATAGCACAGCTGACTGGATACCATTACAGAAAATGTGGCAAATGCAGTACAGACAAGGCTTGTAACCAATGTGATGTATTTCCTCTCAGGCATTTTACTATGTGTCACATATTTTTTAAATTTGTTAATCTAATTAGGCTCAGGGAACATGTACAGTTTGTTAGAAATTTTATCATTTAGGAGTTTCATATAAACATTTTCTAACTATATTGTTAGACCTTTTATAAATACTGTAATGACTTCTGAATCCCCTTTTAAGAATGTATCATAATTTACTTATCATTTGGCCTTTAGGCACTTTTTAATTTGGGGCTCTTATACACAGTACTTTGATGCATATCTTTGTAATGCTTTTTTTTATGTTGAATACAAGTTGTTTAGAATGATCTGCCAGAAATAGAATCGTAAGGTCAAAGGCTGTGAATATGTGATACATATTGCTGAATTGATTTCCAAAAGGGTTGTGTGAATTTATACTCCCAGCAGTATTGTACAGGTAGAAATGTGATCAAGTTTCTCTGTTTCTGGGATTCTAAAACAACAGAGAGACAATTTCATTTGACTGGGAAAATGTGAGCCCTGTTTCCACAGAATCAGCTGCTCAGCTGCTCACATGTCGCCTCTGCTGGCTTTTGCCTTGTCCTTAGCACCCTGGCTTTTTTTTTTTTTTTTTGCGGTACGCGGGCCTCTCACTGTTGTGGCCTCTCCCGTTGTGGAGCACAGGCTCTGGACGCGCAGGCTCAGCGGCCATGGCTCACGGGCCCAGCCGCTCCACGGCATGTGGGATCTTCCCGGACCGGGGCGCGAACCCGTGTCCCCTGCATCGGCAGGTGGACTCTCAACCACTGCGCCACCAGGGAAGCCCCACCCTGGCTTCTTTTAAACCTCCTTCTAAAATGTCCAGACGTGTTGGTTTTCTAATCCTTTCAAGGAATGTCCACAATACAAAGGTCCAACTGTCCATCTCCTAGGAAGGAAAGTGTCACAGTGTGATCTGGAAACTGGAGACGTACTCCTGAACCCGCCAGGTGATGACTTGATTTGGGACAAGTCTGTTCCCTTTGGTAAGACGTCAGTTTTGTTTTCTTAAAAACTGGGTTTGACTCAGTGTTTTCTGAACATATTTGGTCACCTTTAGAGATGTGTTCTCAAGGAATCGTAGAGGTAAGGCAGACACGGTGAGGGGGTGAGGTGAAGAGAGATAAAGGCAGGTGAAAAAAAATCTATCCAGCAGCATTCTGTTACTTAGGAGAACACTAATTTTCAAAACAGCATTTTGTTATGAAATATTTCAGTATACAGTAAAGTTAAAAGACTTTGGCAGTAAACACCCATCTCCTCACTACCTAGAGTCTATTCTTAGAATTTTATTGTGCTTGTTTTATCACGTATTTTTCCATCGATGTGTCCTCTGTGCACTGTGGACTCTCTTTTGTTTGCACGGTCCCTTAGGGCATGGTGACTCTCCTCAGACACCACAGGGCTCTGGGAAAGTTGGGGTAAGTTGCCAGTTAGTCACTGAGACCACTGGAGTCGGCAAATTCATACCCAGCGCCATCTTGGATGTCCTGTTTCTTCCTGCAGTTTCACAGAAAAGAGCTTTTGCTGAAATGATGCATCAACTGCACAATATAAAATATAAGAATAAGGAGACTGAATATAAAAAAGCACAGGATCTGTAGATCCAAATGAGCAAAGTTCATCAAAGCAGTCTCCAGTGGAGGCTATATACCTCCTTCAGTGTTGCCATCACCCCGAGTATTTGGGGGGATTTTTTCTTTTGGAATTCCCCTCAGGACTATACAGCTCATAAGAAAACTGGCTTTCTTGCTCGGAACAGACAGACACAGGTTAGACTAGTGACGCTACTCCTCCAAGCCACCCTTCACCCCCCTTTCTCCCTTTAATCCCAGCTGTGGCTACTGTTCTCAGCACCCATGAGCTTGTGCGGGCTGAGTTCCCTGTGTTTGCAGACATCTAAGGAGTGAGCTTGCATGACAACAAGCTTCTCTTGTCTCTCTGTGATGCTGAGCAACTCGCCACCAAATAAATGCCTGTGCTTGTTTCTTTCTCTGTGAAATGGCCAAGAATTGTTACCAGGCTCAAGTTGGAGGGTGGTTGTGATGAAAAAAAAAAAAAGAGAGAGATACTTAGGAACCCCAAACTCCTGTAAATACATGAAAAATACAGGGAGTAAAATGATTTTAAATATCATTTTAAGATATTGAAATAAAAGTCATAAGGGAAAAAAAAAAAAGACTAAAAGGAGATACAGTAAAATGCCAGCATGCTAGAATTAGTGATGATTTCCTCTTCCTGTTTTCCAAAATTGTTTATACGGTGATATTCCCTTTATCATGAAAAAGTGTATTAGGACTAAGCATCTGTTGTTCTCATCATTTTAGGACAAAAAGCAAGAAACGATTTTTGTAGTAGATAGTGGAAGAAGGAAGCAGTCAGTCATTTGGGGGAGAAACTGTAATATCGCAGAAATGAAACTTCTTTGCCTGCGAGTAGTACTGACTGCTGATCTGTACCTTCTGTAGCCCAAGAACATTTGTTTACTTTGCATCCCTGGGTAACAGCTGGGGTCTCACAAACGTGTGGAGAAGATTTGACTGTCAATGATTCTAGAAGATTTTACCACTTGGAGCTGTGAGAAGACTTTGAGAGGTTAGATTAACCGTTGGCTAACCTGCTGACTCCTGTCTTCTGCACTGTGCCACTTTCCAAGCGGGATCAGTGGCACCCGGAATAGAACTCCCAGGGCCCAGCTTCCGTGAGCAGGAAGGTGGGAGGAGCGAGGGATGACTCAAGCCCCGTTTTAGGTGTTTAAGCAGAGAATGCGAACACCAGCGAGGTTGCGAGGGCAGGCGTCCTGGAAGTCCTTGGGTGCGCTCTTCAGAAGTTCTGTTTTGCCCTTTTCTTCCCCCCACTGTCTTTCCCAAGGGAAAGGGATTTTATTTACATCGGAATTTTACTTCCAGTCTAGTTTCCTGCATTAAAATTTCAGAAGTTGCTAGTTGTGAGAAATGGACATCTTAAAAATCATGGCTGGTTGTACAGAGAAAGAGGAACCGGAAGGGCTGGCAGGACACGGCCTGGGAACAGGAGTGATGGCTCGTCGAATTCATTCTTGGGTCCTCTGTGAGCATCAGGCTTTGGGCACGTGTTGCATTTCAGGGTCGTCTCCTTCGGAGGGCTCCTGTGCTGTATGCATCTGCCGTGTGTTCCTGCAATGCACGGAGATGCTGTACGCTTAGCCTCCGCTCATGAGATGTGGGACTAATATAGCCTCACAATGAGAACCTTTATTTATCTCAGAAACACTTCCAGTGATGAGAAGGACTGAGCTGGGGAAAGATGTGATCCCCTTCCCACCTCCCTCAGCCACTAACAATAAACACACAGGAATGTTGCAGAAAATATAACGACCACCACAACAAAAACAAGTGCCCCCAGCCAGAGTCCAAAGGCAGGGAATTCTGCCTGCCAGAGTAGTGGAGGCTGAGGCTGTGGTACCCATAGAGGATGCCCAGGAGGGAGGGCCCGCAGGCCGAAGGCCGGGGTTCTGGGATGCGGCCTGTGTTTGTCAGGAGAGACAAAACGGTGGCCCCTACATCTGCCAAATGCCATGAGAAACCCCCTGCTCTCTGTCCTCGTGGCTCACCTATCAAGCTCAGAAAAATGTGGCCAGGAGGCTTGCCTTCTCTATAGGTTTTTGGACAAAAGAAAAAGTCACCCACAAGAAGTTAAAACCGCAGTTCTGTATGTGGGCATGTGGTCTGAGTTTATACTTCCTGTGAAGTATAAACTGAGAAGTGTAAACTGTGATTTCACACACTGAGAAATCAACATAAAAGCTGGTCTCAGGGCCATTGGAACCCCTGGTATCTTTGGCAGACCAAAAAAAAAAAAAAAAAAAAAAAAAAAAAAAAAAAAAAAAAAAAAAAAAAAAAAAAAAAAAAAAAAAAAAAAAAAAAAAAAAAAAAAAAAAAAAAAAAAAAAAAAAAAAAAAAAAAAAAAAAAAAGCTGCTTTGGATCTTTCATAACTTGGTTCCCAGGAGAATTTCCCACAATGAACAACCAGGATGGAGGATGAGGGCACCATTAGCAATTTCAATCACTTGAGAAAAGAAATCAACCATGAGTGAGAAACAGGGGACTCAGCGAACCCCAGAAAGACCTCAGAGATACAGTACTCTGAAAGGTGTTTACAACTCGTTTTAAATTACTAGAGAAATTTAAAAATATATAAAAAGCACAATGAAAAATTATGACAGCGTAAAAAAGATTTGGAAAAGAACCAAAGAGAAAGTGAAAGGAACAGTAGAGTTGAAATTAAAAACTCAATGGATAGGCTAAGCTGCAGGTTAAAATAGCAGAAACAACCTTAGTAATAACTAAGAGATTAGTCTGATAGGTTTACCAAACAGCGGAACCAAGCAGCTGGAAAATATTAATAACTAAAAGGTTTGATGAAATTACCAAAGAGATAAAGAGATGGAGGACTAGAAGAGGGTGGTTTCTAGGCACAGAGAATAGACTAACTAGGTCCAAGGTACGTTTAGTAAGACATCCAGAGAACAGAACGTGGAGAACTTTCAGATAGATAAAGAGTCAACTACACACAGGCTTTCACTGAAACAACTACTAAATGATATACGTTAGCAAGAAAGACTGAATCGGTAAGGAAAGCATGATGTAATAAAAGCCGCGTAGAGCCAAGAATTGGGTAAACATGCTAGTACATCTAAATGAGCAAGGACTATAAAATTAATAAAAGTCATAAGTTTGTTGGATTATTAATGAGAATGAGGTGAAGGGTAGTGTTGATAGTGAGAAGGAGAGTGGTATTCACTTTAGATTTTCTTAAGTTAATCATCATGCAAACCACTTGCATGTAACCACTAAAAGAATAAAAATAACTTCAAACTGGAGAGATGGTAAAACAGTATAAATAAACTCAATCAACCCAAAAGAAGTCGACAAAGTAGCAAAAAAAACAAACAAACATAGAATAGGAACAAAAAAAACATAGGAATAGACATAGAATCTAGAAAGCATCAAATAAGATGGTAGAAAAGAAGTCCAAATTTATAAGTAATCAAAATAAATGTAAATGGATTAAACTCAGACATTGAAAGATTCTCGGTTTGGATAATTTTCTCAGAAACATAAGTCTCTGTCAAAAAGAACCTGGATCTTTGGAGAAAATTTCTACTCCTTTCAAGCTTCTGCAGCACACTGCACTTCTAGTGTCCTCTACACCAGGGCATTAAAATACATGTTGCTGTGCACAGGCTGAATAAAGATCAGTGTAGAAAAAATACCATTAACACATGTCCTGAGGTGCCACTGATGGAAGAATGGCTTTTCTTGGATTAACATTAAAAGTTTCCTAAAATCAAACCTAAACTCTATGGTTTCCTACAGAGCAGTGGTAATGCAGCTTTTTGGTCAGGGGGACCCGTCCGCATGTTTCATTGTGTACTAGTACATTGGGCCGTGCATTCAACAGTAACTGAGAAAAACTCTACGCCCAGCACCAGTGCTAATAGTTGCAATTTTGTGATTTTTCACTTGCCCTCTCTCAGTTGATGAAAAGCATTTTAAGAGCTCAGAGACATCTGTTCAAGACAGGAAGGAGCTCCAGCCATGTTCTTTGGGGACACGTTTCCATAGCCAGAAAGAGAGAGGACAGAGCCTCGAGTCCGGCATGGGGAACCCGTGTCTTGGAGGAAGGTCATTTTGTGATGCTTTGCTGGGCTAAACGCCTTTGTATTAGTGATTCCTAGAGGTAGAGCTTGAAAGAACCTTCTGAATTTCCAACCCGCCAAGTTGCTATAGACATGAAGAAGCTAGATGCCCCCTGCACTGGGATCGGCAGACTGGCTGGACATCTGTGACAGTTACAGTTTGCCCAGATTCTGACTTTTAGATTACCTACACAGATCCTCCTCCGGTTGCCCTGGTTCCAGCTGACGTAACGTCCTCCTGCATCACGATCCGAACACGACACTGGTACCAGCACACAGACCCTTCAGGTGCCTCAAAGAGCAGAGAATTCGCCATCCTGTTTCAGTAGCGTTGGTGCCCTTCTAACCCCTCCACTTCCCTGGGCCCCACCTTTAGTGTCTCTCAGTACCATTGCCCCCCTGAACAGATGACCTGTGATCTCACTTTCCCCAGGGTTCTGGTGGCCCGTCCGAAAGGTTCATCACTTGCTTTCTGAATGGGATCCATGCATCCCTGGAGGGAGGAGGGTCTGGTACTCGTTTGGGGAAAATGGGTTCCCCTTCCCCTGCCTTCCGTCTGCACTGTACATCACAGGTTGTATCTTTCCCACTTCCAGTGCAGCCCTGAGGATCTCGGGGGTCTTGTCGTGGGCCACATGGGGTTGATTTGACTCCTTTACCCCTACCAAGTGAGCAGCAACAGCGGGCCCACTGAGCTTTGCAGGCTGTGTACCCACTCCTCATACACAGTCCCCTTGTAGAAGACGCTCAGGCCTTCCAGGCAACCGAAGTTAGACAAAAATCATCTTTTCTGTGAGCTCAAATACAGTCCTGTCATAGTAAATCTAAGATGGTTTACGGTCGCAGGGCACGTCGGCTGGCTTCATAAACCCTGAGTCCTGGAGCTCAGCTGGGTGCCTTGATATTTGACTCTCTGGATGGAGTTTGGCCCATGGAAATGTTTGCCAGCAGTTTCCATCAATGTATAAAAACAGGACTTACAGCCCATAAATTCTCTGCCTGGCCGGGGCTGGGGTGTCAGGGGGGGATGGAGGGGCCTGGGGGGAGGATGGTAAAGGACTTCCTTCGGGGTAATGTTTCTCCAGTTTTTGAATCTGTCTTTCACACTGGACATTTTTATAGGGCCATTTGATCCCAGGATGTAAGAGAGATCAGAGGGGGTGGCAGGGGGCGGCGATGTCAGGAATCGGATAGGGTTACTGTCCGTGAGTCCCCGGCCACCACACTGGTGACAGGATGTGCAGTGCTCACAGAAGGGCTTGGGGTGTCCGTCAGGTCAGAGGCAGCCGGGTCTGTCCCTACCTTCTGCAGAGGGAGTTACCCTGGGCTCCTCCGGGCCAGGTCTCTGTCTGCCTCACCTCCTGGCACGCAGTACTCCTGCAGGCTGCTGGGCACCTCCTGTAGCAGTGAAGAGCGCAACCTGACTGCACGTTGGTCTTGCTTTCACTTTAACATTTGCTTCCCGCTGCTTTTGTTCACTGAAAGGGCGCTGTCTGTATATACAAAAGGGCCTGCCTCGGGGCACCCTGTCCTTCTGCCTGAACCTTAAACTAAAGTGCTTTTGTTCAGGGACACATCTGGACCCTGTCCACCTGTGGATGGCTGCAAAGAAGAAGAAATTAACGTAGCCCCTCCCCGAGGCCGGCCATTCCAGGGGATATTTGCCAAACTTACGGCCTTTTTACTTTACTCCCTCGTCTCCTCCCCCTCTCTCTGCTATAAAAGAAACTGGCGTCCAAACCCCCAGAAGGTGGTTTTTCGGAGACACTAGTCTGCCATCTTCTCGGTCTGCGGGCCAGAGTCACCTCACCTCCGATTCATTGGCCTGTCATGTGGCCAGCAGAGCGGGAGACACAGCCAAAAGACACTGCTGGTCTCAGCCACGCAGGACAGGGCTGGAAGGCCTTGGGTGGAGGGAAAGGGGGCGGAGTCCAATCCGTCGTCGGTTCCCACTCTTAGGTTTTTGGAGACAGGCTGAACAGACTGGTTGGTCTCTGCTTGAGGAGCCAGCTGTCCGTAAGGGCGGACCTTGCAGCCTGCTTTGGCAAGTGTGGGGTCCTCCTGCCGCCGAGCTCGCCAACGCAGCGAGAACCCCATCAGGGCCAAAAGCTTATCCGAGGAAGCTGCCTTCAGCGCAGACCAGCACACAACGTTGTCACTTTGCTTTGGGAGCCTCCTCTTGTCACCCCTGTGATGGGGACCTTCGCTCTTGCAAAATGCACAGCATTTTGGGTGCTTCTGTGAGCGAAAGGGCTGCTGCTTGCTGCTGGGCCCACCTACTGGCGGAATTCCTCAGTGCCTCTAGCTCACTGGGAGGTCTGTGGCCAGTGCGTTTAGGGATGCTTCTGGCCTGGCAGCATCTCAGGGAGAATGCTTGGGAGAGAGTCAGCAGCGGGGAGAGAAGAAATGCAGACTAGCATTACCTCCTAAGACAAGAAACTTCCCATTTGTGGGAAGTGGACAAAAGTACTTGGCTGCAGCTAATGTCTAGGCTGCCATTCCTCCCGGGCACTGGGTCCTGGGGCTGGCCACTTTCTAGAGCCCCCGGGGGGAGCTGGTAATACTGATGCCCCGGGTCTCCTATCTAATTGGTCTGAGCTGGACGCCGAAGCATCTGGGCGTCCTGTAAATGGTCCCAGGATGATTCTAATGTGCATGAAGGGTGGGACTTCTGTTTGGATGTGTTAGTTACAGAAATAAGGGAGATGGAAACATTTGTTTCTGGTCTTTTGTGACTCTTTTATAGCCACATCCCCCCCATAGGCTAAGCATTTAAGTTTTCTTGCTTTGCTGGATGACACTGCTGGAATTTGTCTGAATTTCACCAACCTTTTCTCAGCCCGTAAACTTGAGGAATGCCACTTTAATTTCCCAAACTTTGGTGTATTTATCATTGAAAAGAAGAAAACATTGAAAAGAGTTCTCTTGAAGTGCTGAGTACTTTAGTTCAAAATCACTTTCTCTATTAGATACCTATATTGCAGTTTACTTTGAGTGAAATAGAGCTGTGGTATTGAATCATTTAGAGAGATTTATCCTTTGAGCAATGGAGCTATATTGTTTTGCCCTGGAAGAGGTCAGCTCACTTTAGCGTAAGCATAATCAGCAAAGGTATCCAGACTAATGGAGACCTTATGTTCTAAACCAAAAATCGAGACACATGTTACGACCAAAAAAGAAAAAAAAAAAAAAAGCCTTAATGTTAAACGTCCTGAGCGTGGCAACTGTATTCTGATTATTTAGGAGAATGACTTTTGTTCTTAGGAGATATATGCGGAAGCATCTAGGGATGAGGTGTCACTATGCCTGCAACTAACTCTTTTACAGTTCATCAAAAGAATATATACATTTGCACACACAGGAGCACATGTGGCAAAAAAACAGAAACAGTTGGTGATTCTAGGTGAAGAATTTAATGGGCAATTCACTCCGACTATTGTTGTAACTCTCCTAGAACTTTGACGTTTTTCAAAATAAAAGCTTATGGAATCAAAGAATTGACTAAAAAAAAAGCCGGTGGCCCAGCTGTAAATGAACTCCTTGAAAAATGAATATTGTTAATTGCACAACCTAAACAACAAAAAAATCAAAATCTATATTTGCCTGTTGTTCATCAGTTTCCTCAGTTATTTTAAGGCTGGTGTGTGCTGACATTCTGTGCCTAGAACGTGACTAAGGAAATGCTAGTCCCTGTCAGCTATTCGCTGAAGCTATCTGCTGTAACAGTGTGTTCATTTCCAGAATTTTATAAGGGGAAGGATACCATAAACATAATAAATTGCTTAAAACCTTTTTGCATATACTACAGCTATATGGAGATATGGATAATATATATGTTAATCTCTCTTTAGCTGTAAGTGTAGTCTAGAACTAAAGTTTGGATATACAGATGTTTGAGTTCCTAGATATTTGGGGGAGGGACCGTCCACTAATATGAAATGACGTTCCCCAGCTTTGCTCGGTGCTGGTACCCAGCTGAGGGGCTGGGGTGCTGAAACAAAGATGCTCACGGCTGGTGATGCCACACTGAGCATCCTGCCCCGGGGCTGCAGCACCCAAGGATGGGGCGCTTTTTCACATCTGCATCAAGGTACCATATGGGCAACAAAGAGGTTTTGACTGTTACCATTATTCAGTGCATTTGCCCTTAAACTCTGATTTATTTGGTGTTGCTCTCCTACTTGATTTGTTTATTCATTGTTGCTTGTTCAAGTTCTTTGCCTTAATTTTACTTTTTAAAACTATTTGATGCCACCTTGTTTTAGGTATATCTCTTCAGAGCAAATCGTTGCTGGATTTTTTTCAATACGTGTAACAGTCTGATAGGCTGACCCCACTTTTGTTCATTGATGAACAAATGCATGAATGAACATTCATTCATGTATCTGTTCATATAAGCATATTGTATGTTTGGACAAACGATCATCCCATTTCATGGGTTTTGTTGTCATTGTTATTTTTAAACTTCTTTTTCTACACAGACTATGTTTTTTTTTTTTTTAAGAAGATGTTGGGGGTAGGAGTTTATTAATTAATTTATTTATTTTTGCTGTGTTGGGTCTTCGTTTCTGTGCAAGGGCTTTCGCCAGTTGGGGCAAGCGGGGGCCACTCGTCATCGCTGTGCGCGGGCCTCTCACTATCGCGGCCTCTCTTGTTGCGGAGCACATGCTCCAGATGCGCAGGCTCAGTAGTTGTGGCTCACGGGCCTAGTTGCTCCGCGGCATGTGGGATCCTCCCAGACCAGGGCTCGAACCCATGTCCCCTGCATCAGCAGGCAGATTCTCAACCACCGCACCACCAGGGAAGCCCAGACTATGTTTTTTATTAACTGATTTGGCTGAAGTTTATCGTATTCTTAATTCTGCTAATTTTATCATTAATTTTTTAAAAATTGAAACTATATTTCTCTTATAATGAGGATATGGAGAGAAAAAGTACCGATTTACTTTCTGAAAGATGAACTGATATTCTTGCTTTTATTTCCTGCAACACTTTTTCCACCCTGTCCCATTTTTTGTTTTAATAATACTGGTAATAGCTAATATTAATTCAGAATCCATATGTTCTAGGCTCTAGGATGAGAGATTTGTAATTGTTGTTTCACATAATTGTTACAGTTATCCTTGGAGGCAGGTATCACTGTGAACCTTGTAAGACAAAGGGAGAAACTGATTCAGAGAGGTGCTGCAATTTTCCTAAAGTCACACAGCCATTAGGTGCTGGAGTCAGGCTCGGAACACAGATCAGTGTTATCCCCGAACTCAGACCTTAAACTGCTAATATTATATCCCCTGGCATCTTACTACTTTTCATTAACCTTGTCATTTTTTCAAGAGCTATTTATGACCTTGGCATTTTATAAACTTTTTTATGACAGTTATTTAGACTTCTGTATTTAGCTTATTTGATGATAAAGCCTTTTATTCTCTGATCTCTCCTTTATTCAGTTATTTTTTAAAGGACATATACAATGTCAAGCATAGAAATAATACAGATGATCTCTCATGTACCAGACCTGACCTTTTTCCATATTTGCTTCAGACATAGGTAGAGATGGATATAGATGTTTTTCAAAGACATAAACTCGTGTTGTTTCATGTCCGTTTCCTTGTGTCCCTGTTTGATTCCAGCCCCTGTGCTCCGTCCCTTGTGGTAGTCTTTTTTTAAAATCATTCAGTTGTATATTTTTATTTTTATTACTGATGGATACCATAAATAACTGCTCTCTTGTTTTTAAAATTTATGTAAGATATTTGAACATTTTATTTCCATTTATCCATGTATTCATTGTAGTACTTTAATATTTCAGCGTTTCATTATGATTCTTTGCATGTCCAATATAAAAAAAAAAATCTTCTCTTAAAAGAAATCTTGGTAAATGTTAGCTTTCCTGAGTCATAGATATTCCACCACCACCACCACCACCACCCCCCACCTCCCCCACCCTGGTCCCTTGGCTATTGCCATATTTTGACAATTTGAAGGACTGTATTGTTCTCCAAACAGTAATGAATATAATATTATTCCTTTACATTATACCTTGAAATGAATTTGTTACTGAAACACTTAGGTACTGGGATAGAAAAGTGAAATTAGTCTTTAGAGGTTTTTTTTTTTCTGGATTAAGAATAATATATTCACTGTAGAAATTTTTTAAAAAATAGTGACACATAAAATAACAAAAGTCTTATCATTTAATGTTTTATTTCTTATCTTTTTTCTGTTTGTGTGAATAGTGGGAGGGTGCATATTTAAGCACACTTTATGTTAATAAAAACACAGTTGAGAAGAGAATCTAAGATTTTGTATCATTTTTTTCCCAGATTACACTGCTGAGATCATTTTCCTTTCCAGATGCATTAAATAATCTTTAGTAGCCTGGTTTTACCATTTCCTTGTTTTTGCATGTTAAGATTATTTCTGGTTTTGTGCATAAATTAGCAAATCTATTAGATAATTTTACTTTGTTTTTTCTTGATTGATTTTAGAAGACTTAAAAGTTAACTTAATTGTTTGGTATTTATCATCTTACCTTCTTATATTACTCATGATAATAGCCAGAGCTATTCTCTCAAGGTAGGTAGCTTTCTTTTTTACTGACTTCTAGTAGGGCTAGAGCTTATAAAATCAGGACCTTTTGTTCATTAGGCTTTCCCTATTAAATATCAGTAAACTGTTTTATGATTTTTTTTAATGTTCTTTAAACAATACTTTAATGTCCCTTCAGTTCTTGTGAAAAATGCGTAGGTTATATTTCACATATGTATATGATTATATTAAGTTGTTTGGTATACATTTGTATCTATTTTTAATCTTTTTCCCTCACAGGTGAGCCATTGTCTTCCTCTTCCTTTTCACTTCTTTTCCATTATTTCAATTGAACACTTAGTGGGGGCATTGTGCAGGAGATGCAAGGATAAATTCTCAAGGGAATTTAAAAATAGTGGGGAGTGATAGATGTATAAGTTTGATAGTGTACACAAATAGATTTTAAGATTTTATTGACAGTTCCAAAATAAAATCTAGATATTTTGGCTGTTTCTCCTCCTGCTAGGGTCCTGTATTGATAGGAAGTTCTCACGGTGGTGTCAACATTGAAGATGTTGCTGCTGAGACTCCTGAGGCCATAGTTAAAGAACCTATTGATATTGTAGAAGGCATCAAAAAGGAACAAGCTGTTCGGGTATGTTGTACTCCGAAACATTTCTAGCTTTTGATTGGATAATTACAACCCTTAAAGAGAATTAACTGTGTAAGTGAAGTGATTGACAAAACTTCTTAAAAAATTTTTTGAGTGTCAAGGCATGTTAATATGTAGTTTGAAATTGCAACTTTTTAGAAGTATCTAAAGCGTTTTTCTTCATATCCTCCATAAATATTTTACTATGTATCTTTAAAAGATAAGGATTCTTTTAAAATAGCCACTATACTATTCCATCCCTAGTAAAATTAACAATAACTTCTTAATATCATCACTTACCCAGTCATTCAAATTCCCTAATTGTCTCAATTTTTTTTTCTTTTACAGTTTGAGTTGGGATCCACATAAGTTCTTTCATTGTGGTTGGTTAATAGGTCTCATAGGTCTTCTTCTAGTTTATAGGTTTCCTTTCCCTCACTTTCTTCATCCATTTTCTGTCATTTTGTTGAAGAACCTGGGTTAATTATACTTTATTGTTTTTCATAATCTGGATTTTACATCCCCATGGTGGCATTTAACATGTCCTATCCCCCCTTTATTTCCTGTAAGTTGTATGGAATGGTAGGGATCTATATATATCCCTACGACAGATCAGTGATTTTATTTTTGGGGGGTTTTATGGACGCTTTTAAGAATCTGTTTAAAGCTGTAGACTTTCTCTCAGTGTATGTACATACTCAGTAAATTTTGCCTACAGTTTCACTAGTTTTCTGTACCATCCTTCTTGTGTGCCTCTTCCTCCCATTCGATTCCCACCCCACCCAAAAAAAGCCCCCCAAAAGAAAAACTTAACCATGAAGTTTAGTATTATGGCCTGTGAGAGTTGCTTGTTAATGTTTGTAATACTGCTATTAAATTGTTTAGCTTATATATAAAAAATGAGTGACCCATCTTAAAAAGAAGTTTGAATATTAAAGTTTGAATGAAATTAACATCTCTTATTAGGAAACTGTCAAAAGAAGCTTATGGTATTGAAGTACAGTAGAGCAGGAACTTTGACTGATACAAAGATTTCCCTGCTAAAGCATGAAGAAAGTCATTTAGGCAAGTGAATGGTATAAATGTTTAAAGGGGACAGAGATTTGATTCATTAGGTAGTTATGTGAGAGTGATGACTGGAGACTTAAATTTAAATGAGAAAGAAAACACTTGATTTACCCCCCCTGCCAGCGTGGATGTGGGGAGGACCGTGCGGGGATGGGCAGGGCACTCTTGGCTCTGTTTGTGGTGAGGATGAGGAGGCTCATAGAGGATGGGGCTGGGCGGGGGGCGGGGGGAGCAGGGCCAGGCCTGACCCGGGGCTTCCACCGCCTCCACTGGGGCTCCCCCCCCCCCCCGCCCCCCAGCCAACAAATTCCGCAGAAGCTGATTTCTGGTTTTATGGTATTTCATGCTGTGAAAGAGATGCCTTAGGCACCTGTTGTCTTGCTTTTAGGTAACTTGTATGATTCTGTCTTTATTCTTAAAATTCAAACTATTTACCCGGATACATCACATGTTTGTCCCTTTTCAGTAGTCGTCCTTGTCCATGGTAAACCCTTTCTGTCTCAAGATTCAGGGTCATGAGAGCTTCATCTGGAGCAGCCCATCCCCACATCGTGAAGCCCTGGTCTCTGTTTGCCCTTCCCCCATTTCTGTCCTTTTCTCTCCACAACTCTTCTCTGCAGCCTAAGAGGAGACAGCGTCACCTTTGGCCTCCACGATGATGATGAACTTTTTCTACCTTTGTATTTTTCGTGTCTTTTAATGATTGTCCTGTTTCCCTTCCCATTTCTGTTACCTCTCAACCCACTCCTTTTTGTAACTTTTTTTTTTTTAATCGAAATATAGTTGATTTACAATGTTGTGTTAGTTTCTGCTGTACAGCAAAGTTCCATTATGGTTTATTATAGGATACTGGATCTAGTTCCCTGTGCTCTACAGTAGGACCTTGTTGTTTATCCATTCTATGTGTAATAGTTTGCATCTGCTAAACCCAAACTCCCCCTCCATCCCTCCCCCGCCCCCTCCCCCTTGGCAACCACAAGTCTGTTCTCTACGTCTGTGAGTCTGTTTCTGTTTTGTAGGTAAGTTCATTTGTGTCATATTTTAGATTCCATATGTAAGTAACATCATATGGTATTTGTCTTTGTTTGATTTACTTCACTCAGTATGACAATCTCTAGGTCCATCCGTGTTGCTGCAAATGGCATTATTTCATTCTTTTTTATGGCTGAATAGCATTCCATTGTATATATGTACCACATCTTTATCCATTCCTCTGTCGATGGACTTTTAGGTTTCTTGGCTATTGTGAATGGCACTGCTGTGAACATAGAGGTGCATGCATCTTTTTGAATTAGAGTTTTGTCCAGATCTATGCCCAGGAGTGGGATTGCTGGATTGTATGGCAACTCTTTTCATTAACTTGCTCTTTCTGAGCCTGTCTTTATCCTTACTGTTTCACAATTTATCTCTGTTTCCGTAAAGTCCATATTTAAGTTTTGTGGGCATATCGGGCTAATACCTCTTAAAATTTACTTATTTGTAGTAAACTTTTTTTTCTCTCCAAAATGTACCTTTGTAGTCCCTTTCTATTTAGGACTTTGTTCCTTTAACTTTGTGGCTTCTCTTTCTAGAACTGATGTCTGTTGTCATCTGTTGACTCATACTTGAACGCTCAAGGTTTTATTCAGGCTTTTAATTTGTGTGAAGAATAGGGTGTGTGAATCACCCCAGATAAACAGGAGGTTCAGTTAATGAAAAATCCAGTCTAATTAAGTGATTCAGCAACTGTGAGCCGGAGGGAAGAGGTGGCATCTCACAGGACCTACCAGGGAAACAGTTCCAGCCTGTCCCCTAACCCCTGTTCATTTTGTGAACCTGCTGAGCTACATGGCTGCTTTTGACGTGGGCTTTGGCTTCTTGGGAGCTTGCTGTTTTTGTCTGTTTTCAACAGAAGCACGCTCACGCGGTTTGCCTACAAGGAGATCACTTACGAGGACATCACGTAGTTTAGTTTACAGATAAGAAGGCACGGAGGGTGGACAGATGCTGGAGGGAGGTGACATCTGTTGCGGGGACAGCGTCTTTCCCCACCTCAGCAGGTCTGGAAAACCTCGATGAACTTTTCCTCTTCCTGCTTGAAAAACAAAGCCTTTGCCTTATCTCTCTTTTGGAAGAAGGCTGAGTGTGCTGCTAACTAGGTTGCTCTCATAGTGTTGGGACGTGACAGTTCCTGAATCACTGGCACTCAGCGAGGAAGGCTGTGCTCCGGTCAGGGCTGTGCAGTGACCCCTGAGTGCCCGGCGGGTGGCCGCATCCCAGGGACATCAGTGCCATGTGGGGCCTTGAGCAGTCAGATGGTGGCTCTGGTCACGGCTGTGTCTGGAAAAACTTCGCGGATTTGCCATTCCCCTTGGAGCACTTTTATTTCTCATTTTTATTTTTTAATAAGCCTGATGCATTGCTACTTTACTATTAAAATTGGAACCAGTAGAGCAATAACTGGCAATTACCGCTTTGAGAGCTTCGAATTTCTCTGCTGCTTTGCTGCAGTCAGTGGAGGGCTCCAGGCTGCTTGAACTGCTGGACCTGGGCTGTGGGCTTTGCAGCTGGACCTGCGAAGCTCTGAGCCTCAGTCCTGCCTGGAGCACAGGCTGGCAACTCGATAGAAGCTCTCAGAAACAAAGCAAAAGAAAACAAACAAGCAAGAAAACCCCAAGGAATAAACCTGCGATCTGTCGAATGGATAAGATGTCTCGTTTATGTGGCAGGAAGTGTCCCCAACTCTGGTTAATTTACCGAGAAGGTTCTTTTTTGTTCGAATCTCTGATTTTCCTTGGGGTCTCCAGCCCCCTTACTTGCTGGCGATCATATCAGAGGCTCCATTTCCTTATCTCAGTGTCTACTTTCCGTTGTAGATTCCTGCCTGGAGTTTTCGTAGGAAAATTATTAGATCATCCCTTGCTCTGAAGTCTCTATCTGTAAGGGCTTCCAAAAGAGTAAGCTTCCTCCTGGGTATCATTTTAAGGGAAATTTGATAAAGATGTGAGGGGTTAGGCCAAGATGGTTACAGTTTTAAAAGGAAGTACCTGAAAGGGTAAGGGGAGGAGGTTAGGGATGATGAACTTAAAAAGTATATGTACTTTGGGAAATCAACACTATTTCATGTGCCTGGGAAAAACGCCAGAGCATTCAGAAAGTAGTATATCAGCCGGCCAGGGGCACTTCACGCGAAACACCCCTTTTTTAAAGCAAGGAGTGCTGTGGATGGCAACTTGATTGGTGAGGCATCATCTCAGAGATGTTTAGGGAGATCTGAACTGCTGTTTAGAATTTCAGTACCTGGATAGTTTCTTTAGAACGTCATCTGATCTGGACAAGTCTTGAGGACCCTGAAGGAACCACAGGTAGAAAAGATCTTTGTTTTTTTCAATGAAGAGAGAAAACATAGTATCATCAGCAGAGAAATCCGTATCAACGCACTGAGAACGTGCAGTGATGCCCTAGGACGGCTCCTGCATTAGCAGGGCAGCCGTGAGAGCTGCTTCTTCCCGCAGGCAGCTTCTCTTGCACGGGGTCCAGGAGGTGCTCTCCCGGGCTTCCACCCACCCGCTACACCTGCTTAGGCAGCAGCAAGTTTCCCGCCCTGTGAACTCACAGCTCCCCAACTCTCTCCTGTCTCCCCACCCCTGCACGCTTAGTGTCCACGAGGAGCTGGAGGGGGCACTGGCACCAGTCTCTTCTCAGCCTTGAAGACACAAGCCAACCCCTTGTTCATAGGGCTCTGGATTTTGTGTGTGCCTTTGGGCCACAGTGATGCTTACTGAGTTGACTCTGCTCCATGGGAAGGAAAAAAAAAGGAATTTAAATTAAATTGATCATAGATAGTTAGGGAGATTGGGATTGACATGTACACACTGCTGTATTTAAAATGGATAACCAGGGGACTTCCTTGGTGGTGCAGTGGTTAAGAATCCGCCTGCCAATGCAGGGAACACGGGTTCGAGCCCTGGTCGGGGAAGATCCCACATGCCGCGGAGCAACTAAGCCCATGCGCCACAGCTGCTGAGCCTGTGCTCTAGAGCCCGCGAGCCGCAACTACTGAAGTCTGCGTGCCCAGAGCCCATGCTCCGCAACAAGGGAAACCACCACAATGAGAAGCCCGCGCACCGCGATGAAGAGTAGCCCCTGCTCGGTGTAACTAGAGAAAGCCGGAGCGCAGCAATGAAGAACCAATGCAGCCAAATATAAATAAACAAATAAATTTATATATATAAAAGAAAAGGATAACCAACAAGGACCTACTGTATAGCGCAGGGAACTCTGCTCAATATTATGTAACAACCTAAATGGGAAAAGAATTTGAAAAAGAAGAGATACATGTATATGTATCACTGCATCACTTTGCTGTACCCCTGAAGCTATCACAACATTGTTCATCAACAATACTCCCATGTAAAATAAAAAGTTTTTTAAAAAAGTTACTTAATCATGGAAAAAGCCAGGAAGCCTTAGTCCCAGGGGAACCAAATGTCCAAATGACACCAAAAGGCCACCTCTCTAAGCAGTGGATTGCAATCCTGTCCCTGCTAAAGGGGAAGCAGTATCAGTCAGTAACCAGATAATCTGAACCTTGACTGGGTTCCTGGAGGTTCTGATTATTTGCTTTTGCCGCAGAAAGACTAGGTGTGGGAAGCTCTTTACCCTACTCTGCAGCTTCCATTCCCCCTTCTCAAGTTCAAGGGCTGGAGAAGAGGCTGGAAGAGGGAACGTTTTATTTTGTATTTATTTATTTATTTTTAATTTTTATATATTTTTTAACATCTTTATTGGCGTATAATTGCTTTACAATGGTGTGTTAGTTTCTGCTTGATAACAGAGTGAATCAGTTATACGTATACATATGTCCGCATATCTCTTCCCTCTTGCGTCTCCCTGCCTCCCACCCTCCCTATCCCACCCCTCTAGGTGGTCACAAAGCACCAAGCTGATCTCCCTGTGCTACGCGGCTGCTTCCCACTAGCTGTCTGTTTCACGTTTGGTAGTGTATATATGTCCATGCCACTCTCTCGCTTCGTCCCAGCTTACCCTTCCCCCTCCTCGTATCCTCAAGTCCATGCTCTAGTAGGTCTGCGTCTTTATTCCCATCTTACCCCTAGGTTCTTCATGACTGTTTTTTTTTTTTTTTCCTTCGATTTCCTATATATGTGTTAGCATACGGTATTTGTTTTGCTCTTTCTGACTTACTTCACTCTGTATGACAGACTCTAGGTCCATCCACCTCACTACAAATAACTCAATTTCGTTTCTTTTTATGGCTGAGTAATATTCCATTGTATATACGTGCCATATCTCCTTTATCCATTCGTCCGATGATGGACACTTAGGTTGCTTCCATCTCCTGGCTGTTGTAAATAGAGCTGCAGTGAACATTTTGGTACATGACTCTTTTTGATTTATGGTTTTCTCAGGTTATAGGCTCAGTAGTGGGATTGCTGGGTCATATGGTAGTTCTATTTGTAGTTTTTTTTACCTTTCTTTGCCTTAATTTGCACTTGAAAAAGTCCCCCAGACCTGCCAGAAAAGTTACTAACAAATGCAGTACTGAATGACCATGATGCTGAAGGTAGATTGGGTCACTGCCTCTGCCAGCAGGCAGAGTTTTGGAGACAAACACATTTCAGTACAGATGGGAACTCTTTTGTACAAATAAAATTACAAATGAGGTGACAGAGCCAAAGCCATCCACCTAAGAAGAGGCAGAAAGAACCCCCTTCCCACCCTCCCCACATCCCCTTTCCATACACCCTTGAGGATGCTTTCACAGGGAGGCTGTATCGATCAGTGTTGCAATCGTATTTTGCCCTGACATACCTTGGCACTTGGATTGTAAGTACCGTGGTCAGCCAAGGGAAAATTAAAGTGTTCAAAACCAAAAACAGCAATTGCCGGTCAGACAGCCATAAACTCAGGCCTAAATCAAATCAGTTAAGTGCCTGTCAGTCGGATAAAACAGAACTTTCTTCACTTTCACAAAGCGTACAGCTTAGTTGAATAAAGTAGACTCTGTCCTACCAAGTTGAATAGTAATTCTTGGGTTAAATCATATATGAAAAACAGAAAAGGAAATGCAGGAGGCAAATAGGTCATTATGAGAAAGTTGCATGAAGGAGGTGGTTGGGTCTTAATGGAGAGGGTTTGGTAAAGAGTGAAAATTTAAGGATGGGAAAAAGTTTAAGCACAGCATCAAGATAGAAGCGAATACAGTTTGTTTGTTTGTTTTTCAGAGACAGAAATTCATCAAAGCATGGAAAATAGTTGGAGCCTGAGAGTGAAGGGTGCTGGCTCAGGAGTTTAGAGTTATCTGTGGTCCTCTGACCAGGGCAGGGTGAGACCCAAGCTGTTCTTTAGGACAGTTCGTTGGTGCTGTGTGCATGGTAGAGGGTGGAAACCTATCAAATTAGGAGAGGACACTGCTGGAGCAAATAAACGGTGATCCTGCCTTTATTTAAAAGGTTGCTCACTTGTTTGTGATCGATATTTTTTGCATCAATTCTGATTTCTTAAAATATTGCATTAACATCTTATTTGTCTTGATGACTGAATTTTTTGTGCCCCCTTAAATTGCATACCAGAGGAAAATATCTCACTCATGTCACCCTAGTCCTGTCTTTGAATAAATCCCCCGATCTGAGCTTCTCTGTAAACAAAAGTTGAGAGTAAGGACCAGCTACCATCAGCAAAAGACCAATGGATGTGGTTCACTGCGAGGAATCAGTGTTAGGGGCATCCCCTGAGGCCATAAGATGGTTGGATGATGATTCATCTGGTACTTTCTAAGTTATTGGGCTGGATGCTCTGGGTGATGCAGACAGATCAGGAGACGGTCACGTCCAGGACCGGGGTCTCTTCCATGACCTCACGGACAACGTGATGCAACTCCAGATCCAGGATCCACATTCACGTTCATCCGTGTCCGGAGCACAGTTGGCTTATTTCAGAGGCCATGTGACCACGGAAATTGGGCCTATTGGAGTGGGACAGAAAACATGAAAACTTCTTTCGTCAGGAGAGATGCTTAGCCCCCAAGTCTAGAAAGGAAAGAAAAGCTTTCTGGGGTGGTGATGGCAAACCAAGGGGAGAGAAAAATCCAGAAATGAAAGCCTGATGATAAGCAAACCCTGGGATGGGTTACTGGGGGAATTGGTCCCTGGAGTGAGCAGAGGGTCGATGTCTCCATGCCTTGTCCCCGCCCCCTCATGCCACTCTCATTACCTGGACACTCTCTGGTGTCATTAAGATATCAACATTACTTAGGCATATCAGCATTGGCAGGTTAATGATGTCTGGGGAAGACGCAGTGTTTATTCATCGGTGATCTTGGGCAGTTGTCAGACTCCAGCCTGGAGATAAAGATGAGGGCCCTGAGGGAGGCTAACCCTCCTGGCTGGCACTTGACACACGCGAGCCGGCTATTACCAAACTGATTATTTCCATCATTAATAACCCATCCATCAGCCTCGTTTACCCGAGATGACCACATGCATTCATCTCGTCATAAACAATTATCTGACAAGGGCGCCGAGAATTGATGTTCTAGAGGGAATTGCCCAACTTGGTCCGCCACGAGATGCAGCAAGCTGTGC
>NW_006789467.1:69969-105479 GCF_000442215.2 Lipotes vexillifer | reverse complement strand
CCCCCCCCCCCCCCCCCCCCCCGTTAACACCGTCCTTTCATTAATCAGATTAGAACAACAACCCGCGGAGGGAGCATCGTGTTAGAAAACAGTGTCCAGTCAGGGGTCCCTTTGTGTTGCCCAGCTCCGAGGCTGCATTTCTTTTTTAGAGGATGAGGCTTTCAGGTCCCCTTGGAAAACCCCCATCTTTGCTCCTCCAGTCACCCGCCCATTTATAATAATTACTCGTGTTCCGAGAAGCCGGGTGCACGGAGGGGCTGGGGTAGTGGAGGCACCATCTGCTCCTTATCGCTCACCTGAGTCAGAGTGTCCTGACATCTCTTCTCCACGGCAACAGGAGCCAAGGGGAGCCAGGAAAGAGGCAGGGACTGTGCCAGACGTCCAGGGCCTGAGGAGTGATGGATGAAAGCATGGGAGACAGCAGATCTGCTCCCGGGCAGACGGCCCTTTCCTCCAAAGGGTGACTCACAGGAAAGGCAGCTTTGCCCGAGTTACAAAGGTCGTCCCAGACCTTATCATGAAGGACTGACATTTCTTCCTCTCCATCTACAGCTTATACAGATCCCATTACACTTATTTTGGAAAACAGAACCCTCTGTCCAAGTTCACCTCTGCTTTGTCTTCCTCTTCTGATGTAATACAAAAGTTTAGGGTTTAGTTTGTAAAGGAGTCTAGATGATTGCCTTTTCAGTACTTTCAAAAATAAATGTTTATATTTTTAAAGCAAGCCCAGAGCAAAAAAAAAAAAAAAAAATCGTCACGTCCTATGCCCAGCCCTGCTTATCCTCGTTTCCACGTCCATGGATTCAGCCAGCCGAGGATCGTGTAATACTTATTGAAAAAAATCTTCAAGAACCCCACAGTTCAAACCTGTGTTGTTCAAGGGCCAACTGTATATAGACGCAGGCAAGAGGCTGGAGATAAAGATTCATCTGATATTTTTTAAGTTTTTGTGCTGGATGCTCTGGGTGATGCCGACATGAGCATACCTCGGAAATATTGTTGGTTTGGTTCCAGACCATTACAATAAAGTGAGTATTGTAATAAAGCAAGTCATGTGGATTTTTTGGCACATAAAAGTTATGTTTACATTGTACTGTGGTCTATTAAGTGTGCAATAGCATTATGTGTAAAAAGCAATGTACATACCTTACTCTAAAAATACTTTATTGCTAAAAATGCTAACCAGCATCTGAGCCTTCAGCAAATGATAATCTTTTTGCAACAGTAACATCAAAGATCACCGATCACAGAACACCCTAAAAATGTAATAATAATGGGAAAGTTTGAAATACTGTGGGGATTACAAAAATGTAACACAGAGACTCGAAGTGAACAAATGCTCTTGGAAAAATGGGGCCATTAGGCTTGCTTGAGGAAGAGTTGCCACAGACCTTCAATTTGTAAAAAATGCAAATCTGTGAAGCACAATAAAGCTTCATAGATATAATAAAATGAGGTATGCCTGATGGCACAAAAAATATGATGGTGATGGTGATGATGATGATTTTTTCCCATTCATATCATGCTTCACTAATAGTCTTCTTTGATTTTCACAACAATTGTACTTGCTTTAAAAAAAGATTTTGGAAACTGAGATGCAGAGATGTTACGCAGCTTGCCAAGATCATGATCTGGTTAGTGGTCAGCTTTGATGAGAGGTCTCCTTAATCCTACTTATACCACTTAAAGTCATCATAGACTCATAGTAGTCTGACATTCTACATGATGCTTCAAAATCCTGACAAATGATTATTTTGTGAAGGGAGATCATTTCTCTTTGTATATAGCTCATTCTTCTTTTGAATAGCTTTAGCCATTAAAACTTCTTTTTTATAATTGAGCCCAAATCTTTAGCTTTATAATTCTAGCAGATTCTGGATTTCCTCCTAGGTACACAGAGAAAAAAATTAGATTCTCTGTGTAGCAGCCCCTCACGTAAAGACAGTCCTAATGTCTCCTGGAAACTAATCTTTCTGCTGATTTCCAGGTCTTGAGGTTATATGGTACTGTATTAGTCTGCTAGGACTACCGTAATAAAATACCACAGGCTAGGTGGCTTAAATAAGAGAAATTTATTTTCTCAGTTTGGGGGGCTGCAAGGCCAAGATCAAGGTACCAGCAGAGCTGGTTTCTTCTCAGACCTCTTTCCTGGCTGCAGATGTGGCCACCTTTTCTCTGTGTCCTCAAGGGGCCTTTCCTCTGCACGTGCATCCCTGTTGTCTCTGTCTCGTCTTATAAGGACACCAGTCCTTTTAGATTAAGGCTCACCCTTATGACTACATTTAACCTTAATTACCTTCTTAAAGGTCCTGTTTCTGGATACAGTCACTTAGGGGTTAAAGCTTCAACACACAGATTTTAAGGAGGCACATTGAGCACATAAACAGGTACAGTTAGGTTAAGGTTTTCATTTCTTCAGCATACTTTATTACATGTACAGAAAACAGAGAAAACCAGCACCATTCACAGATGGAAAAAGGCCTGCATCTCCCTTACTTGAATAGCCTTCGGAATTTGTGTCCACCGACTGAGTGCTGTGTCAGCAGCCAACAGAGAGCCATCTGGCCATGATGCTCGAAGACTCAACCTGAATCAACGTTGAAACTAGTCAAGCTTAGGATCCCACTGAGAGAGGGGAGTTCTCACGGAGCTCGAGTCTCTTGGCACTGGCTGCTCTGCTAGCGCACAGGATGTAAAATCGGAGGAATCAGCCCCTCAAATCTCAAAGAAACCGGACTCAGGCCTTGGTTTCTTATAAGATGTTTGGGAAGGTGGACAGGGTAATTATACAAACCGGCCCTTCCATTCCCAACATGTATACCAAGAGTGAGTGAGACAGTGATGAATTACCCAGGATGAGGTTAGAATAATTTAATAAAAAGAGGTGGAAATGTGGTCTTTAATTCCTAACCTTTTGAGCTGTGGCTAAAATCCATTAATAGAACATGGATTAAGAAGTCCAAAGTAAGATCACCCAGCATCTCCCCCAGCAGCGCATCACGCTGGCACTTGGGTCAGAATCAACATCTGAGAATTCTTTCAAACTTTATGGCTGGATCTTTGTTTTATTTTTATTTTTTCCTGGCTCGACTTCTTTTGTCGTCTTAGGCTCTTTAGCCCGGAGATCGGAAATGTTTGGCATCCATTCAACACTCATTCAAACTACAGGGTAGAACTATAAAGGAGGCCTTTGGGGATAGGCAGGGTCAGTCTGAATAGTTCATATCATAGATTTCAGTAGAAAAAAGTTCTTTTACAGCATCGGTAGGGAGAATTATATCACAGTATTTTAGTAGATTTAGCAAGATTTACAAATCCACATGTGTTTCTCTAAGCAGTAGTTTTCAAATACTTGGTGACCTTAGAACTCTTGGTTCAAATGAAATTTTACACTGAGGTAAGATAGAACAGTACTGGTAAGAGAAAGTTGCTCTGCTTGAAGAAAGGATGTGAAGTCGCAGAGACCCCGCCTTCCCATTTCCCTCTTTTGGGTCGCCCCCAACGGAAATGAACGCCAAGATCTTGCAAGAAGATAGATCGAATGCATTTTCTCTAGGAGGTTCTTATTCTACAGTGAATTTCTCCTGGACCACAGAGCACGTGGGAGTGGAAGCTGATCGTTAAGTAGTAAATCACACCTCTCCTTAAGTTTTGAAAACTATTTTGAAAATGATATGTGGTCCTCCAACATAAACGTAGAGATTAAAAGAATCAGATTTTCCCCACAGCAGGAGCTTTTAAAACTCTTTGACTCTTTAAAGCAAACTGCTGAAACAAGGTATGTTTTATCAGTTGACCGTGCATTTTTAAATCCATCAAATCTACAGTGTTGAAGATGGCAGGGACCCTAGAAATTGAAATCAAATGAGATAATGACATAAAAGTGCTTTGTAACCTGTAAAACACTTTGCAAGAATAAGTGTTGATGATGCTGTTTACTCCTTTTCTTTAACATACCTTTGATGACCAGCCACTGAAACCCTTAAGTGGAGCTCAGAGAATGGAAAAATATCTTGCCCAATGTTGAGAAGCTAGTCGGTGACACAGATAACACTAGAACATTGTGGATTGTTGCCTGAGGACAATTTGATCTATCAGAAAAGCTCGGTAATCAGAGGCAATCAGAAATTTAAAAGAAACCATTTACTTTCTTTTTACAAAATTGCATTTCATCTATACCGGAGATGTATTGCAAGGAGCTAATTTCTGCTGGAACTCTAAAGATGAGTCTGTCAGTCTCACCCGCAAGGCTCAGATGTTTTCGTGGAGGGAATTGGGTTTATTTACCTGAGCCCAAACCGGGAGCAGGGCGGGTGCCCTTTCTTTATAGCTCTTCTGTGGTAAGTTTGGAACATGTGGAGTGGAATCTCATCTTATCTGATTTGTGCTGAGCTTTTGATATCAGTGAGCTACAAAGTCAAACTGGTTTCTGAGAATCCTTTAGACCCATAGAAGCCCAAAGACAGATCATATATTATTTTTCTTCCTGGACATTTGGCTGAGATGTTCTTTTTCCTGTGTTGTTGGAAGCCAAGGTCTCTTTTGAACTAAGCAGGGCAGCATCAATATATTATACATTTCGTTCTCTTTCTTTTTAAAATTTTATTGGAGTGTAGTTGATGTACAATGTTGTGTTAGTTTCAGGTGTGCAGCACAGTGATTCAGTTATACATACACATGTATCCATCCTTTTTTTTTTTTTTTTGATTTTAAACCTCATCGGTCTCTTTATTCATAGCACTCTTACAAACTTGTCGTTTTATTTATATTTTTTTGAATTTTATTTTATAGTGTTTTATACAGCAGGTTCTTATTAGTTATCCATTTTATACATATTATTGTATATATGTCAATCCCAATCTCCCAATTTTCCATTCTTTTTTGGAATGTTTCATTCTCTTTGAGAGTGATTAGTTGAGTACGTTGAGGAATTGCATGGGATCTGATTCCACTATACAAGTTTCCTGCTTTATCCACAAATTGACTCCTAGTAATAGGACTGATGTGTAACTCAAACTTGAAATGAGGATATAATAGCAAACATGCGGTGTTATTTAAGGGAAAAGGTGTTCTTTGGCAATGCGTCTAACCTGTGAAGTGAAATCATAGAGAATGACCACAAATTCCCCCAACTGACCTTTAGTACCCTCCCCTAAGCTAGGACCTCGGGCTAGAAGAACGCTGGGGGTTGGTCTGGGGTTGTTTCCAGCAATGGCCACAGACCGTTCCTCCCATCCATATTTGTTCATCCATTTCTCCCATCAAGAGGTGGAATCTAATGATTTCTCCCCTTGCATCTGAGCTGGCCATGTGACTTGCAGGGGCCAGTAGAGGGAGGCAGAAGTGATGCCATGCCAGTTCCAGGCTTAGCCATGTGAGGAGCTGACAGCTTCTGCTTTTGCTCTCTTGGTGCCCTGAGCCACCGTACAAGGAGTCCGACCCTGCTGGAGAAAGAGGCTAGCCAGCCCCCAGCTCTTCGGTCCCTGCAGCTGAGGACCCAGACGTGTGATGGAAGCTATGTTGGTCATTCTAGCCCCAGCTGAGCTCCAAGATGCATAAAGCTAAATGAGTCCAAATGACATCATGTAGAGCAGAAGAACCACTTAGCCAAGCTCTTCCTAAAACACAAAATGCTTTGTGTCACTCTAAGCATCGAGTGCTTTGTTAAGCAGCAGTAGCCAGCTGCGACAATTGGCCGGGAGATTGCTGATGGATTCTGGTTGATAGACTTTTCCCTGATATGCTTCCTTCCTCCTGATAGACTCTTCTGCTCTTGTGTCTTCTGATGCTGCCCAGACTCTAGGTGAAGAAAAGCAAAACAAAAACAAAACATCAGGGACTTCTCAGTGTTAGACCCTGCAGAACTTCCCTTCCACCCAAATGGGGCTGAAGGATGGGGCTGGAGGACCTGGGCCCAGTGTCCTGATGTGACTCCCAGCTTTGTAGGAGTGGTTACCAGTGCGGGTCACGGTTTTATGAATTTCACATTCCATGTTATTTTACTGGTGCTTGTTGTTCAATTCTCATGGCAAAGGAAGACAGTGACAGGTGACACACACTTTCTTAAGAATACAAACCCTCAGGGAGAAGGGGGTAGTGATAAGGACCAGAAATGGGAAATTAGACACTTATAAGGTAAGGTAGTGGGGGGATGAATTTCAAGGAAAAGAAAGTGCTACCATCAAAATATCAAGAGACAACTTCGGTGGACTCGGAAAATGGTGAGTCCATGTCTCCTGGGCTACTCAATGACCAATCCAGATGGTTGGAGGTGAATCACTGAGCCATTTCAGGGAACAGTAAAAAAAGTTTGATAAACAACAAAAAGGTGGGATCACCATCTGTAAACACAAAGGGTGACTTAGCTATGCAGTACCACAGTGAGCTTCATTGCATGAAACTGTTGCTGGTTGTCTGACGATTAAGTGGTCAGACATGTCACTTCTGTTGGAGAGAAAAACACTATAAAATTTATGTGTCACTTGAAATACACAAATGTAGCACTTACAGACCAAACAGATATTTCTTGATAGAAAACACTCCTTAAAACCTTGGCAGGGCAAAGCAATCTGCTAAAGAATGTTTATTGCGTTTGTTGAAAACTCAGTTAAATTTGGCGATGTCACCTAAGTAAACACTAAAGTCCAGATTTTCATGTTACTGAAATATTGATGGCATAGAGTGGAGGCTGAAGAAATAAAGGATTCTTATTACTTTCAGTACCTCGGGATAACCTTCTACCTGTGAACCACAGGAGAATGCTTTCCCGCTGTCTCGTCTCCTCTCCCCTCCCCCCATCCCTGTCTGGTACAAGAGGCATCTCTACCCTCAGTTGACAAGTGTCTGCTGGAAGTTTTATAAGATTTTTCAGCGAGGCATAAGTCGTCTTTAATACTTGAAAGGGAATTGAAGGGAAGGATTCAATTACTCATGTGAAAAATGAACCTTCTACCCAAGGTTTGGCCACTGCTGGTGTGCTTGTTTTAAAGCTGAATTATAGGTGCAATACGTTTGCCAGAGACACGGGCATTAATTTTTCTCAAACCGTTCAAGATGCGGAGGACAGAAGCGGGGGGGGGAGCAGAGAGAAAATAAGATAGTAAGAGTTTCACGTTGATTTATTCACCTTTGTGCAAAGTAATGGGGACAGGCAGGGGACCACTCCAGGAGCTGTGGAGGGAAGGATTGCAGGGCAGCCGGCCAAACAGAAAGTCATATTGTTGTTCTTAGATGATATAAGGTTGCTTTATTTCTCTAGCTGCTTTATAAAAATACATACGCATAAAATATGCCACCGGTGCAGCCATATGAGGGCCGTGCTATTTATCCAGGAAACAATTGTATTCTAACCTGCCTGTCTGTTAGCTGATTCTTTTAATAAAGTTAAACTGGGTCTGTGCAGAGCAGAGTGGAGGCTGTGATTCCAGTGCATTTGAGTCGGGCAGTGCAGAGAGATTGGTTCACAGCCCGCCCTGGGCAGATGGATGGATGGGTGGATAGACAGAGGGATGGATGGATGGATGGATGGATGGACGGATGAGTGAACGGATGGATGGATGGATGGATGGACAGATGAATGAACGGATGGATGGATGGGTTCTGGGGGCACAAAGTTGATGCCACATGTCTGTGTAGGTGAGCTGTCCCATAGATCTCAGGTGTGGTGACTGTGTCCAGATGGGAGGAGCACTGGACCAGGGATCTGGGGAGTTCTCCCTCAGTCAGTAATTAGCTCCGTGCAGGACCAGGTGCGTACCTTATGGGGCGCAATGCAGAGTGAAAATGGAGGGGTCCTTGTTAAAAAGTTATTGCGAAATTTTAGGTGCAACATCAGAGCACTGAACAGAGAGTGGACCCCTTCTGAGCATGCACCCTGTGGGGTGGTGGGTCTGATGCCCACAAAGCCCATCCCGACTCTGTGACGAGTCTGAGACGAGAAGCTTTTTCTCATCTTGAGGTTTCGGTTTTCATGCCTTAAATGGTTTGGACATGATTATCAGCTTTCACCTGGTGGGGGGGGGAAGCGTTGGTGGGATCAGTTAGCAACATTATTATTAAGTAGGATCTTCTCTCTATTACAAAATTCAAACCTTAAGTCCGAAGGACCTCTCCCTATTCTGTTCTGCAAACCATGCATCTGTGCAGAGAGGTCTGTGGACCCTTGTGGGTACCCAGAAGGTGGGGAGCAGAAAGCTTGTGGCCGTTGTCTTGTAGAGCAAAGGAGAACTTAAGTTAAAAAAGAATGTATTTTCTCATATCTACAAAATGAAACCAAGTCCATTCAGTTGCATTAAAAATTAGCCTAAAAGTTAGCCTAAAAAATTAGTTTGTTTTTTTTTTTAAAAACAACTTAAACCTCTTTTTTTGTCCCCAAGCAGAAGTTTTAAAAACTAGCATAAACTGATTTATCTTGGAATAGACCTTGCAGCCGGCTTTGGCAGGTTTATCTATTTGAAAAGAGACCTTGAAACGCAAGCGCCTTCTTTAAAGCTTGCGCTCTGAAGTTGAACTCCTGGGTTATTGACAAATGAGAATGGGATGAAGTGTAACTTCTCTTGCTTGAACCATGAAAGGGTCACTGAACCTGAGCGCACAGGTTTGGTGTGTGAGCTCTGAAGAACAGCACTGTGCACGCCGCATCCGCACAGTGAGTGACTCTGTGGTTCTCTGGGTTCTTTAGAGAAGGTTCTGGAGTCAGAAAAACATGACGATGTTTCCATGTTTGGTCTTGATGAGAGAATCTAAAATAATTCTGTAGATCTGTTCTTTTCTCCCTTTTCATGCCCCAGAGAATAGATAGTGGGTCAGAACATTCATTTATTAGCATAGGGAAAGCAATTTGACATCAACGTGCCATTTCATATGAATGAGTGTTTTTCTGACCTAAAGATGTTTTGCTTTTTTTTTTTTTTTTTTTTTTTTCTTGCGTTATGCATATGCAAACTGAAACCCTTTTTGAAATTTGAAAAGTCGAAATATTTTAATTTCTTGGAACCATAAGGCTCTAAAAAATTTTTTTTTTTTTTTTTTTTTTTTTTTTTTTGTAAGAGTAGAAAACCTAATTTGGAAGAAGCCCTGCAATGCAGTTGGCCTGCTTTTTACAGGTTTTTCATTTCACTTTCTATTCATCCACCTAATAAATACAGTTGACCTTTGTTATTCACAGATTTGTGTTTGTGAACTCGCCTACTTGCTAAAATTTATTTGCAATCCCCCAATTTTCACTTGCAGCGCTTTCAGGGTCATTTTTGGACACGGGCAGAGCACAGAAAACTTAAGTCACCCTGTGTGTGTGTTCCCACCTGAGATCACAAAAAAGCAACGCCTTGCCCTCCTGTTTCAGCTCAGACTGTGAACAGATGTCCTTCTGGAGCTCTGTTTAGTGCCATGCTTTTCTCATTTTCGTGCTTTTTGTTGGTGATTTCACTTTTTAAAGTGGCCCCGAAGTGTAGAACTGAATCAGTGCTGTCTAGTGTTCCTAAGGCTGCGAGGTGCTCTATGGAGAAAATCCGTGTGTTAGATGAGCTTTGTTCAGGTCTGAGTTAGAGCATGGTTGGCTGCAAGTTCAACATTAATGAATCAACAGGATATATTAAACGAGGTGTCTTTAAACTGAAACACACATAAGACAAGGTGATGTACTGATTGATTGATGAAAATGTTGTGACCAGAGGCTCATGGGAGCCTAACCCTGTGTTTCCCCTAGGAGCATGATTCAGTATTCTCTGATTCAGTGTTTGGGGGACGTTGCAAAGTGCCTGGAATAACGAGAATAGACTGACTGTGTGGTTGAGAGCCCACCTGTTCAGGTGAAGGATGCGAAGTGCAATAGAACACATTGCATCCCCAAGGAGTGTTTAATGACAGTACTGATCATTCGTGACTCCTCATTCCAAGTACCTTAAATACGTCATCTTTAGATTCTCTCAGCAGCACTGCACATCGGGCATTAAACCATTTATAGGAGCAAAGACTCAGGTTGGCGCAGCTGCGAAGTGGCACTCACAGATGTCACTGAAAATAACCTGTTAGGTTTCCTCCATTTTCATCATGAGTCAAAGCAAATACGCCACCACATTGCTTACTAGTTGCAAGTATTTCTCGGGAATATTCAAATCCATCACGGTTATAAAGCCACTGAATCTGCCTCCGGCATATGCTGCTTTTTGACGTTCTTATCCTCTGCTGCCCAGATGTCCCAGAGTCCACACTTTTGTCCGAGGACTATGGAGAATGGTGGTGGTCTCTCCCCATCTTGAGTATCCCGTCAACAGAGAGCCAGGAATTCCTTAATTCTCTCATAGAGTCTGGATCTCCAGATTCCTTTTCTCCCTTGATCTCTACTTTGTTCCCCTTCTGTTCTGACCCCTCAGGCTTTGGATTCTCCTAGAAATCTCACTTTCCCACCATCTTGCCTCTGTCTCCTTGGTGCCAGGACTTCTCCTTCTTGTCCTGATTTGGGAGCTATGGCTTCTTCTGGAACTTGCTTCTGACCCCTGACAGCCTCAGGACCATGCATTTGCCAAGTTGAAGTCTGGACTTCTGAGCGCTCCGTTTGGTCTTTGTTTTGTTCCTCTGAGAACTACAAGAGTCCATGTTGGTCCCCCCTGTTACAGGACAACCAGGTCTTTTGCAAATATGATTGTAAGTGAACACATGGGCAGGGGACACTTGAGCTTGCGTGGAGATCTCTCGCACGCAGGAGCCCACCTTCGGCTGCCCTTACTCTGTCCTGGAGAGCAGTGGCCAGAGAAGTCAGTCGCTCACTGGTGAGCTGGGGCTCCTCTGCCACAGAGTGGGCTGTGTCAACTCATCTGGCTGATTGTGTTTGCAGAGAGGCTTGATTTTCAACTCTAATTACAGCCGCTAATTCAGGCCTGGCCTTCTGATCATTCATCTTTTAAGTGTTCAGCTTCTGAATCCCATTTGGTTCCCTGTCCCCCCTCTTCCCCCCGCTTTCCTCGCAACTCCCCTTGATGTGGTCAGAATAGTTAACTCAGACAATTAGTAAATGCTGAATCATTGAGTCGGTGAATGAAGCGAGTGTCTGTGTGAGGTATACAACTTCCTGAGTGGGTCTAATGGAAGCCTAAAGAGATTTTTCACAGATTCATGGGTTTTCAAAGGAGAAATTTGCATATTAATAAGAAGCTGTTCAGACTGATTCGCTTAATGTGTTTGAAGTAAGTATAATTAAATGTCAAGGGAGATATATCATGAAGTAATGGAGCTGAAGCCAATTTATCAAAAATAAGGCCTAGGGAGAGACATTTCAAATAATAAACAGTTCTCCAACCTTCCTTTTTAAGGTGATGTGCTTAGTCTGGGCCAAGATTTACATGTTTTTTGAGACTCGAACAGAGTGGGGTGTGGGGAAGAAGCGTGGACATGTTTTCTCTTGACGTTGATAACATTCAAGGCGGCCTCTCCTGCCTGAAACGTTTTAGGGGAACAAAACCTATTTATTTTTTCGCTCCAATATTGGGATGTGGGTAGGACCAACACCCCCATGCCGCCCTCACAAGAGCTGCCACTTGCAAACTCCTGTTCTGATGAGAGGGGATGTCACGCGCGGGGGTAGGTGATCACCCAGGAGTTGCACTGATGACGAAAACTGGTTGAAAATGGAAAATGCAACCGTGGGTTCTAGATTTTGAAGGCGAGCTATTTACTAATGAGCGTGTCTAAGGAGTTGGCCATTCTTTGAACAAACTCAATCCATACTTTGCTTTGAATGCACTTGGGGGAGAAGCCATGATAAAATTACACAGCCGTCTTTTTGTGCTTTCTTCCCTAAGTGTTTGATTGAATGAGTCAAGACATCCAGGCTTGGGCAGTAGATGGATTCTCTCGAATTCTGGATGACACTAAGGTGACCTCGGGAATAGCTGCTTGACTGGCTCAAATGGAAACGGGTCTTGATTCTGTTTATCAGAATAGGTAGCCAGGGGGTTCGTTCCTGGGCAGGCTGGAGTGAGCACACACTCACTGGCCCTCCTCAAAGAGGTCTGGGCCGGGGGAGAGAAGGCCTTGACTCAATGCTGTAAAACCACTGGGTGGAAGAGAGGAAATGCCCGCCTCATCCTTGCATGTGACACTAACAAATGAAAAGTCACATTTACAAAGCTTTAAATATGTGTCCACATGCAATGACTGCACATTGTACCGAGTGTAGCCGCTGGGAAGTGTAAGCAGAGGAAGTCATGATTCAGGGATATAAGCTTTTTGAGCACCATTTAAATTTTGGTTGGTAGCAATTGCCTCCAAGTTCCACAAAGCAAGCTCACCTTGAGGATCATTGAGAATAATCTGTTTTGTCCTATATCTGAACAGATGTGTCACTTAGGGTTTTTTAAGTTGCTTAATGTGACCCACTGCCTTTGTAACAGCACTGCCGATCTTTGGTTCAAGTCCCAACACTCCTTCTTACCCCCAGGTAACTTGGGACAAGTTGTTGAATCTCTGCACACTTCAGTTTCGCCATCCGGAAAGGTGGAGACCATAGAGATAGTGTATGTGAACTGTCTTGTTATTATTGTTGTGATTTTTGTCATTTGACCCATGACCTCATGAAGCCATCGTTTCTGGACCCATCATGTGTAAACATCCTTTGCACTTAAAGTGACTGGAGACATTGGACCTGGCAGTTTCCTCTTACTTTCAAAGCCGAGAATAAGAGCTGTATTTTAGGTGGGGTTGTGGATCTGTAACCAGGAGAATCCCTTGGGAAATTCATGTTTCATTTATTCGGAGCAATAAAGAGGAGGACATTTCTTTCCCTGCGATCAAGCCCCTGGTCATGTCCCTTTTCCTAATGACAGATTTACCTTCCAGTGTGTGTGTGTTGATAGACAGATAGATTACAGTTCCGGTTTCAAATGTTTGTACAAACCTCCTGCCACCTCTTAGTCTATAAAAGAATCTGTGCTGACTGAATGAGGGAGGGTGGGTGTCCAGAACCCACCTGCTTGACCCACCCTCTCACCTAGTAGGGTGTGCCTAACACATTTCCAAGAAGCCTGGAGGTTTGTGTTCAGCCTAGTTTGAATGAACAGTTCATTGGCTTGCATTTTCTCTAGCTGTATGGGACAGATTTGCATCATTTTTAAAAAATGTGCAATTTTGATCACATCACCGAAACTTCAGGTGAACACAGGAATATTGCCCTGGGGTCACAAACACTAAGACAACTCTATACAAACGTTCCTTAATTTTGCAGAATAGGAAGTTCGTTCAATAGATGATTGTTTGGCAGCTCAGCAAACCGTAGGCCTGGAACTTCTCATTTATACCTTCAATGTGTGCTTCCAGCTTAGAGCTTTTCTTTTGACCAGAGAAACAGTAAATTTAATATTCCCCATCCCACCTTTCACTGGACCTTCCACACCATGACCAGTTGGAAGGACCATCCACATACCTGGTTGGGAATGAAACCCCTTTAACTTTACCCTTGAGTCCTGAGGCACCAAGTTCAAGAATAAAAGATGGAATTTTGTGAAAGCGATGATTTTCTTTACTACTATCACATTTCGATAGGAAATGCTTTTGAAATCCTCAGAGTCAGCCTGCAAAATGTATTCCCTGTAATGTTACTTCTGTAGTGTCTGTGGGTGCTAATGAGGGCAGGAAGATTTTGTGGTCAAATATGAATGGGAAATGGATTCAGCAAACTTAAATGGTGGTCTTTTAAGAGTTTTCTCATGGTGGACTTTTAAGAGTTGTGTTTCTAAGGTTCAATATGACAAGTAAATGGGATTTGTCGTGCACAGTGTCTCCCTCATGACAATGAAAACCCAAAGGACTATGTGTTCCTTGGAACAAAGTTTGGGAAATGCTGTTTTGTTTTTGTTTTTATTACAGCAAATTGTGATTTATAAAATGAAAACTTTGTTAGGATGGATGAACTTCAGTGTCAGAATTTGATAACGGTTGTAAGGAAGTTATTTTGGGACCCAGGGGGCAGGTCCTTTTTTTCTCCTGAATAAGTAAAAAGGGATAGGAGTATTAACTGCCAATTTCTTTCCTGAAAACATGGGCCTAGACACTGAATTCTCCCTGGTAGATTGGTGTTACGATATGATTGATTTTGCCGTAACGTGGGACAAGCAATTCATTTTCTCCCTGACAAATAGCTGGTGGTCTTCTTTCAAGGAAACCACCTACATAGAAGTAAAATATCTTTTTTGGGGGGCTGTCAAAAGTACTATGCTATGGAATTTCCCGTATTTTATTGCTTTGGGTAGCTCATTCTTCTCTCAGGTTCCCGTTTCCCTATGTCAGAGTCTACAGACCAATGGACTGTATATACAGGGCTTTTGTGGCAGCTGCTGCATATCTGGGATCCCGCGTTTTCCAGCTTTACCTTTCCGGCCCACCCTCCTGCCGCCACCGCTGCACACACGGAATACTCCATTTCCAGGCACTGCCCGTGGTCCCACATCCTGTATATTTATATCGTTGTGCGTTTGTGCACGCATCCATCCCTCTGCTTGGAAGGCCGATTTTCTTCTTTTTCTACCCACTCATTCTTCAAAGGCGACCTTGAATGCCACTTCCTTCGTGACTGTGCTTTCCCCCATGGTTGGAATCACGGCATCCTTTCCGGAGTTTTATGCCATTTTGTTTACAGCTCATTCCCCATCACCCTTTGGGTTCTCCTTCTCCAGGAAGCAGATCCTGAGAAGGAGTTAGGTGTCTAAAGGATGTCTTGGAGAGAGGCCACCTGCGGAGGAAAACGGAAGGAATCTGGGTTGGGCAGACCCAGTGTAGACCTGACAGTCTCTGCCAGCCGCAGCGGGAGACCCGGAGCAAAGATCACTCATCAGAGACGTCCCAACTTGGGCAGACGGGGCTGAGCCCCCGGGCTACCTCCTTGTCCAGCCTTTGACAGAGAGACCCCGGGAGCAGAGCCTGTGCTTCGCAGTAAGATGGACCCTAAGGGCTCAAACAACTGGGACCTGGCAGCTGTCACACAGCCAGGCTGCAAGCACTTTCGTGAAAGGGGATCAGAGTAGTTCATCTGTGTGTCTTCCATCTTTTTTGCTGCTAATCAGAATTTTTACTCTTTGGCCTACATATACCCAGGGCCTTTAAGGATCGTGCACTGGAGCCTCTACATTTTACAGACGAGGAAGTGGAGACACCGTCTTATGACTTCCTTCATTCTAGGGTCCATTCTGAACTGCATCTCAATCATCTACTAGATCAATCCACCCACTCCCATCCCTGTTCCTTCATTCCAGTGACATTCAAGGATCCATTTATCCGGCCGCCCCGGGAGGCACCGCCTTTTCCTGGGGGCCAAAGAAATGAATGCTGATGGATGTCAGGGAAGAAAATGAGGAAATTACTTGTGATGTCGGCACTAGGCCCAGTGGTTCAATTACACATTAAAACAAAACAAAACAAAACTGGATTGACACTTCAAATATTAGGCTTTTGTGACTTGAAGTCCCCAAACAATTAGAGTTTATAAGGGGAGCTGAACCCACAAAGATACATCAGCCGCAGCAAGAGCTGGGAGTCTGTGGGCAAATTTTTGTTTGTAAAAGGAGGAAGATCAGTGACAGAATGGGAGTCGATTGTGGCAGAGTCCCTTCCTCTTTGACAGTTGCTCTTCGGAGAAGCTGCTGGGCTCCGGGGCCTTGGGTGCACTTGTGCTTGGGGGCGGGGGCTGCGCACTGGCGGTGGGCACGGCCCCACCTTCCTCTCCCGAGGGGTCTGCCCCACTCTTGGGTGACAATTGTGCCTTAATTACCAAGCCCAAAGCAGGTCATGTCTGTCTCCTTGGTCCTGAGGGCTCTTGATGACTGAACTCCCTCAAAGGAAACACTTTCCACATCAATAATTAAACAGACCAATTAGGGGAGTTTTAAAAAGTATAATTAGGCAGAATCCACTCTGTGTCTCTGGAGCATCCTATCTCTTTATCGTGCCCCATTCCCTCCTCCCTCTCTTCCCCTAAAGTGTCACTTTGTGGACATAGAAGCCTTTGTTGCGTATTTTTATTAAAGCCCAGGCAGAAAAGGGGGGAAAAAAACCAAGCAGTTGGAAAGGAGGGACGTGAGCAGTGGTAGGTGAGGGCAGACCCAGACTGCCGGTCTCAGCTCTCTCTTTACAGCTCCTGGGGCTTGAGGAGAGGAAACGGGCAGGTTGTTTGGGGTGGGCACATTCGGAGGGGCAGGAAGTCCCTGGGGATGTGGCCCTGGTCCCCAGAACAGTGAAGCATCTAGTCAGAAGCACAGTGTGGTGGAGGTTCCCCAAGGGGCCCCCGTAGGAAACCACCTCTGTCCGTGACCTTTACTTCACTCCCTTCTTGTCCATCACGTGTCCTCTGGTGAAGGAAATGAATGTGCTCAGGACACTTACATTAGCCTGCAGCTGGGCAAAACCATCTAACACAAAGCCTATTTGATAACAAAGTGTTGAACATCTCATATAATGGATTGAGGTGAAAAGCAGAATGGTTGTCTGGGTCCATGATGGCTGTTAAGTGTATGGGTTGTTCACCCTTGTGATCTCAGGGCTGGCTGGGAACTATGACTGCCCTGCCCAACATCACGAGAGGGCATCATACCTCCTGTCACTCCACTCCCCTGGGGAAAGATCCATATTCAAAATTCCAAGTACCGGGACTTCCCCGGCAGTTCAGTGGTTAGGACTCTGAACTTCTACTGCAGGGGAGCATGAGTTTGATCCCTGGTCGAGGAACTAAGATCCTGCCGGCCACGTGGTGTGGCCAAAAAAAACCCCCCAAAATTCCAAGTACAGTTTCCACTGAATGTATATTGCTTTTGCTGGATCTAAAGTTGAAAAATCATAGGCTGAAGCATCATAAATCACAGACCATCTACATTCCTGAAATATATAATCTACTGAAAGACACAAGTCACCAAAACTGTCTGCAGGAAACACAAAGGACATCAGTTATTGAAAGGCAATCCAAAGTAAATTAAAAACAACCAAAGAAAAGCAGACAAAATCTTACTGAGAGAAAACCGTTAGAGATCTCTCCACGGAAAAGTACGCTCCTCTGTTATCATTATCCGAGGCACGGAAAATACCAACCTCACCATGGGGAGTTGTGGAGGGCGTACTTTCCTTGGGCAACAAAGATACACCATGTTGTCCAATCCACCAGCCCTCACCATCCTTACCCACGTCTTTGCAGCATTTGATTTTTGACATTGTTGGTCAGGACCGCTTTTTTAAAGGTTTTCCTCCGTCCCCTGTTTCGTTTTTCATGGACACCACCCTCTTCCTCCCCGGCTTTGTCCCATCAGTTGTTATATTCTTTGTTTCAATCACCAGATCCTGTTTCCTTCTCAAGAAACTGACCAGATTCTTTTTGTCTTTTCCTTCTTTTACCCACTTTCTGCACAACTACACGGCCAGATCTTGACATCACTTTTTTCTAGAAAGGAACTAATGTCAGAGGAAAGTGGACAAAACTTCTCTTGATCTTCTGCTTGATTCTAGAGTCTCAGATGACTCTACAGTCTCCGATGCTGAACCCTTGAGATCTAGTTCGTCCTCTCTCCTTTGTGAACCTGTTGGCTTGTGTAATGTCTCACTTTTGACCTTATCTCTTGCCTCTGGTTCCTATCTTGACCCACTTCTGATTCATTTCCAAACACTCAGCATTTCTGCCTCATTCCAGATGTCTGTTTCAGCTTGAGAATGTGCTCTACCACCGCCTACAAACCTTCACTTGTGTGTTCTATGGTGATGTGGCCCAAACTGAGAGTAATATGTGCCTCTGTGCTCACTTTTTTTTTTGGTGATCTATGAAGCTTGACTCATAACAGCTTTGATTTGTGAAAGATTATTTTACCATTGTATACTTGTTTCAGTTTTTATGTGTTTACGTCAGACATCCCTAAAGAGCAGATATCATTTCTTGTATGACTTGATAATTCACCGACTAACTCTGTGTGATCTGCCTGCAAAGTTAGACTTAAAGAAGCATCGTTTAATGCATGGTCTCCTAAAATAGATGATAAACCCTGAAATGGCAGCATTTGGATTCACACATTTTCTTTCAGCCCATAGTCAAGACTCACTAATCTGCTGGATGACCCACAATGTTTTGTTTTGATAATTTTGTAAATCTAGAGTAGAGATAAATCAGCACAATTGTCTTAATAAGGTAGAAGACAGAGTGCCCATTTGTTGTTGAAATAAATCCATGTTAAATTAAAACGAACCCAGTAAAAAGCATGCAATAAATTTTTGAAGAAAAATTAGAGATTTTTAAGTGGGAGACTAATACCCATCTCCTAGCAGAAGCACCGATAAGTAATTGTTTTTGTGAGGGTCAAGATACTCTATCAGTATTTTTCACTTTTTTTTTTTTTTTTTTTTTTTACCATGACCCGCGTTATTTACGTGCATATACATACAAACAAAATGTGAAATACATATTCAAGAAAGAATACTTTTGGACTCCCCTGGCGGTCCAGTGATTAAGACTCTGCACTTGCAATGCAGGGGGCGCAGGTTCGATCCCTGGTCAGGGAACTAAGATCCCACGTGCTGCACGGCACAGCCAAAAAATAAAAAATAAGTAAATAAAAATTAAAAAATAAAACAAGTGCTTTTCAAAAAAAAAAAAGAATACTTTCTCTTATCTTCTGTGATGCTGTCCGATAATTTCTATCCTGTCCTATTTTATTGAGGTCTATTCTTTTTAATGCAGGTGGCAATCTTCTAAAGCAGTGGTTCTCAGCAGGGGGTGATTTTGCTCCCCCAGGGGATATTTGGCAATGGCTGGAGACATCTTTGTTTGTTGTCCTGCCGCAGGGGCTGGGGGGAGGGTGCTACTGGCATCTCGTGGGTAGAGGCCAGGGGTGCTGCTCACATGCTACACAACCCGGGTAGCCCACCACAAAGAATTACCCATCCTGAAATGTCAGTAGTGTTGAGGCTGAGAAATGCTGGTCTGAAGCTTTGCGCCCACAGATCTAAAAACACGCCTCTGCTATAGGGTTACCAAGAAGGGGGAGCACTGCCCCTAATAATATGCCAAGGTTCCTCCACGGGGAATAATAAGTACAATTTTTGTCTTTAAGGGCACCCCACAGAATAGACCCATTTTTCCTTACTTCAGTGCGTGGCGTACTCTTTCTTCAGGTGTAGGTCAACTAGTGAGACTTAGGTCTTCAAGGCCACACAGGGCACTTTGAGGTTAAAACACTAATGAATGCTTCTCTAAGTGTCCATGGAAGCTGATTCAGCACTCAGGGGGATTAGCAGGGTCGGGTTAGAACTAATGAGCTTCGGGTGCCCGTAGTTGGTATTTGAGCTTAGTGGCGCATTAAGACCCAACAGCCCTCAACTTCTTTCTGACCTGCTTGGGCCTCTATTACTTCAAAACCCAAGAGGGAGAAAACTGCTGAAATGGCAGTTTCTTCCCCGTGAGGCTAATTACTTCTTTCCCCAAGATGAAGACTATATTTGGAAGGGCTAAGACATCTGAAAGCAGAGGACATCCTGCCCACTGGGGCAAGGAAGCAAAGGCCCTTTTTGTGCCCCTCAGAGTGGAGAGGCTTGGAATGTGGTCTGTAGACCAGCCCGGCCAAGAAGCAGGTTGTGACGGAGACTCAGAGGCCCGGATTTGGGAGGGGTGCCTGTGCAGACAGCTGCTCCTGAGTAGGAAGAAGAGATGCCAGTGGGGCCAGAAAAGTTCAGCAGATGCGTGTGAAACATGGAGAATTTGGAAGGAAGCTGATGAAGTTGCTTTGGGTGGAAGGTTTAGGGTGGTCTCACCAAGCCCTCATCAAACTCAGCATATAGGGATGTGGTTCTAGTTTTTCTATGAATAAGCGATGCCTTTTATTTAATCTAAATGGAAATATGTTGCCTGTTCTTCAGCATTCTTAGCTATAATCACTATGGATTGGTTCTACAGACATGCACTTGGTTAGGAAATATTCTAGAGGTTGCTCTGGCCTGCAGTCTTAGACTTTTGTTCCTATTTGGTTAGTAGAATGTTGGGCAAATTATTTTGCATCTCCCAGCCAGGCTTTTGTAATATTTACATGTGTGGTTGGACTGGTGTCATCCATAAAGCTTTGTTTCCCCTTGAACTTACTATGGATTTAAGAGAATTGGATAATAATAGAACTGGCCTATTATGGCAGATTCTACATATCTCCACCCAAGCAGGATTAGAAAATAAAAGCATACTGGGGAAAGGGGAGTTAGTAACAAATTAAAACTTTCCGATTCTAAGAATTATGGAGAGTGTCAGTAGCAGTGGCATGTAAATCAGCTCTTCCTTCATTGATCCTTTGCAGGCTTCTTACTGTTTGGAAGGCGGAAGTGGGGAGATGGTGGCAAATGACTGAGTTTGACGTTTACGGTGGGGCACTCTGACTATTTCCATGAGGTAGAGGAAGAGACTGAGACAGAAAGCGAGGCACTTATGGGTCACGTAGTTATTAGGAAGTGGAACCAGATGCTGCTGGCTTAGTCCCCAGACTTGACCCGGTCTTACACCATTTCCCATCTCACTACCTCTGCATTCTGTACTTCACACCGGGGAATGGTCCTCTGATATTTTGGATTTTTCAGTTATTGTAAATGCCTTACAGGCAGTTAACAGTATTTGTTGAAACTTAATGTGGGGAAGAAGAATCCAACCACATCATAAGAGTTTGTAATGACTTTCTCTTTTTCTAGACTTGGTCACATTTAAACAATAGCCATATCTTCTCCCAGACAGGTGGCATGAAGGAATGAAATAACTAGACACATCAGTATCCGGTATTTAAAAATATCTCGTTTATTTTCATCATCTGAAAGTCCAAACTAGATCAACCTCAAGGAGTTTAAGAGATCATGTAGCAGGTGGCCATTCCTGTGGCGAAAAATAAACTCATTGCATCATCAACTTCACCATACCGGGCACCTTCAGCTGGTTTGCTTGTGTGTAGAGAGCATCTTGGGCAGCTCTAACAGTTTCTCATCCTGGCTTTTCCCATTCCTAGGAGACACAATCATTATCTCGATGACCTCACCCCAAGCAGGAGCTACCTGCATGTTTACAAAAGAAAAATGGGCTAAAATAGAGGTTAAGTGGCTCCTTCACAGATGTTTGGACCATCAGTGTTGCAGGCAGGAACCAAAGACGACCATTCGAAACCTTCTGCAAACAAAGCCAGTGCTGTAACCATTTAGACTTCATCCTAAGGCTCCCAGGATTAGGGCCTATTTTCTCATCTACTCTGCTTTTGGCATTTTAAGAGTAAGTCAAAGAAAGGAAAATGAATCAAATCAGAAGGTGCAAGTCTGTTTCTTAGAAGGTACAGCAGTAGTTTCGGCGTTGGGAAGTATAAGCTGACCAACAATTCCATTCCCTAGAGGTCACCACTGTTAATAGTTTGGTGTGCATCCGTCCAGATTTTTGGTAAGCCAATATTATACACAAATACATCACATTAGTTATTATGGCTAAAATCATGTTTCATAACATTACCGTGAAACCTCAGAGACATACAGTTGTTTATTTGACAAGAATACGGGGTTCCTCTGATCCGGGCTGGCCTGAGGTCGCAGCTGGCCTTACTCATGTGTGTGTGGTCAGCTGTGAGTCAACCAGATGACTGTCCCACGCTCTCCTGGGTCTGCTCGCATGTCTGGGGAATCAGCTGGCCGAAGGCTGATCTCAGGTGGTCTTTGCTGAGATAACTTGGTCACTCAATGTTATTCCAGTTGTCTTCCATCCTCCGGAAGGCTCATCCAGACATGTCCTCACAGACATGTCCTGGCCACCAGGCACATGAGAGGAACATACAGGCGGCTTTTCAAGCCTCTTCTTGAAATAACTATACACTTGCTAATGCTCATTGGCCTAAGCAAGCCACATGGCAACTCAGTATCCAGGCACGGGAAAACAGATTCCACTTTCATGATGAAAAAGCTGCTAAGTTCATGGCAAAGGGCCAGGAGAGAGAGAGGAATGAAGAATTGGGGCCATCAACACACCCAGCCTAACAGTCAGTGAAACGTAATTAACACACGAGCAGTTTTTTAATTGCCTGTTTTTACAGGTAGGAGATAGTATCCTATCCTATCATTTTATGGCATATACAATATTGAAGACCTTTCTTAATTTGACACAGGTATAATTCAATCTTGTTAACCTTGCAAAATGTTCCTTTATATGAATATACCAAAAGTTCTTATCTAGTTCCCTAATATTGAGCATGTAAGTTGTTTTCTGTTCTGGGAACTTTGGGATAGTGCTGCAGTGGCCACGTTTGCATAACCGTTTGCGTACTGACACTGATATTTCAGTAAATTGAACCTGTGGGATCCTTCTTATTTTATCTTCCAGCGAGACTGAGCAACTTGTAATCCCCTGAATGTGCCACCATCTTCTACGCCCCCATGTTTTCAAACACTGTTTCTTCTAAAATCCTCCTCCCTCTTCCACTTGACCAATAAGCTACAGTGCAAACCCAGGAGAAAGTGAACCTGCGTATAGCATCACCGGTGATTGGCTGCCAGCCTCCGTATCAGACTCACCCTGCAGTATCTCAGGTTCACAGCGTTTGCAATTGAATTGTCATTCCAGTCTTCACTCAGGCACCGCTGTGCTTGTGAAGCCTTCTCTAAGTTCCTTGGGCAGACTGGTACTCCTCCTCTGAACATCTAAACAGTCCCGTTAGTCATTTTCCCAAACACGTTTGCTACTACGTCTTTCTGTCAAGAGGGTAAAGCTCTCCGAGAGCAGGGATGTTGTCTTTTGAGCCTCATAGCTCCATTTCCTAATGGGGTGCTTGACCAAAGTAGGCGCTTGACAAAGGTTTGCTAAGTAAAAATCTTACACTTGGGGGTCAAAACTAATGGTAGCCATATCAGAATAATTTAATAGATACTTATTTGTTCAGTGATTCAGTAAATATTTATTGAATATGTGCAGCGAGTTGGATACACTTGAAATGGGAAGATGGCAAGAATGTCAGTGTGGCTTCTTGACGTCGGATGGTGTTCTGAGAGAGTCTGATGAAATTTCAGACTTTTCCCTCAGAAAAATAGGTATATGTACTTGTTCCCATTTTTACATACACTTGCAGTGAGTTCTCTACTTCCTGTATTCAGTCTTGGGACCTCGGTTGAGAACCTCTACCTCCAGTTGATAGGAACATGACCCCATGTCAGACTTAGCTCCACGAAGGACAGATTTGGGGGACTTGGGGTTAGACCATCTGTCGTGACCCTTCCCCCCGTCATAGGCCTTAATTCTCACTTCATGACAAGTGTGCGGCATATGGAATTTTCATATCACTATCTTTATATTTTAGAGATCTTACCTACCCCTAAAATATTTTTGGAGACTCACAGCTATATAAAAGGGAAACATCTACCACAAAGAGGTCTCAAGACTCATTTGACATTACTTAACCATAATTCTGTGTAAATACATAGATATGTTCTATTTCTCGGAAGAAAGAGTTTTAAAAAAAAATCACTGGATAAGTATGACTTCTGCATCTTAAAAAACACTTAAAAATAGTATTTTTAGATTAAATGAAACAGCAATATCCCATGCAAAATAGTAGCCAGAATACAAACTTTTAGGAATAATACCAATGAGAAGTGTGCACAACTTGCCTGTAAAACACTTTACTGAGGATTCATGACCTGTGGCAAGGCGGAGTTCTTAGACATGATGCTAAAAGCATAATTCATGAAATAAATGGATAGATCGAACTCCATCAAAATTAAAAACTTTGACTTAGCCAAAGACACTGCTAAAAGAAAGGCAAGTACTTCATCGTATCACTCATATGTGCAATCTAAAAAAAAAAAAAGTCAAAATCATAAAACAGAGACTAGAAAAGTGGTTACCAGGGGCTGGGGGGGGGTGGGAAAATAGGGAGAGGTTGGTTCAAACTCTCATTTTTAGGATGAATAAAGTCTGAGGATCTAACGTATGACTGTAGTTGTATGGTGTGACTATAGTTGATAACAGTGTATTGTATAATTGAAATTTGCTAAAAGAGCAGAACTTAAATGTGTTCACCGAGAAAAAAGAAAAAGAAAAAAACTGGAAAAAAGGAAGTTTTCAAATTTAATCATTACTATCTAGTGCAGTAATCATGACAAAAAAAGACAAACTACAGACTTGGCAAATATTTCCAAATACTGTATCCAACACAGGACTTCTAGCTAGAATATATAAAGGACTTATAAAATTTAATGGTAAGAAAATAAACAACCGAATTGAAAAATGGGCAAAAGGCTTTAACAAACATTTCAAACAAGAGGCAATTAAGCAAATGAAAAGATGTTCAAAAAGATGTTCAGTATCATTAGCCTTTAGGGAGATGTAAATTAAAACCACCATGAGATACCGCGACGTAACTGTCAGAAAGACTAAACCAAAAAATTAAAAACCTGACAATACTAAGTGCCGACATACATTGGAGCAAATGGAACCCTCATACGTCGCTTTGGGAATGCAAATTGGTATAGCTAATCTTTAAAACAGTTTGGCAGTTTCTTATAAAGTGAAATGTCTACTTATCAAATGCCCTAGCAATCCCACGCCTTGTTATTTAACCAAGAGAAAAACATATTCACACAAAAACCTGTGCCAAAGATCCACAGCAGTTCTGTTCATAAGTGTTGAAAAGTGGAACCAACCCAACTGTGGTCCATCCATGCAATGGAAAACTACTCAGCAGTGAGAAGGTGCAAACTGTTGATACATGCAACACTTGAGTGTATCTCTAAAGGCATTATGCTGTGTGAAAGAAGCCAGTCTCGAAATGTTATATACTGCAGGATTCCATCGATAAGATATTCTCAAAAAGACAAAATTATCATGAAAGAAAACCATTCAGTGTTTGCCAGGAGTTAGGGGTGAAGAAAGGATACCCTTACCCTACAAAGTGACAGCACAGTATTGAAGTGATTGAACTGTTTTACATTCTGATTGTCACCATGGTTACACAAATCTAGATATAACTGAATTTCATTGAATCGTACTTCGAAAATGTCAATTTTACTATCTGTTAACTTAAATATAAAATAAAAGCTTTACTGAGGAGTATAAAAGAAAATCTGTATAAATGAAATCCATATCATCTTCTTAGATTGACAGACTCAATATAGAAAAATGTCATTTCTTCCTAAATTAGTCCTTACATTTTGTGAAATCCCAATTCCAATGGAAATGAGGAGAACAAGAGGACTTGATGAAAATATCTGATAATCCTTTAGTCCATCTGGAAGAAAACATATTTAATAAAAAATATTCAGGAATAGGACGGGCAATTTCGTGTTAGATTTAAGACGTTATCATAACATTACAATAATTAAAAGACTGCTTTACTAGTGCCAAAATAAACGTAGAAAAGAATATAAAAACAATACACAAAATGAAAGTTACACAGGAATTTGGTATATGAAGTAGGTGGCATATCAGTAATGGATAAAAATCTGTAATTTTTTATAAAGAAAAATATTTAGAAGTCAACCTCAACAATAAAGTGGATTCCAAAATGAATAAAATTAAAATCAAAGATGGATACTTATTTATTTAATATTTATTAAAGTAAGGATGACCTTAGAAAGCATCATAAAGGAAAAGTCACAAAGAAAAAGACTGAGAGATTTAAAAACACTTAAAATATCAAAAACACTATAAACAAAAAGGAAATGAGAAAGGATAAACCAGAATATTTGCTACATAAAAGAAAAGGTATAAATAAATTAATATAAAGGAAATACTTAAAATCTAAGGAAAGAGGCATCTCAGTAGAAAATAATAGACAAAAATGCATAACCAGGTAGTGTTTTTAAAAATAGCATTTCTAATAAATGTCTGAGAAAATGCTCACTAGCTTAAAACCTAAGTATTAAAATATTTAAAAATCATTTCCATATGTTTGTTGGAATTAATTATGCAATATCATAATACACAGTATAAATGAATGCATTAGAAGACATTTTAACATACGGAAATAGAACTGAGATATCTAAAGTAACATATTCAAATTCAAAGATAAAGTTTAAAAATCTTTATAGAAGTCTAGTTTGCAGTATGATTCAAAAACCTTTAAAATATACACACCTTCCTTTATACGTCAAGGGAATAATTAAACATGAATGAAAATGTTTTAACTCACTAAACACTTTACGGTGATTCATATAGTGGGTTACTGCACAGTCGTTTAAAATGAAGTCGATGTGCATTTAAGGTCAGGAATTTCCTGTTCCTCAGTGCAGAAAAGCAGTTCAGAATGGTTTACATACAAAACGATCTCATTTCACAAATGTTATAAAGAATTGCATAGAGTAGCCTGGATGGATACACTTCAAGATACTACATCCGAGTGTAGAATAATTTTGGGCTTCTCTGAATATTCTCATTTTTCTACAATGTGCAGTTTGTGCAATTTTGTGCAATTCTTTTTAACTTGTGCAATTTGTAAATAAAAAAATTTTTGAATTAAAAAAAAAAACAGTCCTTCTGGAAAGCAGCTATTTTTCTCCATGATCTCACCCTGCAGCCTATGGTGTTTTGTTTCCTTGAGCCGATAGGAGAGAGATTCCTTCCTGGTCCATCACAGAGATGTAGTGACAGCACATCTGTGACATCTCTGCCGCAGGAGAACCACCTGGTCCCTGTGAATTGCTTCATTTTGAAAGCCCAGTTCCTGGAGGCCCTCAGGCTTGTTTGGAGCCAGAGCCTTGTCTGTCTGCCTTCTATTTCTCTGTGATTTCTTCTCCAAGCCCTGGTACATCCTCTTCTGATCCACCCTTAACGGGTCCCTGGACAAAACTACTCATGGAAACCCCACATCCCATGCATCTAAACATTTCAAAAGTGATAAATCAAGCTAATAAACTGTTAAACATAATATATTCTATTCTAGTGTGACAAATACTCCTTCATAACAACAAAACAGAAAAAAAAAATGTGCTTAAATCTATTGTTTTTATATGTCTGAAAGTTTTGGCAAAATACCAGAGGGAACTCGATTTGATTGTTATTGCTCTGCTCGGTGTTCTGTGGATGGACCAGTGACGTGTGGGTGAGTAATAAAATGGAAACACACACACATCATGAGCAATTATATCTCCTTCAGTATAATTCATTTCTCCTAATTTCAGCAAAATACTAAATATGTTACCATCAAGATTTTTATAATAATTTTGTTCTGGTGGCAATAATGATCTAAAGCAGGGGTTGGCAAACATTTTCTGAAAAGGCCAAGGTCAGAAATATTTTAGAGTTTGCAGGCCATCTGGTCTCTGTCACAACTGCTTGGCCTGCTGTCCAAGTTCAGAAACAGCCATAGACAGTAAGTAAGCAAACAGGCATGGCTGTGTGTCCATAAAACGTTACTGATAAAAAATAGTTGGATTTGACCCATGGGCCACCTGTGTCACTGTTGGAGGGTTTTCCCCTTCTTGGTGGCACATCTGGCAGCTACGCGGATGGTGTGGGTCTAACGGACCCTCACTGGTTGCTCTCCTGAAGTTTGTCTGTTTGCCTCACTTCACGATGACGCCACAAATTCGGAGGTTTGTTGTGTGTCACCAGAGTGAGATAATTTTGGAAGTTCTGTTAGTGAGACAGGATGTGGGTCGTTTTCTATTGTTCAAACCCAGGGAAGCTGATGGCAGGGTCCTGATGGCAAAATCTAGGAAGAACGTCCAGGAAGGCCAGGGCCCTAGACCCTGCGAAATAATAGCTTCACGTCCCTTTTCCTGTTTTAAACCTTAAAGACCTATTGATAAGCACCCACTCTGTGTCCAGAACCTAACAACCAACCAAGCAAGAAAAAAATCAAGGAAACCAAAACAAAAAATGCACCATTGTCAAAATGTAACAAAGAACCTTCTAAAATGGCAGGGTTTTCCTCATCATGCCCTCGGCCTGTCTCTCAGCTGCCTCACTGTCCTTAGGTTGTCGACCTCAGGCCAGGAAAGCACGGTTCTTCCCTTATCTGCAGCGGCATGTATGCAAAAACCTGATGATTCCAGGCTGATGAGAGGGCCCCATCCACAGTGCCACAGAAGCTGATAGCGCAGCTCTCAAACCAGTCGTTTATAAAAACCCCCGTCAGGAGCCAAGATGCACTGAGCTGGGGGTGTGTGGGGTGGTGGCTGCAGAGCCGGGACAGCTGCCCGCCAGCCCTGACCCGGGCCCCGCCCACTCTGATGAGGAATTCCACATCCCCTCTGGATTGTTGATCTTAGAACGTGGTTAAAAGTACCAGACAGGATGAAGGACAATCATTCTCCCTTTAATTAGGGCTCGTATTTAATGCACCTTTCCTGCCTCAGAAGTACCACGAGGGAATTTCCCCTGCAGGGATGAACTTTATTTTTTAGGGAGTTGAAACTTCAAGGTGGTCAAACCCTGAGCAGGCTGTATTTCTAGAACTGGAGAAGAATTCTGTGTCATGGAAAGAACAGTGAACCAGGGCTCAGGAGACCAGAGTTAAGCCAAGCCTCGGGTCCATCTGGCTGCATGTCTTTTCAGAACTTCCTGCCTCTGTGAAACCACGGGGCTGGGGCGGGGGCTTCTGAGACCCTCCCAGTTCTTGGTGATGCTGCCCCACAGGACAGCCCAGTCTGCCGGCTTCCTTTCCTCCAGCTCATTCTTTTTGTTTTTAGCTTTATTTTATATTGGAGTATAGCTGATTTACAGTGCTGTGTTAGTTTCAGGTGTACAGCAAAGTGATTCATATATCTATTCTTTTTTCAAATTCCTTCCCCACATAGGTTATTACAGAGTATTGAGTAGAGTTCCCTGTGCTGTACAGTAGGTCCTTGTCGATTATCTATTTTATATATAGTAGTGCATATATGTTCCTCCCAAATTCCTAATTTATCCCCCCACCATGTTTCCCCTTTGGTAACCGTAAGTTTGTTTTCTGTGTCTGAGTCTGTTTCTGCTTTGGAAATAAGTTCATCTGTATCATTGTTTCAGATTCCACATGTAAGTGATATCATATGGTATTTGTCTTTGTCTGTCTGACTGACTTTCTTCAGCTCATTCATTCTTGATCTCTTCTCTCTGTCTCTCTGTAATCAATCTCTCTCTCTCTCATACACACACACACACACACACACACACACACACACACACACACACACACACACTTCTAAGGGTTTCTAAATATTTTTCAGGCTCTAGATCCTGACTAATTTAATCTCAGTTTATCTCTGTTTTCTATGGTCATTTTGTACAACTAGATTTAGAAACATTCTTTAAGACATTGCTATTCTAACTGAATTTAGATGTCCCCTCCGTTCCTTGAACACGTGAGCTTTTCATTTTGCTCTATCTGTGGTTCAGTTGAAATGAAATCTCAAGGTTGCGTTTTTCTCAAGCTCGCCTAGATGCCAAGTGTTTGGAATCACTGCGTATCTGAAGATGGTATTTGGATACTACTTTCAATGAAGTAAAACTGAGCTCAGTCGAAATGTCTTGTTCTCTTTACTCTTTCGTAAGCTCTGGGCCCTTCTTACTGAAGTCAGGGCCCAGCTCCCCCTCCGTCACCTTCATTCGTCAGGAGCCTAGTTATTTTGCTCTTCTGTTTGCCTTTCTATGTGAACGCCTGTGAAATACCTTCTTCATCCTCAAATTCTAAAGCATTTTGCTAATACATTTCAGAGTGTAGGTCTCTACCAGGACCAGAACTAGGGTGAGGCATCGGTAGCACACAGGGTGCAGAAGTTGAGGAGGTGCTTCCTCTCTGGGTAGTGCAGTGTTGAATTCTTCGCATCTGGGTAGAACAATAATTGTCCCTTTCCAGCTTGAAGCATAAAGAACACCCGACATCCAGAGAGAGACAGACCCACTGTGGACAAGTGGCAAGTTCCTATCTTTCTCTAGGTGCTTTCTCAGGCTCTGACTTTCTTATAGATTCTGCCATTATTATTAGCGGGTCTGTGACTTTCTTACAGATTCTGCCATTATCATTAGCGGGTCTGTGAATTTTCGTTTTTAAGGTGTTAGGGCTTTCCTTGTGGATATTCTTTGATAATTTGTTAGGACTTTGGGAGAAGCTCTCAGTTCCCAAGAGCCAGACACTATGTTAAAACAGAGTTTGGGACGCTGTAAACAAGGTTAGAAATGATATTTTAAATCTTACGAATACATGAGTTTCCCAATGAGGTAAACTTAGAAGGAGAAAATCAGAGGGTGAAGCCATGAGCCTTGTAAGTTACTGGTCTATTTTTATATTTCCTAAGAGCCCACGAATGAGAAAAATTGTGGAATTGCTTGGGAAACTCTGAGGTCCCACACAAACATCAAGGATTCTTGCTTGAATTTATGATCCCAGATAACCCTTGCCCCTTCCCTTTCAGGGCTGCCCTTCTTTCTGACCTGAAAGATGTGTTTTCTGCCCTTTCATGGGTTACCCCAAATTATCAACCAAGAATTTTGACTTTTCTCTTCTCCTCTCAGTGCCAAGGAACACTGTGTTGCTTTCTTGAAATAAGCTCGTTTCCTTTGTCATTAAGCCTGGGGAGGGTGAGAACCATGCCTTTCTGTCTCTTTACTTGATTGTTCAGAGGTTTAGAAGGAACCTGCCACCAAGGGCACTGGGAAACGTACCAGCCTTTAAGTTTGATGCTTGAATATCTTGACGACGGTTTGCTTATTAGATCTGCACATCCAGATTCGGTCAGTGTGGGAACCGGTTCAAAAGCAATACGTCTTCCTCTCCCACAGAAGCCCAACTCAAAAAACAATGAAAGGGAGTTTTCTTTCCAGCCTCACAAGGCACGTTTGGTGCGGGGGAAGGGTCCCACATAACAGCAGGAAAAGAAATATCGATGTGGCTGGTCCTTGGCCCCAGGGATGCAGGCCCAACAGCACCGGAGTTTGCTTTGCCTCCTCTGCTCCAGGCTCAATGCCACCAGGGCCCCCAGGAACCACCTTCATGCTGTGGCCGTGAAAAGAGCATGTTTCCCCTCGAATTTTCTGCTTTTGCTGGAGGCTTCCAAAAACAGACACATGGTTCTCTTTGGTTGCAGAGACTTAAGGAAAAAAGAAAACTCTATGTGTACACGGGCCAGATTTATTTATTTCTCAAGGTAAATTACCTTTGCCTTACCGCTCAGGTCCTTCGCTTACAGAAGAAAGCCTTTGAAAAACATGTCATGTCTGTCAGCTGTTTGCAAGATTCCAATGATTTATACTCTGAGATGAACAGGGAAGTAGTGCATTGAACATCCTGTGTTTTGACAGAACGTCAGAGATGTGGCTGCACCGTCCGCCCAAAGCCTCTTGCCACGCTGCCTGGGTGTCGAGGACCTGGACGTTCATTCTGTCCCTTTCACTCACGGCTGTGTGTCTTTGGACAACTCACGTTACCTCTCTGAGTCTATTATTATCTCATATGAGAAATTATGCCAGTAATTCTAGCTTTGTGCTGTTGTGAGACACAGGAAAGGATACATCAGATCTTGGCCTATGGTAAACAGTAAGTGCTCATTTGCTTCTGTCTTCACCTTCTCCCTAAGACACGTGGGCTTGAAATCTTGTCTGCCCTGTGTGTGCTATTGGTAACAGTGCCCTATCTGGGAACCTCACCTTCTAGCAGTGACATCTTGTTTTGATGTTTTGGGCACAGAGGACGCGTGGGACAGAGATGGGTCTCCTTCATCCCTGCCCTCTTAAAGGCAGTGACAGCCCTCAGCTGGTGGACTTGTTGGTCTTTCTGCTAGCTCCAGGCATGAGGGGCATGGCCGGTACAGCCTTCATCTGAACCAGCCTGAGCACTTTCCCTAGGTATCTGTTATGGGAGCCGCATTCTTTCCGACCTCATTGATTTTGAAATCAATTCTGTTGATGCAGAACTGCCCTGCTTAATGATTTACACACATCTTTATTATTTGATTGGTGGAGTCACACTTCAGAACAGAGCAGCAAGTGTGAGGCTGTGCAGAACTTTGAATTTGACGAGTTACTAAGGAGTGAAAGCCCTGAATCTGCATGGGACCTGAGAGGTGGGACGGCCTTCGAGACATGGAGGATGGTGGTCTTATTTTGCTTATGAAGAAACTAAGGCCCAGAGAAGTTAAGTGACCTGCTCAAGATCACACAGCTTTTAACATCAGAATCAAGAATGAATCCACATTTCTCTTCCCAGTTTTGAGTTTCCCATAAAACTGTGGTTTCTTCATGGAAATATGTGATCCATCTGAGCCATATTTTGGGATAAAGCCAATCATGTGTTGTCTTTTGTCTCCATTAGAATTCTTAGGCAGAAATCTTAACTTAAAAAATTAGCCTCGGGCTTCCCTGGTGGCGCAGTGGTTAAGAATCCACCTGCCAGTGCAAGGGACACGGGTCCAAGCCCTAGTCCAGGAAGATCCCACATGCTGCGGAGCAACTAAGCCCGTGCGCCACAACTACTGAGCCTGCGCTCTAGAGCCCACGAGCCACAACTACTGAGCCTGCGTGCCACAACTACTGAAGTCCACATGCCTAGAGCCCATGCTCTACAACAAGAGAAGCCACCGCAATGAGAAGCCCACGCACTGCAACGAAGAGTAGCCCCCGCTCGCCACAACTAGAGAAAGCCCACGTGCAGCAACCAAGACCCAACGCAGCCAAAAATTTAAATAAATAAATGTATAAAAAAAAAAATTAGCCTCAACTCTACTGAAGGAGAAACATATTTTTCTCCCCTTTTTCAAGAGGAAGGGGGCCCTACTTCTTTCTTGAAAATAACTGTTTTGGGAATTTTTTAAAGTAAAATTTCTATCATTTTCCACCTGTAAAACTTTGGGATCTTCTTTGAAAACGTGTTCCGTCCATAACTCAGCTGTGCAGCCTCCTCCATTCTCCCATCAATGTTCCTCTCGTTCTCACCACCTTTTTCTCTCTCACCATCAGCCCCCTAACCCAGGTCTTCAGCTCCTCAAGCCTGGATTACACCGGAGGAGCCTTGCAAAATATCTCACTACCTACACGATTTTCCTGATCCGTCCGGACTTGTGCTCCGACTCAGATTTAATCTATCACTGACACTAATCACACCCTCACATTTGCAGTCTCATTTCGTACAGTTCCCCTGTTTCAAACAAATTTCTTCATCTGTGTCCAATTCAGAGTCTGGGCCTTTCAGGCTCTCCACAGCTACCCTCTGGGTGAGTTTTACACGTCCTTGGGTTCTCCATCCGTCCAACTGGCTCCATCCAAGTCACCTAGGGCATACCCTTTTCCCATCCCTCTTGTCCGCTGACTTCCTCTCATCCGCTGCAACAGAAATAACCTGGCCGTAGGCACTGGGAGGACCTCTGTCACCTTCCATATACTGACTGTGGGAACTTGGACCTGCCGCTTTCCCTCCCTGAATTTCAGCTTCATCAGAAAAACTGGGGAGCATAATGCCTATCTTAAGGGAGAAAACCACTGATAAGATGTTTTGCAAGCGTAACATATTCTTCAGGTATTTCTGCTTGTGTCCACACCTTAGAGACACATCTTCCATGATAACGCGAACCCGGTAGTGCTTATAGTGCTGGGAGAACCTCGTTTGGGACATAGGCCAGGCAGCTCCTGTCCTGATGCTTACCTGGGGTGCAGGGCAAGAGGTCACTAAGAGGACCACTGGTTCCTAGAAATGGGAGCTCAGTTCCTTTCCCTTTATGACTGAAACGTCCACAAACTGGAGATGTAGCTGGTTTAGCAAATGCCCTTGTTTGAAATCCATATGTTCCTTGGAGAATTATGGAAAATTGGTCCATTTATTTTTTTATAAGTGTCGTAAACTTTTTATTGAAGTATAGCACTATTCAGAAAAGGACACAGATCCTGGCATACAACTCAGTGACTTTTCACAAGGTGGATACACTTGTGAAACCAGCACCCAGGTCCTGCACTGGGATATTCCTGACTTTCCGAAGCCCCCTGTGGCCCCTTTTGGTCACTAAGCGCCCCCCTCCAACAAAGGCAACAGCTGTCCTGACATCTAACACTACAGGTGGGTTTTGCCCGTTTTTGAACTTTTTGTAGGAGAAATCATCTGGTATATACATTTTTGTGACTGACTGGCTGTGTATGTTAACATTGCGTTGATGAGAAGATGCTCTCCTAGGTTTCCTTCCAAGAGTTTTATTTGACCATTCACCTGTATATCTGCAAGCCAGCTGGAGTTGATTTTTGTATATGGTAGAGGAGACGTCCAGATTTATTTTTCTATATGAAGGCCTAATTGACCAAACACCATTTATTAAAAATACAAGGGGGAAGGGTAATTTTTTAGGCGGAAGCACCTAGAGAGAGGGGGCCAGTGGCAGTTCCAGTGGGGGGTGGGGCAGGATGACAACAGGGAGGGCAGGGGAAATGGGTGAGCCGTATGCAGTGGCTTCCTTTTTTACACGCTCTCAGATGTGCTGTGTGCACGAGGACGGGGCTGTGCAGTGCTGTCGAGGGCTGCCTCTGGGTGGTGCCCCTGGCCACGGAGGTGGGGCTGGTGCACGCAGAGCTGGGGTGCTACCGAAATGGGGCCCAGCTGCTCGCTGCTCAAAGCCCAGTCCAGGAGCCAGTGGTGGAAAGGAAAGGTTGTGTTACTTCGGAGGCCGGCAACCGGGGGGCGGGGGCGAGGGCGGACGCCTGTCCAGAGGCTGATTCCCCCAGCCGACAGTTGCGGGCAAGAGTTTTTATAGGCGGAGGGAGGGGGCTGCCTGCAGAAACAGCACAGGCAGCTCTGCCGGGCATCCTGAAATTGCTTATCGGTGCTCTGACCAGTGTCTTCCTGATTGTTGCAGGTAGAGTTAATCTTCAGTTCCAGGGTCGGTTTGTTTCCATTTCCTCGAGGCCGGTTCTCAGAATCGTGGCAGCTCACGTCATGGCTACAGCCTGGCCATCATGTGGTTAACGCCTTCCACCTGCTGGGGTTTCAGGATCCACAGCTCCCAGGATACGGCTTAGAATGTTACCCATAGCCCTTGGGAAGGTCCTTGACTTTGCTTTACTGACTAACTATTAAGATTTTGTTCTGTTTGACCTCTTTTCTTTGCTTCTGCATTTTCTCACTTTTCTGATTAAACTTATTCTTTGGCTAAAGTTTTTCCATGGGCAAAAGGCTGGCTGAGGACATGGTGGGGAAGGACCATAGATTCCTGCTCTCTTTCAAGGGCAGTGGCATTTTGTCCCAAGGGAGGCCTCGCCTCTGGGACTGTCAGTGGCCTATCAGCACTGCGGTGGGGGGGGGACCCTGTGGGTCATCTTGCTACCATCAACTACTCACTTGATTTAGGGCTTGAGTAGAAAAGAGGCTATTTGGCAGGTCTATCATGTTCCTACTCAGTCTTAACCTTTCCCCAGCAGTGGACAGACAGCTGCTCAAATAACTCGAGGCCCACGGAGACCTAGCCCTGTGGGACTGATCAGACCCCAAATGAAATCCCTGGGACACAGTGTCATGAATCAGATGGCAGTGGTGCCAAACAGCGTCCCTCTTGGCACAAGTGCAACGCGCGCACACACACACACACACACACACACACACACACAC
>NW_006789467.1:65984-69925 GCF_000442215.2 Lipotes vexillifer | reverse complement strand
ACACACACACACACACACACACACACACACACACACACACACACGAGGAGACAGATGCCCCTGAGAAGCCAAGCTCATCTCTCCCACCAGAACCAGCCAGCCTCTGTCCTTCCAGAGAATTCGGCTTTGCCAGCTCACAACTCGCACATCAGCCTCCTTACCATCTGGACATCCTCAGCAGGAGGCCTCAAGCGAGCAGGAGTGTGGACGTCCCAGGAACACGCCCAGGGGTCTCTGATCTCCTCTGGACCCGAGTTATCTGGACAGAATGGGGGTTCTCCCGACTGCTGGGAATTCTGTACACTGGGCGTCACTTTCTTAAGAGCAGTGCTTGGGGGTGTTCCTTGTAGAAATTGTCGTGCTGACACTTCGTTACAATCCAGACTTCCCAAGCTCTTGGCTTGATTTTTCTGGCGAGATTGGAAAGGTTATGAGTAGCGTGTGGTCACCCTGCTGGCAGTTAAAAAATCAGAAGCACTATAAACAAAAAGGTAAACAAAATGGAAATGAGAAATGACACAGGCCACAAACATTTCTGATCTCAGCGCCATAAAATCTCATCATGATTATATTCCCCTTTGGTCTTGCAAGAGGAAAGCAAGGCCACCATCTGCTTCAGGTACCGCACGTTAGTGTTTAATTACCTGCAAAGCCAAAAAGATTCATTTATCTAATTCAAGTCTATCGATGCAATTTGAAGTCTTTGCCCTCTGGGTGAGTCCTCTTTTTAATAAATCAGGGTAAAACACACATAACATAATATTTACCATCTTAACCATTCTTACGTGTCCACGTCAACAGCAGCGGTAAGTACATTTATGGTGCTGAGCAATCACTCTCCAGAACTCTTTTCACCTCGAAAAACTAAAACTCTGTCCCCATCAAAGATGAACTCCTCGTCCCGCCACCCCCCAGGCCCTGGTGATCACTATCTTACTTTCTGTCTCTGTGGATTCGACTCCTCTAGAGACCTCATACAAGTGGAATCACACAATCTGTGTCCTTCTGTGTCTGGCTTATTTCACTCAGCATAAAGTCCTCAAGGTTCATCCACGTTGCAGCAGGTGTCAGAATTCTGTTCCTTTTTTAAGGCTGAATAATATTCCACTGCATGGAGAGATCACATTTTGCCTGCCCATTCAGCCCTCTGTGGATATTTGTGTGGCTTCTACTTTTTGGCTATGGACAATTCTTTTGTTCTTTGGGGACAAAGAACAAATGTGTGGGACACACCTGGTAATAATCCTTCATTTGCTTGTAAAACCCCTTCTTCTCTTTGTCATCTTCAGGAGAAAACAAATAAGTGTCTCTAATTTTTCTTTATTATTCTAGCTTCTACCCATTTCTCCTCCCCTATACTTAACTTTAAATGTCTCCAAATTCTTTTCACTATGGAGAAGTGAATGGAATAGCCAATACTGTTTGCCTGGAAATCAAGGCGTCCTAGGACCTCCCCTTCCCATCGTTCAGTGGAATTTCTCTTCCTCCGCCCCAGCTTGTCGGGTCTTTAGACAAAGCTCAAAAGTCTTCTCATTGCGTACACCTCTCCGCTCCCCTCGCGTGCCTGGTGTTTCTGCAAAGCTCTCATCGTACTGGGATGGCTCTTTCATTGCCCATCCCAGGCCGAGCCCGTGCACAGAGCAGAGTCACAGTACATGCCTCACTCTGGTAAGGAAGGAAGATTTCTAAGTTTGCCTAAACACCTTGAAATATGATAATCCAAAGTACATGTGCATTTTATGTGATAGAGGAGCTCCTTTCTGAACGTTAACATTCAAATTGCAATAAGAAAATGAATGTAGAATTTAAAAGGGAGATTGCTCTTTAAAGAATTCTGTTGTGAATCCTTTTACCAAACAACTGTGCTCTACAATGTAAGCCTGAGGATTTATTTACACTTGCACGTCTTTGGTTTTGAAGAAAGTAGACTGCAGAGAGTTCATAGTTAACCCGACTCCCCATCCCAATGGGGATGCTAAACCCGTCAGCTTTCCTCATCCTGTAGATGACAGTAATTAATGTGTTTTTCCTCTGAAATCCTATTTTAGCTGTTTCCTCTTCAAACTCCTCCTATTTTGGATAGTTCTTTTTCCTACCCTATTGAGATAGTTTAAAATATGGTTTCTTTTTTCAGAAATATTGGTAATATTTCCTCTGGGACGGCACATTCTGCAGCTTTAATCTCTGCTAAAAGGCTACTGGGGAGTCTGTGCTTTTCCCCAGGGCCGGAGGGCAGGAAGGCTGAGATTACCAACCAGTAGCTCCCACGTGAAGTATGTTATCTCTATCTTACTGGCCGAAATATGAGGTCGAGTGGTTAAAAGTCAGATGATAGGGAAGGAGGCAAGAATGCTAACTTTTAAAAAAATCACCAAATACTCCTTCTTATAGTTTCAGTGATGCTTGATGTTTGCTTTTACAGTCCAAAACTTTTTCACACCTTTGAGCCAATTTTCTTCACTGAGATAGTCCAACAGTTTCTGGATAGATCTCCTGGCTCATCTTATAAAAAGTGTAACTAAGCTTCCAAAGTAGGTTGGTCTAGCCCATTTCTCAATTCCATGAAGGGAATATATATATATATATATATATATATATATATATATATATATATAGATTCTCTATATATTTCACCTAATTCAAAAAACTTTTAATCTTACCATGCTTCCCCATGTTGCTTGAATATATACACATACATGTATATATATATATATATATATATATATATATATATAGTGCGTATGTATATGTATATACAGTGGTGAAATCTGTGAATTCATGTCACGCAGTGGCTCCAGCACTACGTCGGCAGTAAAGACAGTCTGTGTCTCCCTTGTGTCAACACTGACCTCCCTGGTCTTCGCTTTATCCTACCCAGACCTTCAGGCATTTTTAAGAAATGGGGAATGGGCACACATCAAAAGTCCTTTTGAAAAAGGAATTGCAGATTTTTAAAACAACAAAGAAAAAAGCAACAGAAATGAGATATCTATCATTTCCCCCTCCAAAAAAAAGTACAGATAACTTGACTGAAATATCAAAGAAGGCAAAAGTCTGAGAAAACCTGCGTCATTAAACTAACACAGCACCAGTGGCCTATGGCCACAGCTGTTGAGGAATCTGTGCCGGATGTAATGCAGATGGGCACCAGATTGTTTATGAACCAGTTGATATTATGTCTGAGATAAACTTCAAAATAATTCATTTAGAAAAATATTAATTGCCAAAATTGACAGAAGATGAGGCAGAGTATTACAAAAAACAATAACCACAGAAGAAACTGAAAAGATACTTGAAGATTCTAATCCCTTTCTTACCCTGTACCCCAAAAGTACCAGTATTAGGTGGCTTTGTAGGTGACCCATCAAATTTTGAAGGAATAGAAAATTATTTTGCTATTGAAACCTCTTTAGGATATAGAAAAATATGAAACATTTCTCATTTTATTTGTGGAATAATTCATATTCTCACAATTGATTAAGCTATTGACCAAAAGAAAAACTACAGGAACATCTCATTAATGCATATGGATGAGAAATCCAAAGCAAAATAATGATGAATCAAGTCTAGGACTATATTGAAAGAATAATATACCGTGATCAAATAGGGTTTACTCCAGAAATAAAAGTGAATCTAATATTAGGGTATTTATCAGTTTGGATCAGTGGATCAAAGGACAAAATACATTTTGTCATTGCAATAAATCTCCCAAATACATTTATCTAATATTGATTTGAACAATGTCTATTTCTTATAAAACTTGGAATTAGCAAGACGGTGCCTTAAAATTAGAATATGTGTGTGTGTGTGTGTGTGTGTGTGTGTGTGTGTGTATTTCATATATATAATAAATAATGGCTTTAATGACAGTACACTTTTGGAAGAATAAATAGGTTTTATCTCTCCTACTCACAGTTTTGGACTGGCTTCAAGACCCATCA
>NW_006789467.1:43439-65974 GCF_000442215.2 Lipotes vexillifer | reverse complement strand
CAGCAGGAACGCATGCTTGAACTAGGTAGCAATCTCCGCTCCATCAAGACTCCAACAGGATTTCCTTTTTCCATAGGACAAAGTGATTCTAACATTCATCTGGAAGAATAAACAGACAAGAATCATTAAGAACGTTTTGAACAACAGAGTCAGAATTTACTCTGATGTACATGAAAATATACCATAATGTGATAACTGGGCCAATGGAAAGAGGAACTAAGATATTCAGACTACTGGAAGGATGGCATTTGAAATTATTAGATAAAAGATGGATTATTTCATGTCTTGTTTGTTACAGGAAAATTCAGGAATTATAAAGAGAAGTATTTTGTGTACTATGCAACGGTATTATGTTGACTGTAATTGCTTTGTTTGTTAGAAAACTACAGAAAGGGCTCGGTATTTTAACACCATCCCATAGTCATACAATTGTGTTTATTACACTATCCTAATTCACCTAAAGAATTAGATCAAGGTTATTTTCTTACAGCCTTGTGGGTTGATAATTATAAAAAATAAAAATTACACAGCGCTTATTCTATGCCAGGCACTTTTCTAAGCTGTTGAGGTATATTAATACGTTTAATCATCACACCCACCATGGGAGATCGGTAGTGTTATTATTTCCCATTAAGTACATCCGCGAGAAGCAGGGGGTGCACAGCCTTGCGTCTGTGCCGCTTTGTCCGCGATCACGGTCACACACATCTAGTAAGCGGAGCAGTGGGTACCTCAACTCAGGCTCCGGGTCTGTAAGACCCTCCCTGTGCTGGGAAGGAGCTCGCGGTGGCAATCAGGGGAAGGCGCTCAGTTTTCAGGCCCTAACGTGCCTTTCTGCTCCGCTCAGGGACCTGATGCCGAGGACCCTGGAGGGGCAGATCACCATGGAGAAGACGCCCAGCTACTTTGTGACGCGCGAGGCGCCCGCGCGCATCTCGGCCATGTCCAAGGACACCAAGCTCCTGGTGGTGGTGCGGGACCCGGTGACCAGGGCCGTCTCGGACTACACGCAGACGCTGTCCAAGCGGCCCGACATCCCCAGCTTCGAGAGCCTGGCCTTCAGGAACCGGACGGCGGGCCTCGTGGACCGGGCGTGGAGCGCCATCCAGATCGGCCTGTACGCCGAGCACCTGGAGCGCTGGCTGCGTCACTTCCCCGCCCGCCAGCTGCTCTTCGTGAGCGGCGAGCGGCTGGTGCGCGACCCGGCCGGCGAGCTGGGCCGCGTGCAGGACTTCCTGGGCCTCAAGCGCATCATCTCCGACAAGCACTTCTATTTCAACCAGACCAAGGGCTTCCCCTGCCTCAAGAAGGCCGAGGGCAGCGGCCGCCCTCACTGCCTGGGCAAGACCAAGGGCAGACCCCACCCCGAGATCGACGGCCAGGTCCTGCGGCGGCTGCGCGACTTCTACCGGCCCTTCAACCGCAAGTTCTACCAGATGACGGGCCACGACTTCGGCTGGGACGGATAACCTTATAATTTAAAAAGAAAAAATGATATCAGAAGATAATATATTTTTTTACCCATCAGTAGAGAAGAGGCAGTTTAATATTTGCGCTGCTGATATGTTTCAGTATTTTTTTCCCATGAATGTTAAAGAGATTGTTCTCGCCTCCGCCCTCACCGTCATGTACAACTGCGCGCGCAAACATTTGGAGAAACAAAAAAGGAAACCTGCACGCATCTAAATTCTCTCCATTTTCCGTTTTCACTTTATGTTTTATATGCACAGTTATGAAGTATGAGCATCAGCTGCCATTAAAACTTTTAAGAAAATCCTGAGGGTATAGCTCATGCTCTCTCACTCCTTCTTTTAACAATGCCCGGATAAGACTGATGTCTACCCTCAGGTTTTTCTCCCTTTAGTTTTTCTCCTGTGCCACTTTTTAACCCCTTTCCCAGTTAGTGATTCTGTACGTTTGCACGTCACTTCCCAGTTACCACAGTGCTTTCAAGTACAGTATCTTTCTTGATCCTTATACTCAGGTGTGATATAATAACATAAGACATGGAGATTATTACCCCCGTTTTACAGATAAGGAAACTGAGTCTCAGAGAGCTTAAGTGATGTGTCCTAAGGCCAGATGGTGGACTCTGGACAAAACCTCATCTTCCACTTGTTCCCTGTTTTGCGCCACTTTTTCCAGTGAGAATGGGAAAGGCACAGACAGCATTTAGAAATGGTTAGCTAGTTTGGGGACCAACAGAGAGGGTTTCCTGTTGCTTTCTAAGTTCTAGGCTAGCCTCTGTGGCACTCAGACACCTTACACAGTTGTACTCAAGGAAACCACTCTGTCTTGGACTCAACATCTTTTAAGAGCCAATCCTGGGTTGTTAAAGCACCCTGAGACATGGATATCTTGACTCAATTGACGTTGAGAGAAATTATTGGATTCTCGTATGGAGAACAAGATGGCCAGTCACACTAGGAGTAGGATAAGGTGTGGTAGGAGAAGAATTTACCTATTCTTGTTTGGACTGTGTTTTCCTTTTTTTCTTAAAGAAAAACCCACTTCAGTAAGAGCTTACAAATATGAATCTCATTTTATAAACCTTTTAACAAAGAAAATCTGCCTCTCTTTGTAATATCTTATTTCTAAACTTGCAGCTAGTACTAAAAAAAGGTCAATCAACATCTCATTTACAAGGCCCCAGTTTTTCATGGGTGGAGGGAGGGCTGCCACTTTGTCACTTTATTTTTCCCCATTTCCTCTCTGTAGCAGTTATAACCTAATATTCGTTAATATTTTGAAAATACTCTAAGAAATGCAGATATGGGTAAAGTGGTGGGTTTTCCTCTCCTCCCATCTGTTTCTGCCTGTTCCCCATTTAAGTAGCTCAAATAAATCAACAGTTTATTAAGAGTATTCCTTCCCTCTCTGAGTGAGTGGGCATTAACGAGATTAGCATTAATGGGAATTAAATTGGTTTAGAGAAGAGCACATATGCACAAACTATATAAAACATTCATAATGTAGTCGTCAGCAACATTTTTATTGCAGGTTTAAACCCAAGAGGAAAATGTCTCCAATCTCATGGAAATTTTCCATATCTGCTAAAATGTAAAGGACCACCAGACACTCCAGTACTCTAAAACAACACTCTTCCCCAGTGTTGTCAATCAAAAGAAACTAAAGTTGTTTTAAAATATGCAGTTTTATCGTGCATCTGACATAGATGCTGCATCGGGTGAAGTAAATATTCCTTGAGAAGTCTAACGGGATTAAAATGAAGGAAAAAAATTTAAGTTTCTAGATATTCTATCATTGCTCTAAACCTCTGGATTTATTAATTCTCTTTTACGGGGGTTAAGTAAACCCTCAATCCAGGTCCCCGTTCCCAGCCGATAGCCTTCCCTTGTACGCCCTCAATTTCCCGATGCTACAGCCTGTTTTTTTGTTCTACTTGAATCATCACTACCAGCAACAAGAAATGCATTTTAAACTCTTTTTGTCTTTTCTGTTAACTCATGTTTGTGCTTCTGATTCCCTAATAAGCATGTGCTGGACCTTCTGCGAAGGTGGCTTGCACAAGGACACAAGTGCATCTAACAACTGTATTCAGCAACCTTCATCTTTTTGTGTTAAGAAATAATAAAAGAACAGAATTGAGTGCAAAGAACTTCTTGCATGCAGATTTTTTGTTTGGTCATATGATTTTTAAAATGAATGACTACAGAGCATACCAGGAAAGCCTTCTAACTTCTAAGATTTCATAAGAGCAGCAGAGGTTTTAGATCCCAGCCAAGTGTATAAGATCTTGGGGTCAGTGTACCCCAGAACATGAATTTCCCATTTCTGCATTTATGTGGTACTTCCTCTTGTTGTACATGGACTTGGCCTCGGATTTCTTTCGTCCATTTAGCTACATCGGATCATAGGCCCTGCTCCTGATCTGAACACTGTAATCATCCTTCCTCCAAGCTCACCCCTCTTAGAGAACAACCAGAGGTCTACAGCTTCACTCTGAATCGTTTGCTCTTGAGGCCACGCCTACAGTGTATAAATTCTTCCGGTAACTAAGAAATTTTAAGGGAAATTAATTTTGTCCTATTAACTATAGATTCATAAGCTTCTAGAGAACAGATATTTATTATTCCAGAAGTATTAATCCCACTCTAATTTTCTTATTTTCAAAAATCCTCAAAGTTAGAATAAACCTGAATGGTAATGTGGATTAAATCCCCATTTGGCACCTGAATCCTTTCTTTAGCTGGTTATGCAGGGGTTTAAAACATTGATGTGTCTCTAAATTAACTCTTGATTTTACAGTTGTAAAGAGGACACGTTTCTTCTAAACACCTGCATCCTGTTCTGTCAGCTGAGACCTGCCAAATCTGTTACCCATGAAGATGACCAACATTTAGTATGTGAATAAATGTGTCTCTAAGGCGATAATAGCTTATATTAAAGTAGCAGATTACCCTAAGGACATCTTCTCCCCTTAAACCAACACCACCTACTCCCCACTTGCATTCCACCGTACAGATGAAAAAACTAACACTTAAGACAGTGGCTCTCAACAAAAAGCAATTTTTCATTCCAAGTGATGTCTGGAGATATTTTGGGGTCCCAAGCATGGTGGATTATAGATGCCATCTAACAATGTACATGAGAGCCTTCATAACAAAGTACTGTCACACCCAAAATGTGTGATAATTCTTTGTCATCACACATAGATATCAGCACCTCAGTGGTGCTGAGGTTTCCAGCTGCTGAAGGACGCCAGTTACAGCTAGTCTGTGTCCAAACCAGGTCTAAAAACCAGACTGTAATTAAGCTTTGGCTAGTAGTTCCTTCACTCACCACTCTAGGTTTTCTCTTACAGTCACTCTGTAAGTGACTCCACTACAGTTACTAGATCAGTGTTTAAGGCTGTGCTTTGTCAAGACAAGTACTGAAGAGAAGCATCGCGGAGCTGGGTTTTTTACAACAGATACAGGAGCAGCTTGTAACAAATGGATCCCTGCACTTCTGGGAAGTGGAATCAGTCAGCTTCGCGTGGAAAAATGTCATTCTGATAAAACATTTCTGAAGTCTTTTTCAAGTTCAAGTCCTGCAGCTTCAGTTTGCCTCCATGAGAGTGCCGTGACAGTATTTCTTGTCACCTGACACAACCAAGTGTCGAGAAATAGAAGTAAATGGCTGGACTTCTGTAAACCAGCTAAATCCAGATAGACGTGCTATGGTTTGCAATTGGCCCTGAGTGGCTGAATAATAGCAAAGGAAGATGAATTCTTACTGCCACATTTTCTAGAAACCCCAGGTCTTTGTATGGGCCCACCATAGAATCAGGGAAGAGACAATCGTATGGTTCCCCAAATTAAGAAAATATGCTCACCGTCCAGAGAAAGTCTTAGTGTAGAAATAAAACACCCACCTATTCTCCTGTTGCATCCTGTAATCACTGAGGAAGAAGGGGACTTTAAAAACCCAAACATCAAGAAACATCAGCGCTACTGTAGAATTTATGGTCTTTGAAATATCTTCATCGATGTGAAAACAGATCTGCATTCAGAGCCTCGATTATATGCGTGAAAAACATGGACAGGGAAAGTATAGACCTGTTTGTCACATCATGACATTTTGGAATGGCAGGTCTTTCGTTTAAAGCTTAAAAAAATGAATTTTGGAAAATTACAAGGCAGTGCAACCTCAAATACAGAGTAATAAAATAATGGATTTTCGTTAAGTCGGGAGGAAATAAAACTGAAAATAGAAATTGCTTCTAATATATGAATCCATTGTGGGACATTTAGGATATTTAGTTAGTATGTTTCAGGCTATAACCCTAACTCTCTAGTTAAATTTCCAACAGTTGGTTGTGTTCTTTTAATAGCTATAGGCTCAACATCTTAATTCTCCTCTAATTTTATTGTCAAAATAAAAAGTAACAATAAAGAGGGATCACACATTCTGTTGTGAGTCCTTTTCATCCCCCAATTCCTGGGTCTGATATTTTAGGTATATTCGAAGGATCACATATGAGGAGAAACGGCATCCTTTGTTAGCTCCGCCTGGCTGGTACATGATGAGGCCAGATTCCTAGCTTGGCGCTGATAATTCCTCAGGGGCATTCAGGTTACTGTCTGGTCTAGACATTGTCCAACTATGGTCCACGTACCCAAAGTCACTTTATAGTAATCATAAAGTGTTTACCATCCTTGGGGGCTTGTTTTCATCACAAAGAGAAGTGATGTGCCTTTTCCCCTCCTACCTCCTAGATCCCTGCTTCCTTCACTTTTCAAGTAACCTCTCCCCCCTCATCCTGCCTGTGTCCACTGCTCCCTTATGTCCTTATGGGCTTAACCCTACTGGTCTAAGTTCTGCCGTCTCATCAGGAGCACCATACTTGATGGTGTCCACTTCACACTTCAGATTCCTGGGGGAAACCTTGTGGTCCACCTGGGGCAACTGCTCTGATCTTTAGCTCTACGGAAAGTAGTCTGCTTATCTGATGTAGACACCCAGACAGATGCAGGTCAGATGACTTTCATTTTCCCAGAGAATATTTACATTAGGAAAACAGGGCCCAAAGGAAGATGGATGAAACACAGGTGAAAGTTGTGGGCACGTTTTTGACTGGAGCTGGAGGTGTTCTTGGAAGGACACTTCCCAGGTTCCCAGGGCCCTGCCCTTCATCCCTGACCTAAAGAACCAGGGTCAGCAACTTGGCATTCCACTCCTGAAAGGTTGTCTGCCTCTGGTCTGGGCAATGGCATTTTTCTCCCACCTGTTTTCCCACAAAGCCTTATCTAAGCTCAGATTTCTTTATTTCAAGCCTGCAACAGCTGGTCAACTAGGGAACAGTAGGAAGCAAGAAAATGTTGCAGTCATTTCACTGCAGTTTTTCAGAGGGAACAGAGTTCCTGATGAGTTACTATCAACTGATACCTTTAGAGCAAAACATAGTTCTTGTTTCAGACCACTTGATCGTACTCCTTAAACCCCAGATCAGTTGTTCTTTGTCACGAAAAGTCCAAGTAAATATTCTAGAATAATAATAACTTACCTTTATATAGAATGAGTCAAAGCACTTTTATACCGTATTTAGGCCTGAATAGTTTTTTCTTTCTTTCTTTCTAAATTAAAAAAAAAAAAAAGTTTAGGCTATTACAGCTCTTCAGCATTTCCAGTGAACTCCACATTTCCCCTCAACTGAATAACTTACAAATATCTTTTCACCCCTTTTTTCCCACCCTTCTTACTTCCATATCATCTTTCTTCTAGGTGACCTTTTACCCTGCAATACTTTCTTGTATCAAAATCTTTATGCCAAAAGTCATCTTGCATCTTTATTTTTTGGATTCCTGCCTTTCTTTTCAATGAGACTCTTAGTTGTTGTCACTTTTCCCTTTTTGTAACCATCTGGCCCCAGAACGATACCTTGTTTTTATTTCCAGACTTGGCCTTGATTCTACCTTCTTTGATCTTCTTTACCTTTTCTTAGAGTGTGCCTTTTCATTTTAGGAAAAGTCCTCTTTAGAGAAAAAATCCCCTTCCCACTAGCGTCTGAACATCTGGAATTGAGAACTTTCTTGGGGATGTAGCTTTCTGATCCCTTCTTACCCACTAAGATGCAAAAGCACCAAACGGCATTGGCTCCCAACTGTGAAATGATTCTGTGTTGAACACGTTTAGCTCTTCCTCCATCTAGCTGTAAATAATGAGCTCTTTTTCAGACTCTTTGGCCTCTGCTATTTGATGAGGCCATGAGTAAAAAGTTCTGTATGAGCAGAATGATAAACTCCACTAGCCTGAGCCATATATAATGAATACACGGAAAAATTGGAAGCAGATCTCTTTTGACCAGCATCATCCTGTGTCCTAAGTTAAGCTGCAAATCCCCTGTGTGATAACAATGCCCAGAGTCTGTTTCCCTCATCAGTCCTTCGATGTGTGTCTCTAGCTCTCTCGCCAGTCTGTTCCCTGCTTGTTCAGGCCCATTTATTCCTACGACATTTTCATTATTTAACTGACTCTGGCTCCAGTTTCTCTAGCCTGATCGTCAGCCTTTTTACTGTCCTCTCCTTTATTTCTACTCTGGCCACTGTGATGTCTGCTATGTGTCTAGAACTGTGCTGAGTCTGCCTTTGCCTGACCCTTCCTAAGCAGCCCTTCTCATTTCCTACATTACTTAAATTTTTTTTCTCCACTCACTGTTTGAGGCCAGGGATAGAGCCGTACTGATAAATAATATGATTATATAGTCATTAGATTTATCTCACACTTCAAAGTTAAATATGCATTGAAAAGAATCCATGACCTTCCCAATCCATCCATTTTCTTAACCCTAGCTTCCTTTAAAAAAGCAAAAAAAAAAAAAGATGTTTCATTTCATCAGCTTTTTCTGTGCCTTAATGATGAAACCCCATGTCCTGTGGATTATTTTGTGAACAGTCTTGATTTGACCAGAAATGATGAACACTTGCATGAATCATTCAGTACCACTAAACCTCAATTTTCTCATTTATTTTAAAAAATGCACAGGATAAACTGTACTGTCAAGCTCAGTCCAACTGAAATGTCTGGAAACATTTTATGGTTGGCGCTGTCACAATTATTTTTCTTCTGTCTCTTAAAATGCTTATCATTAAATCAACTGCTTTACCTATTTCCCATAGGCCACTAAAAACTGTGACCAAAATTTGCTTTTATTAATAAGAATCAGTGCTAGCAGGCCACCAAACCTTTCCTTCCTCTATCACTTAGCTGCATTTGTCAGTGTCGGAGGAGTGATGACTGCCCTTGAATTGTGTGTTTCTTCCTATTTTCTCTGCAATCCTGGCATTCTCACTCCTTGACTGTAAGGCCATTATCTTTTCTGGATTCTGGAAAAAAAACCTTAAGAAAAAGGTCCTAAATTACCAATGGCAGTTTTTACAGAACTAGAACAAAAAATCTTAAAATTTCTATGGAGGCACAAAAGACCCCGAATAGACAAAGCAGTCTTGAGGGAAAAAAATGGAGCTGGAGGAATCAGACTCCCTGACTTCAGACTATACCACAAAGCTACAGTAATCAAGACAATATGGTACTGGCACAAAAACAGAAACATAGATCCATGGAACGAGATAGAAAGCCCAGAGATAAACCCACGCACCTATGGTCAACTAATCTATGACAAAGGAGGCAAGGATATTCAATGGAGAAAAGACAGTCTCTTCAATAAGTGATGCTGGGAAAACTGGACAACTACATGTAAAAGAATGAAATTAGAACACTCCCTAACACCATACACAAAAGTAAACTCAAAATCGATTAGAGACCTAAATGTAAGACCAGACACTATAAAACTCTTAGAGGAAAACATAGGAAGAACACTCTTTGACATAAATCACAGCAACATCTTTTTTGACCCACCTCCTAGAGTAAGGGAAATAAAAACAAAAATAAACAAATGGGACCTAATGAACTTAAAAGCTTTTGCACTGCAAAGGAAACCATAAACAAGACGAAAAGACAACCCTCAGAACAGAAGAAAATATTTGCAAACGAATCAACGGACAAAGGATTAATCTCCAAAATATATAAACAGCTCATGCAGTTCAATATTAAAAAAACAAACAACCCAATCCAAAAATGGGCAGAAGACCTAAATAGACATTTCTCCAAAGAAGACATACAGATGGGCAAGAGGCACATGAAAAGATGCTCAACATCACTAATTATTAGAGAAATGCAAATCAAAACTACAATGAGGTATCACCTCACACCAGTTAGAATGGGCATCCTCAGAAAATCTACAAACAACAAATGCTGGAGAGGGTGTGGAGAAAAGGGAACCCTCCTACACCGTTGGTGGGAATGTAAATTGATAACAGCCACTGTGGAGAACAGTATGGAGGTTCCTTAAAAAACTAAAAATAGAATTACCATATGATCCAGCAATCCCACTCCTGGGCATATACCCAGAGAAAACCATAATTCAAAAAGATACATGCACCCCAATGTTCACTGCAGCACTGTTTACAATAGCCAGGTCATGGAAGCAACAACCTAAATGTCCATTGACAGATGAATGGATAAAGAAGATGTGGTACATATATACAATGGAATATTACTCAGCCATAAAAAGGAACGATATTGGGTCATTTGTTGAGACGAGGATGGATCTAGAGACTGTCATACAGAGTGAAGTAAGTCAGAAAAACAAATATCGTATATTAACGCATATATGTGGAACCTAGAAAAATGGTACAGATGAACCGGTTTGCAGGGCAGAAATTGAGACACAGATGTAGAGAACAAACGAAGGGACACCAAGCGGGGAAAGCTGCAGGGGGAGGGAGGGGCGGGATGAATTGGGCGATTGGGATCGACATGTATACACTGATGTGTATTAAATTGATGACTAATAAGAATCTGCTGTATAAAAAAATAAATAAAATTAAATTAAAAAAAAATTTTTTAAAAAGGTCCTTAATAACAGTTTCGACTTTGGGACTATCTTCATCCATCCATTTTGGGTCTTTAATTTACAGACTACCTCCTGCCTTGAACAGTAAAATATAGCTATAAAGAAACTCATTCATCTTTGTGTTAACCATATCCTTCATCATCACTTTGATCTGGTCCAGACAGACCATGTTTTTCCTTTGACATATGCTATTTTCCATGGATTTTTTATACTCTAGCTTTTCCCACCTCCTGCACCATTCATTCCCTGCTTGCAAAGGAAGAAGATAGAACCTCACTCTGTGAATCCTTTACTACTGAGAAAATGCACCACTGATAACCATTTGGAAATGGGGACCATACTTCCTGCCTCTTGATCAACAATACAAATGCCTTCTGAGTCTACGGTTTGCCCAAAGATTATCCTCAAGGGACCAGAAAAGGCACTATCCATTGCTTTGTGTCTAAGGGCCTCATAATTAAATCCAGTTGGCATGGATTTGTGGGAATTTACTTAGTTTCCAAGGATCTTTTGAACTCTCTTTTTTTAAAAGGGTCCTTAAAAAAATTTTTTTTGGTAAAATACACATAAAATCTACCATCTTAACCATGAAGTATATAATCCGGTGGCATTAAATACACTCACAATAATGTCCTGTAACAATCACCACCAACCATCTCCAAAACTTCATCCTCCCAAACAGAAACTCTGTACCCATTAAACAATAACTCCCCATCCCCTTCCTCCAGCCCAGGCTGTGTCTATCCTGTTTTCTGTCTCCGTAAATTTGACTCCCCTATAAGTACGTCATGGTAGAATCATATAATATTTGTCCTTTTGTGTCTGGGCTGTTTCACTTATAATGTCTCTAAAGATCATCCACATTGTGATGATCCTTTATTTTTAAGGATAAATAATATTCCATTGCATATATATATATATATATATATATATATATATATATATATATATATATATATATATATATAATTTCATTTATTCATCCATCTTTTGATGGACCCTTGGGCTGTTTCCACCTTTTGTGAATGATGCTGCTATGAACATGGGTGTACAAATATCTGCGCAAGTCTCTGCTTTCAATTCTGTTGAGCATATACCTCAGAGTGGATTCCTGAATCATAGGGTAGTTCTGTGCTTAACTCTTTGAGGACCTGCCAGACATTTCCATAGCTGCTGCACCATCTTACATTCCGACCAGCAAAGCATTAAATTTCGAATTTGTCCACATCCTCTCCAACACGTGTTATTTTCTGTTTGATTTTTATTTTATTTGAATTTTTTTTGATAATAGCGAACCTAATAGATGTGGGGGGGGGGGGAAAGGATGCTCTTTTTCTTGTTCCTTAGCTCAAAATCTTTGTTTCTGGCCCTTTCCTTCTTCTTGTCATTCTTCTTGGGGCTTTTAAATTTTTTAATTTTTTAAATAGACTTGTTTCTCATTTTCCTTGCCCTTTTCCTGACCTTTTCCCCCCTCTCCATCCCTCAGATGAAATCAGCTTCCCCCTTTTCTTTCCACAACAAGAACCAACTCATCCTCTGTTTTCTTCCACGGCTTCCTCTGCTTCTTCCCAACATTCCACATCCCAGAGACCCTCCTGATCATCTATCCTGCAAGCACATGGCAGCTTCATCTGGATGGATCCTGATTCCCCCAACTTGTCTGGCTTTTCCATTCTGGGCTCTGGAAGGCGACCAACCTGTACCTCCTTCTTCTCATCCCAGTAGCATATGGCCAGGGCACACACTCAGCCACACGCACACGGCCTTTCCTGAAACCACGTTCAAATTCACCTTGATCTGAAGTGCTGCAAGGCTCTTGCTTTATTCCCCAGCTCCCCTTCCTCATTCTCATCATCTGCTCCCAGCTGGCAGCTGTAACTTACAGGAGAGGCTGATGGAGCCGTGTGAGAGACAAGGACAGCCCAATGCAATGGAGACCATCCTCTCAGCTCCATCTGAAAGGAATGATGACAATGTATTTTAATTTTAACTGGTAGTGCCAGATCACCTCACATCCTTCTTAAGCCCGTCTGAGCATATTTTCTAAGTCTTTAATCCTGAGGGTCTGTGTAAATTATTAGTTAAGAGCATGGATATTTGATTTGAATTCTAGATTTATTACTTTCTAAATGTATTAATTTATGAAGACCCTGGGAAACATACTTAAGCTCTCTGCGCCCCAGTTTTCTAACATGTGAAGAAAGGATGATAATAATAGCACTTAAACCACTGGCTTGACATGAGGGTTGAATTGTTATGTGAAGCACTGATATCAATGCCTGGCGCACAGCAAATAGGATGTAAGTTTCAGCCTTTCTGTTTGCTACTGTTTAGGAGTATTACAGACCCCCTCTCTTGCTTTTAGGAAATGACTGTTTGCATGAACCCATTTACATACAGGTACATCCCTATCTTCCTATGCATTTCCAGGTCTCTTTGCACAGAGATTATGCAATTTGGGATAATTGCACTCCATTTTAAGGTTATTTTACCCTGAAATTAGAAGACTGCTCAAACACACTGGAAGTTTCCGAATCCCAGAGATGGAAGGAGTGGGGAGTAGCGTAAACCCACTGATGAAGTCTGTGTTTGTGACCCCTCAGTCACCTCCCCCGCCTCTGTTTTGCAGAAACAAGTCATGGGCAGGAGGGAGACCACCTAGGCTTGCCCACTGTAAGTCATCCTACAGAGAGCAAACCCGTGGGGTTACTTGGTAGAGTGACCTGTGGGTCTCCCCAGGGCAGGGCCGGAGCAGCCCCCATAGCCTCATGTCCCACTCTCTTGTGACTTTAGAGAAATCCTGAGGGCTCCTAGAGTCTCACTTTGCTCCTCAGGAAGTAGAACAGATGGTTTTGAAGGTTCCCACCAGCTCTAAACAAGGATAAATGCATGTTTTGTCAAACCTGAAAACATGATCGCTTGGCTAACCCTGATAACGACACATTTTAATTGTGGCCACTTTAAAGTTTGCCCAAGACTTTGGACACCAAAGGCTAACTTTTTTCTCGGGAGTCAGAGCCCCTGAAGGTGGATATTTTCATGTTCATCACCGAGTATCCCTCATGGCCCCTAAGTTCAATGGTTCTTCTTCAGTAATACCTTTGCAACTACATGGCAGAGTACTTTCTTTATTTTAAGAATTATTATCACCGGCCCAGTGATCCGGCAGATTTCGTACTAGTCTACGCCACACCCCACTTCTGCAACCATCTGGTATGGAGACAACGTAAATTCACATTTTCTGTTTTTATTAGAAAAGGAAGAAAGATGATGGTTCGGAAGTTTAAAATATATCGATTTTTCAAGTGATAAGCTTAGGGAAAAAAGCCTAATGAGAGATGACTCATACACTGGCAAGGGTGATGTTCAACCTCTTCGACTATAAACTAGGTTAATAAAACTGGGATGCTGTGTTTATCAGACTGTTTTGAGGTCATGGAATTAATTCACGATTACAGTTGCAAAACCTCAATATGACAAAAATGCTCTTTAGCAGCACTTCTATAAAATGAAGATATTTACCAGGAAATAGGACTTACATGCTATGAAATAAAACTTTACAAGTCTCCCGGCCTTATAGACTAGGACTATTAGCATTTTATACATCTAGCAAATTGCTTAAACAGTTTTAGCTTCCCTGACTTTCTGAAATTAAAAGTTGGAAGTTTTCAAGGGTACATCTGGGTTTCCTATGGATTTCTGCAAACATATTAAGGTTCATAAAAAACAAGCAAATTCACAGTTTCCCTTCATGGTTTGGTTCCGTTAAGCCAATTGTACATGTTTGTTTATTTTCTTCCCCCTGGAGAGCAAAGGCAACTGAAAGGAGACCATTGGTGGTCGTGGATGTTGATTTGATGCAATTTATTTTCTCATGTTTGTTGAACTAGAAATTAGATTTACATATATGCTGTATTAAGGGGGCACTCTATTTGAAGTTCCAATTAACTTAAAAAAAAAAAAAAAGCCTTTCAAAGCTCCTTTAAAGTACTTTTCTCTGACAATCATCAAAAAGGTAGCTTTTATGTGCTTTAAGTCTTTGAATTTCTTTTTTAGTACTGCAAATTTTACCCCATCTGAGACAAATGACCATTTTCTGTCTCTGAGGAAATATAATTTCTTCTTCAGTTTTCAGTCCATCATTCTTGATCAGTTCTTACAAAAGCTGCTAAGGTCTTTTATTCAAAATGCTTCTATGAGAATTTTCTTAATTCTTTAACTTTTCTACTGTAGTAATTTAAACTAGACACTGTTTAATGTATTAAGACTCGCTGTGACAAAATTACAAAAAGGAAAGTTAGAGGCAATAGTAACAAATTTAAAATTTAAGCTTAAGGGAATTCCCTGGTGGTCCCCTGCTTCCACTGAGGGGGGCACGGGTTCGATCCCAGGTCAGGGAACTAAGATCCCGCCAAAAAAAAAATTTTTAAGCTTAAAATTGGAAAATCCCGTTTAAAATGTATTTATTAAATTGCACCACTGTGCCAGGTTTTCTATCTCTTTCTATGTAACATAAAATATGTATGTTTTCTGTGATAAAGGTTTAAAGAGTTTAAAACATCTGTCTTCACATATTTTGTTGGACACTTTCTGTTCCGTGTTATTTCTGTTTTAAAAAAAACTTCGTTTGTGTTTTATATTGTACGTAATAAATGGCACCCATTTCATACGATACAGGGTCTGTTGCTGTCATTCACTGGTGCTTCTTTATAGGACATTCCTTATTATTTTACACGGAGATTCAAGTAAAGTAATTCTGATTGAGGGCCAGTAGCTGGTGAAACTCTTCTTTGAATCTCCAGCCTCACCACCATGGACCATCCCTCAGGCTATAATGGTATTTGACCCAAACCTCCCAGGGTGGATGGGATTGTTGCTGGTGGTGTGAAGGCATGAGAAAACACGGTGCCACCACAGAGAAGCGTCTCAGGATACATAAGTTAATGAATTGATTTACTGTTTCCGGTCCCTATGGAAGGGCCAACGGAGATACAATGGCACCACTGTGGGGATGGTCTTGACCCCTCATCCACTCCCGCCTGTACCCACAGAAGATGCCATTCTTTCACCTTAGTGCTCTGACGTACTGAACCCCGATTCCCCTGAGAATCCTCCCCAGCCACATGCTTTGGGAACCTCCTACCAAGTGACTGAAGCCCCTGCATGTGATAACCCTATTTGCCATCCCTGCTCTAGAATTCAGGGAATGAACTCTAGGAATAAAATGGAAAAGTGAGGCTTGGAAGGGAAGATGGGACAAGATCCCCAGGGTCTCAAATGATAACTTACTCTCTTATAGTATGTTCAACTTAATCACATTTCAGCTTCCCAGACCTACAGCTGAAATACAGGCGCCCAGAAGATATCTGGGTTCCCAGAGATCGCAGAGTCAGATGATAGTGTTTTCAATTTGCTTCACTTTCCTTTGTTATTAGGGGTATTAATGACATCAGATCTGTAGAATTGTTTTAAAGATTCAGTAAAGTTGCGTGCATCAGGTTCTGAGAGCAGGGCTTGGCCAGTGACAGGTACTTGATAAATGTGAGCTGTCACTGACATTAACATCACTCAGGACCAAGCAGCTCCCCTCCTGGTGAGGTCTGGGAGGCGCCTCTGACCACCAAAGCGGCCTCTCTTGTGTGGGCTGGGAGGAACCCCACCCCTGCTCTAGGGACAAGCCATGTGAGGAAGTGGCAAACTTGCTTCCCTCTAAGTTCACCACGTCACGTCAGAGTGGATACGTCTGCAGGGTCTACAGCATTGTGTGAATCGTAACAAACTTCCCCAAGGCAACCCGATCCCGGCCCCTCACTGCGCTTCCCGTTAACTTTTACTGCACCTCCGAAAGACCTTCACAGGAAATGTGGTTTTAAAGTGTTGGAGGGATTTGTCAGCAGGGAGCTCTTTAGTTACAGAACTCAGGTGAAGTAACCAGGGCAGGAAGTACATCTGTTCCACAGCACCGGGCTGCCCCGGTGGGTACGCACCTCTCCAACTCAGGGGAACTCTGCACACCCGCATCCCGTATAACCGCCATCCGCCCCAATAAATCCCGCACCTACTGCTAGTTAAAACCAGCGGTGTCCCGGGATGGAATGCTTGATTCATTAGCCACTGATGAGGCCAGGAATCCAAAGACCTGTCTTCTCTTTCCTGCTTCATTACGTTCAAGAGCAATTAAGAAAAGCTATGTTGTCATCACACGCTTGGCAGCAAACGCCGTGTCAGTGGGTGAAGCTGTAGCCTTGAAGCAAAAAAGGGTCAGCCATACTACGCACTTTCAGGATGAAGCTAACGAAGGTCAGCGTCACAGGCTGTTTTGCCTATCTGTGTCTCTCTTTTACTGTCTAAAAATAAAAAAGAATGGATGGACACACTAACCTCCTTTCAACAGAGCAATGGAAGTCGGACCCAGCTGGCCCTCAGGGACCTTCTTGCACAATGGGTCCTGCTTTAGAGTTGAGATTCTTAAAGGAAAAATTGCTCTTCGACCTGACGTATGGCTCAGAGGCCAGGAGTTTGCCAACAGGCCTGAGAGGCCTCCCAGATTCATGAAGTGTTCTGAGGTTTCAACTTCCATTCCAGGCATAAATTCCTTCTCCCTGTGCGTTTGGGTGATGCATTGTAGCATTCTGAAGGGCTGTAATGGGGAAGGTGGGATGACATTAAAGAATTCGGCAAATCACAGGGTCTTTTTCTGCCTGTGCTCCAAGCAAAAAACATTTGAAAAGGAATGAAAAAAGAAATACCTCAATGAAATCAGTGATTCCAATGATTGCCACTGAAAAACGTTCTGCTTCAATCCTAATTATATCCACAACCCACACGACCTTTTTCATGAAAAATAGAAGATACATTAAATTTTAAAGCTTTCTAACAACTTAGGATTTCAAAGACAGCCATGCAATTTGATCATTTCCCAACCCCCTGGACCCAAATCCAGGAATTCAATATGATTGGCCAGAGGCATAAACAAATGCACAGCACTGTCAATTAAATGTTAAATGCCATGCAGAAAATCTCAGTTAATTGTCAATTTCATTTAATCGTGGAAGTCAACAAGATCTTTGGAGTTAACCATGGTAGCTTCCTGAAGACCTAGACAAAGCCCCCAAGTGGCCAGCCTCGCCCTTCTCTCTAGTGGTCACATCCTGATTTCCTTGACCTTCTAAGGGAGCAGACCCCTTCGACCCCTCTTATTCTGTTAACTATTTGGAGGCAAAGAGAAATTCTAGATGGACTGACTCTCCATGAGAAAACAAGGGTTCTTGACTTTATTCTTGTGACTTCAAACTCCATCTACTGGCACATTAATGAAATTTTATTTTCTTTGTAAGGAGTGGAAAGAAGAGAGCCTAGTACTTCTAGAAGCTGTTGGATGCCAGTAGCAATTCCATACTTGATTCAGTCCTGGCTTTGACTTCCGGATGTCAATTCAGACCTGGCTTTGTGGACTCTGTAATTTGCCTAATGCCACCGGAATGACTTTCAAGCTCATCTCACCTTCCCCACCTTCCCCGTTTCCTAGCGCACTATGCCCCCAGCCACGACCTCTTCAGCCCACCGGCTATTGCAGCTGCCTCTTCTTCTCTTGCCCCTTGTGACTTACCTGGGAACCCAGTACAGAGAGCATGAGGCATATTCACATTCAAGAACTGGGGCTCCAGATGTGGGGCTAAGGAATGAATACCGTTGAACGTGTAGCATAACTGGGCTCAGCTCAAGGGTCGGAATGAGACACTCTTCCTGATGTTACTGCAAACCACCTGTGATGTGAGGACAGACAGGTTTAATCCAACTCACAGAGCCAGAATGTAGAACAAAGAAAGCCCTAGCTCTGGCAAGTGGAAGGGTGAAAGTGTGCAGTGTGCAGGGATTTAATGCATGCCAAACTCACTGTGATGAGAGAAAGGTGAGAGAAAGCAAAGAACCAAAGGAGATAAGACACCGTGAAAAGAGCATCACCCAAAGGGGCTGGGGAAGAGATGAGGGCATCAAGGTTGTGAGGCATGAGTTGATTTGGTCAGTAAGGCTCTACTCCTTAACTCCTGGTTTATTTCAGAAGGATGTTCTCCCCAGCCGGACATCATTCAAACAATCCCCGAAGTTCCTGGTGGATGGAATGACTAATCCACAATCCATGGGCAGGACTGAGCACATCCTGCCCAAATGAGTAAATCAGGAAGTTGCATTTTTTCTCACTCTGTCTACACAATTGTAAATTCTTCAGAAATCCTATCCGTGAGGCAGGGGTGGGAGTGAGAAGAGGACCCCTAAGCTCACTGTTATTGCTCCCTTCCCATTTTGTATCCATACACACGCACACCTGCCTCCCACCCTCTTGTAAATTAACTATGCACATCTATGGATTTGGTTTTTAAAAGATATTTAGGAGATTATGTGAAGAATAGGGATTAGTTACTGTTTCCTTCAAAATACTCACTTTGGACCAAGGGGAAATTCAGGAAGAAGATACTCCTATTCTCATTCTCCCTATTAAGGGAGAACGATGTTTTTAAAAAAACCAAACCCAAACAAAACATTTTTCCCGTTTTATCGACACGTGACATATAACTCTATTAGTTTAAGGTATATAACACAATGATTTGATAAATGTATATAATGCGAAATGATTGCCACAATAAGTCTAGTTAACATCGAATTGTTACCTCGAAATTACCTTGTTTCTGTTACCTTGAAACATCGAAATCACCTCGAATTGTTACACATTTTTTTCTTGTGATGAGAACTTTTAAGATCTACTCTTAGCAACTTTCAAAGAGACGATACAGTGTTGTTAGCCAGAGTCACCATGCCATACGTTACATCCCCAGGACTTATTTATCTTAAAACTGGGAGAACGGCAGGTATTTTTGAAGAAAGCTGGACTGAGATGGTAGGTCTGTAGGAGAGAGAGCAAATTCTGAATGGGGAAGAAGGAAAATGTAGATCGAGTGAAGTCCTCTCATGAGTTGTGTACGTGCATCGGTTTAAAAAAGGGGTGGGGGAGGGTAGATAGATTACCTTGGAACAAAATCAGCCTCAGAATAGAACATGTGTTGGGCTGGTGAGCAGCAGTGGAGTCTGGGGACCAGATCTGACACCAGCACAAAATGAAGCATTCTTTAAAGTTCTGTTGCAAAACCTGTTATAGATGTTGGTGGTGACCTAAAAGTGTTTAAAAAAAAGAAGATCGGGCTGCTTTAAAAGGAAATGTGTTCTCCCAGGAAAGACGTAAAGACGGGGAATTCTTTATGCTCCCGTTATAGGACACCTGGCGGGCGGATGCGCTCCCCTTCCGTCTCCCCCTGACCCCCGGGGGCGCGGCCCGGCATGGGGAGGGAAGGAAGGGCGAGCAGGGAGGTCTAGAGCAATTGAGGAGACCTCGTGGGAGGATAAAGGCTCCAGAAAGCCCCCCAGGGGTGACTTTGATAGAAAACATCTAAAAACCCTTATTGTCCACAGCCTAAAAGGGGCTACATTAAGACAATTTCTCTTCTAAGCAGCAGGGAAGGCACCGCTACAGCTCGATTCCAGAGGCACAAACATGTCCGGCTCCGTTCTGGATGTTCAAGGGGTGAGCAAACTTCCATCTGATAGCGATGAAGGTCAACAGTCAAGAGAAGTTGATAGGAATCCCTGGCTAATATTTATTGCTTGCTTATCATGGGTTAGGTATTATTCTAAGTTCACGTGCAGGTTCACTTAGTGTTGTCAGTAAGCTCCACGTTCGTTTACGGAAGAGGAAACCGAGGCCTGGGGTAGCTAAGGGCTAGTTGAAGTTTTCGAAGGAAGCAGGCGATGTAGGGCACGACACACTAGACAGTCTGGCTCCAGAGCCTCTGACCCCACTGCTCCGCCACCTCTGCCTTCGGACAGGTCCATCATCGCAGAGGGCTTTGTACTTGAGCGTCTCAAAGTGAAATGAGTCATGTTGGGAAAGCATTTCTGAGCCGTTCCTATAGACGCCGTGTTGGATGGTTTTACGTCACTTTTGGCAGCCACCCCGTGATGAATCTATTCCATTTCTTTCATAAGAAAAATTTTCATAAGGAAAAACAGAAAGAAAAATTTAATGAGCGAATCCTATTATCTCCTCCTTCTTTAGGGATTCATCCCGGCTTCACATGGTCGTAGGGACCATCTTTCCCCGTGGCAGATACCCAGGCCCTGGCAGGCTGTCCGGGCAGAGCTAACTTACCTCCAGAGCTAGTGTCATACGGCTCCCATATCCTTTTCATCGATGCCAGATGTCACATTCGTTGTCATCTTTTAATGAGTATGACACCCTGATCAGGAGAAATTTCAATGTCAGATTGTTTCTGGATGGATCAGCGAAAAGGATCCCGTTTCTCTTATGTTCCTGGCTTCACCCTATCACCACAGTCATCTTCCAGAAACTCCCTCCTGGTCAAAAAATTTCATTAATTCACTATTTGCCTTGCCATAGTCTGTCTGTATTTTCTTTTCTGATGTTATTTTCTGTGATTCCTTCCTTCATTTCCGGCTCCCCAGTTTACAGCCCATGCCCGCCTGACTCTGACACACTGGCTCATGCTTTCTGGAATGTTCTCCTGTTGTCCTTCCCTCCTAATTTCTCTGCAGGTCTTCATATTGTGACCCTTTCAAGGCCCAGTTGCAGCACTGTGTCTTTAATAATCCCTTCTCCAATCACTCTACGACCTAAGCTACCCCACCCTTCTCCAAGCCCTTCGTGACACACCTGACAATTTCTTTGTTGTTCTTTGTATACTAGCTATTTATATACTAAACTTATATTCCTAGATTGCAGTTTCCTTAAGCACAGGACTGGTTTCACCTGGGGATAGAAATCGAGGCAGACCCGGGCACGGTGATAAGGACACAAGGGAAGGCGAGCCAGGGTCCAGCTGTTATGGCACCAGATAGGCCCCTCATTTCACTGGAAGAAAAGCTTCTCCCCGTCCACAGAGAAAGACTGAGGGCGAAGGACTCACCTTGTCTGTGTTTACATTTATATGTTTTCCCCGATCGGGCCATTTTGACACCACGCTGTACAAGTGCCCCTACAGGAGGTGTTCATCAGAGATCACCCTAGACACTCCACACACAGTTGCTTTGAACCAAGCACTAATCCTTAAGTGAATCAGTGGTGATCAGGGAAGTCCAGTTGGCTTTGTGAAAGTTTACTTTAGCCATAGCAGCTTATACAGAAAATTCCTAGCGAGGGTCATTTTTCTTCAAAGGTGTTAGATTCCTTCTCTTGCCCAGCACAATAGAATCTGCTTTCCATCAAGGCTGCATGAACAAGTCCTGGTTCCCAGTTTTGCATTTCTCTATATTGTGGCCAAACATAAGCAGGATGTTGAGGATCAAAACACTAGGGTTTGGCCTGTCCCCACTGCCTGTTCAACATCTTGAATGGCTAATGAATGACTCTTCTGACCTGTTTAGTCTTAGGCTGGAGCTTAAAGTACATTATGTCTGCTAGCTTGGGCTATAGCCAGTCATTCCTGCCCCCTCCATAGCTCGGATCAAGAGCTCTTTTATCGTCTGGTCTGGCTTGAAGAATACAGGTCATATTAGAAGTTCCTGGGCCTGTACCCATCACACAGCTTTGTATAACCAACCAACAGGCCCACGCACCAGTGGTGTGCTGGAACTGACCCCTCCTGGCTCACTAGAGCCAACAGCTTGCATCTCTTCCCAGCTGCATGGACACCACATTCAGTGATGTCATGCTGGTACCTTGAACTCAACCGTGGTGAGAGTATTTATACTGTGGATATGGTCTTTCTTTCCCCCTTCCTCCCTTCCTTCCTTCCTTCTTTCCTTCTTTCCTTCCTTTCCTTTCCTTCTTTCCTTCTTTCCTTCTTTCTTTCTTTCTCTCTCTTTCTTTCTTTTCTTCTTTCCTTCCTTTTTTTTTTTTTCCTAAGGGAGCTGGTTTACCAAATGCCACTGAAGCAAGCCCATCACTACTCCTAATGACAAATATAAGACAGAATACCTGCCCACAGGGACATTATCCCGTTTCTCCTAACACAGAAAACATATCCTGTCTCTTTGAGGCCAGTCCATGTGGAGGAAGCTGAGGCACACAGCTGATTGCCCCAAGGGAACGAGCACTAAATGGAGCCCC
>NW_006789467.1:41733-43418 GCF_000442215.2 Lipotes vexillifer | reverse complement strand
AAAGAGCACTAAATGGAGCCCCAGAATCACCTAGATTGGCATCCTTAGTTCCACCCAGGTCTGGCCTTAAGGTACCAAATTTTTCTGCCCCAAAGAGTCAGATGAACCTAAGCCAGATCGGGGGGTGGGTGAAAGTCAAATGGACTGATTAACTTTTTTGAAAGGATAAATGAAGTCAATAAATGTTTAGAATAGAAAGGGCTGCTTCCACTCCAGCCTCCAGTACATTTCCACATCACGCTGGTCCTAATGGGGAGTGACAGCTGATGAAAGCTGCTATTCATGGTCATCTGAAACAGCTTTTCCTCCCAGATGAAATTTGGTGTGGCGTGAGTCTAAACACGCAGACCGAAGGCTGGGCGAATGTATTCCCCAGGTCCCCGAGGGCTGGCAGAGGCCACTCTGTTTGCGAAGGGGGCTTCCTGACTGGGCATCAGACAGGCCCAGTGTAAACAATAGGGGTCTTTGTGCCCCCCATGCTCAGGCCCGAGAGAGTGGTCCTGGCCCTAGACTCTGCCCATCTCAGGCCGTCCTCTTTGTTTATAGTCAGCAGCAGGCACTTGGGGTGACTTGAAGTTTGGTGACTAGTATTTTCTACCACCATATGAAACAAAGCCCAGATTTATCCTCACTGCCTTCCAGGTGAACTGTGTCCCTGCAGGGAGCAATGTCGGGGTGGGCAACACGATGCTTCAGTTCTGAGATGGCTATTCTGCCTTCTTGCCTGGAAGAACCAAGAGCACATGCACGTCTAGCAAAAGGACTTTTTGTACGGAGTACAGGGATGCTGGGTTATCCCAGCAAACTGTAGGACTGATCTTTACAAGCCTAAGGCAAGCAAAGACCCCTTGGAACAAGAAGCCATAGCTTCTACTCCATGTCTTGCCATCTGACACTGACATGAAGTTACAAACATATGGTTTCCATCAAAACAGAGTTGGCAATACTCCATCAGCCTCAGGGAGCCAGGACTTAGAAACCAGGGCAGCTAGTAGCTTAGGAGCGAGAAGCCGGGCACTTGGAAGGCCTCTGGGCATCTGGGCCAGGAGTTAAGTCCTTCTGGAAGAACCAGTATACAAACTCCACGAGGGTGAGCACTGGGCAGAGTGACAAGATCAAGAGTCTAGGGTTGAGAGAAATCTTATTTAGTCCCATAACTTCTGCCTCTATCCTGAGTCACCTATCAAGATGGTTCCCCTTCTTTCTTGCTCTGAGGTTAACTACCAGAAAGTTGGCTGCAGGGGCCCAGCAAAGAGAGATGAAGCATATTGTGCATCATGCTGGCAAAATCAGGCCCTCAAGCTAAGTAAACCAGAGCAAAACATCAATGTTTCTCTCTTAGTGTTTCCTGACTCCTGCCCCAACCCCAAGATCCCTGGGGAATGAATACCAATCTCGGGCCACAAACTCGCCTTTTCAAGACATTACCTTATTATCTCTAGCTGATCCTATTTTCTCTTTTAAGATCCTATGCCAGGGGGTGGGACAATTTTTTCTATTCCTTTCTATCCCCAGGAACCTAAAACGATGTATAGAAACTCAAGAAACAAGTCACTGAATGTGTGAATTCTGGGATTCTCCCAATTCCTGTAGCATTTTGTATTTCAGTTTCTTGCCAAGTGCCAAGGCAGGTAGGGTGTGTGTGTGTGTGTGTGTGTGTGTGTGTGTGTGTGTGTGTGTGTGTG
>NW_006789467.1:0-41618 GCF_000442215.2 Lipotes vexillifer | reverse complement strand
GTGTGTGTGTGTGTGTGTGTGTGTGTGTGTGTGTGTGTGTGTGTGTGTGTGTGTGTGTGTGTGTGTGTGTGTGTGTGTGTGTGTGTGTTGAGGATGGAGTGTCTGTCCCTCCGTTGCTGTTGGTCAGAGCTGGCATTCATTGGCTTATCTTTCCTTGGTCCCATCATTTCTCCAGCTACCTGACCATTCAGCCTGCTGCTTCACCCTTCTTGCCCCGGACAAAAGGCCTCTTCATGCACCCCTGTTTAGCTCCCACTCAGCCTTTTCTGTGTTTCTCTGGCAGAGGGGAGAGGGGTGCAAGGCAGACATTCAGCCATTCTCTGGTGCCATTCTTGAGACTAAAGACTCTGAGTCCTTGAGACACACCTCACGGTTCTACAGCTCCAGCGTTCTGCTGAGCACCAGAGAGCAGGGTTTTTATCTCCCCAGGGGAAGAGACGCAGATGTCGTGGCCTTACTTCTCCAGCCTACCTGGCACGATTACCCTGCTGACCTGCCTGAGGACCAGGTGAGCCTCTAACTTCCTTTCTCTCTTCTAATGAACCTCTCTCCTCCCAGCCTTTGAAATCTGCCCAATACACAGGCAGGATAACTCAGCTGTTTATCTGCCTCTCATTTCAGGGAGATATATGAAAACATCTGCTGGACCATGTATGCTCTTGAAACTCCTAATTTTGAGGTCCTTGTGACTTAAAATTCTTTTTCTTGTAGACCACTGTTCCTGCCAGGAGTTTCCAGAATCAATTTTGATCCAAAGCTGACTCAGTTCCTCTTCCTTTTGGCACAGCTGCTGACATGTCCCTGTCCTGATACACCGAAGTGGAATGTTCTATCTGTCCTGGGGAGAGGAAGTCACACAGGAAAAGAGGAGAACCTTCGTCTGGTATTTCAAAATCTCATCCTGCGTTATCTGCTGCTTTCGATCAGATGGATGCAACAAGCTTCCTAAAGTTAACTGTCTGTCCTGAAGCTGCTACTCCTGTGACCCCAAGGGTCCCTCAGGTACATTTAGGGCAAGTGACATATATTAGCTATGTTGTGAGAATAAAGGAGACTGAAAAATTAGGATCCTGCCAGAAAGTTTGGACAAAAAGGAAATAGGCTGTTTATTTGCTGTCTCTGTGATGGGAGCGTCTTACAACGGCACATTTTACTGAGGAACACCGGCAGGGTCTCCCGGCTGTCCTTCATCTGTGTATATTATGGTACTTAAAACCAATAGGGAGGGGGCTTAGATCCAAGAGATATTTTGCATTTTTCCAAGGTGTGTGGATTTCAGGGTCTTGTCCCAGAGGTGGGGAAAGGAAATGCAGAGGTTTCTGCCAGATTTCCTTTCTCTTAGAGCTTCGGAGTGGTTCAGCATAAATAACCAAGGTTTCGCCCTGTATTTCAAACCCCTTACATGTCATTTATTACTGTTGCTGTCTTGTACTGTCAGGACATCCATCCTGTGCCTTGATGGCCAATCAAAGGACCTACGAGTCTCACCAAGGAGTTGCCCAAGTGTGTCAACAAGACTTTGTTGCCCTGATGTTCCAGAGCAGGTGGGATACGGCTCTCAAGACACATGTAGGTGGGTGCGTGTGACTGAGTGTGAGTGTATGTGGTGATTATACCTTGATGGCAGGAAAATCTCTCTTTCCAATCCTCCCAGAATCTCCTCAACACTACTTGACATTTTTCACTTCATCAACAGAAAGGCTGAATGCATCTGATTTATTTGATCTAACAAGAATATGCAATAAATAAATATATATATATACACACATACATATATCAAAAAGTATAAAGTAAAATTTCAACCATCTGTATTGTTGTATGAATTCATTTTTCAGAAAATTCCCTTAATGTACACTAGACATTATACACTAGGTAGCACAGATGAGAAAGCTGAAGCCAAGGGAGCGGAATTACTTATCCAAAATCTCCCGCTAGTTAAAGGCAGCAGACTGACTTCCACGGAAATTCTTTTCCCACTTTATGAGTTTAATCAGATTTCTGGTAGCCGGAATAATGGGAGCTAATAGAATAAGGATTTTAATGTGGCTTTTACATGAGAGCCAAGAATGAATTTGAGTGGTGAGAGTTCTAATTTGGGTGCAAAGGTTAAGGTTGTAGAAAATGCCAGAAGGAAGCTTGAAGCCACTGGCTACCAGGAGGTGTTAGAGGGGATATGTAAAGAGGAGTGTGGGTGGGGAAATAGCAGAGATAAATTTTTGTGGGTTTTTTATTCAACAGTTATTTCAACTATGTTAGTTATACTCCAGGCATTTGTGATGGGAATACAAAGATGAATAAAACATAACCAAGTAAAATTCAGATGCAGCAGCAATATGCACGTTTCACCCATCTTTTACAAAGTTCAACTTGATTTTTACTGTTTTCTTTGCTTCACTAGAAGGTTTCATCTGTCTTACTGGGAGATGGGGCTTAAGAAGGAGGATCAATTCCTGCCCCACAGAGAGCGGGGACTTGGAAAGCAAAGCAGTTGTGTGTGTGTGTGTGTTAATGGTTTAGGTAGGATAAGACAGATGGAATATTTATCTATTTCTGATATGCCACCAAAAGAAGAAAAGAAAAGAAGGCTATTGTGTGGGCAGATGCAGATGTGTGGGCAGGAGCCCAGAGGAGAGGGGAAGAGTGGGAAAAGGTGAGGAAGAAACCTAGGGTGAGGGTGAGGGTGAGGGTGAGGGTGAGGGTGATGTTTAGTTTTAAGGTTAGGGTTAGGTCTCTATGAGCACACCCTACAATGGAATTTTAAGTAGGAGAGATTTGCTGGGGCAAATGCTGTTTCTCTTTCTATAAAGGGGAGGTGAAGCAAAATTTATTGAGGATAATAGCCTTCAGATCCGAATGCAAGTGTGACATTTATGAAAGCAATTAGGAAGGGAAGGAAGAGTCTCAAACTGCAGTGCAGCCCTGAGAAGGTCCTCGGATGGGGAGTCCTAGAGCAGAGGCTGCCCATTACAGGGGCTCCACATTGCTAAGAAATGGCTTTCTTTGAGCCCCTCTCCTGCCCCTGGCCACTATACTCCTTCCTCGGCCGGAAGCAGCCTGGGAAGAGGATGGCCTTGGCACACATGCCACAGTGTGCCAGCTGAAGGTGTGGCAGCTGAAGGCCGTCAGTCTCCCGCTCTCCACTTAGCAGGCTCCCCCAAATCACCTGAGCCATGCACCTCCATGGAGACCACACCTGCTGGTCCTCAAGCCAGGAGAGGGGCCCAAGCATAGACTATCCCCTGGAGGGCCTGGGTGAGGAATCCAAGGGCTGCTCTTTCTTGTGGGCGCTGCTCAAGTGCTTCAAAGCTGTGTTGGATCAGAGGCTTTGCTAGGCAGCCACCCAAACCTCACATGAGGGGAACTTCCCACCCTCTGCATCAAGAAAGCCCTTGACGAATCTAAAAAAGAGTGGAGATGTACATATATGTGTATATATACGTATATAATGTATATATGTAGGTGTATATATATATATATATATATATATATGTATGTATATATAACTGATTCACTTTGCTGTATAGCAGAAAGGAACACAACATTGCAAATCAACTATATTCCAATAAAATTTTTTTTTAAATAAAAGATAAAAATAAAGAAAGCCCTCGACAGGTGTCTGGAAGAGGAGTAATTCCTGGCCCACATGATGTACCTTCCCCTAGTCTCCTACTAAGTGGGCACAGCAGTGGGGCAGCCGCTGCTGATGCACTGGGGGATGAATGAACTCCTTGGATAGCTCACACAGTAGGCTGTGGACACCCCGATTTCAGCTCTTTACACTTTCCACATAGACCTTGGAAACCAGGTTCTCTGATCTGACAATGGGATGTGATGGATGTAGAGCTAAGCTGAAGGAAAGTCAGTTTAAAATACCTTGAAATACCTTTGAGAATCATGCCCTCACTAAGGTTAAGGTAAGTAGTGATGCCTGAGAAGATGTTTGCTCCCAGGGTTTAATTAATGATGTAGTAACGCAGTAGCTCTGTCCTGGGGGTAGAGAGAGGGAATGAGATTCCTGGTGAATGAATGCACTCCTGTTATGCATCTGTCACAGCTCCTGGGTTTCTGAGTACAGGGCAACATGGGGATCGGATGAAAAGGGTATATGGTCAACTAGAAATCCTTTATCAAATGCACAGGTTACCACAGCGCCATGTGCTTTGTGAGAGTACATCCACCACCATCAAAAAGAAAATTACATGTTTTAGAGTAATAACAGCAGTCATGCCTTGTGCACTCAAAAAGCTATACTTGGAGACAGAGAGTTCTGAATAAATAATTGATGATTCTTTCTGCCGAATGCACAGTGGATTTTTTTGCATCATAAATAAATGAGCAACCTTTTATTTATCCAGCGAGACCTTCCTGAGTGCATGCAGAACATCATTCTTGTATCATCGTGTTCATTTAAGGGCTAACCAGCTGTTTGTGCTCTGTGGGACGGTGAAATGGTTCACACAAATGAAAATAGCAAATAAGTGTCAGCCACAGGTACTGTGAGGGCCTTGATGTGATGATGTTTTATGGCATTTTCTTAAACTTTGCACGAAGAAACATGGAACGTTGTTTCCTGGAAGATGGGCTTTGTGTATCTGTATTGGGAGTAGCAATGTTTTGTGAAGTTCTCACTTTGTGCGTGGGCTGCAAATGCAGGACTCAAGAAGTGCATCGTTTCCTCCTGGGCATTCTGCTTGCCACCACTGGGTGCACAGTTTTGCTTTGCTGCAGCTCTATGGGCCACACAACGAAGCTCATGCTTCAGTATCGGGGAATTAGATTTTCCAATCAATTAAATAAAATAGCATTCAAGGATTCAGTCAAGCAAATTGTGGCGGTTTGAAAACAGTCCTGTGAGTTTTTGATTCTCTTGTCCTGGAGAGATGGGGTCCACATCCCCTCTGTTGAATCTGGCCAACCTTCATGATGGGTCAGTCCACAGGCTATGGTGGAAGTGATGCCATGTGACTTTGGAGGCTGTCATATGAGAGGTACAGCTTCACCTGGTACCCTGGGGCACTCAAGCTGGAGTTCTAAACAGCCGGACACTAAGTCCTTCCCCTGGGAGGACACCATGTCATGAGGAAGCTCAAGGCAGCCCACGTGGGAAGAACACATGGAGAAGCTCTTTAGACTAAACCAAGAGAGAGAGATGCCTGGCCAGTTCCTGTTTGACTGAAATGAGAGACCTCAAGCCAAGACTGCCTATTTGAACCTTCTCCAAATTCCTAACCCACAGACACTGCCAGAGATAATAAAATGTTTACTCTTATTTTAAGCCACCAAGTTTTGGAGTGGCTTGTTAGGCAGCAATAGAGGACAGGAATACAAATGAATCATAAACGCACAGGGAATTACAGACATAGAAATTACTCACCAACTTATTTTAACTTAATTATCATCTACTGCACAGACCTTGTTCACGATTATCCACGCCATGGTGCATGAATGACAGCACTCACCTGGGATTTTGTTTTGTTTTGTTTTCTTCCAGTTTTATTGATATATAATTGACAGAGAGCACTTTATAAGTTTAAGGTGTCCAGCATAACAATTTGCTTTACGTACATCATGAAGTGACTATCACGGTAAATTTAATGATCATCCATCATCAAATACAGGTGCAAAATTAAAGAAGTAGAAAAAAATTTCTTTTCTTGTGATATAAACTCTTAGGATTTATTCTCCGTTAACAAATTTCATGTTAATTATATTTATCATGTTGTACGTTATATCCCTAGTACTTATTTATCTTATAACTGGAAGTTTGTACCTTTAAAAAAAATTTTTTTTATTGGAGTATAGTTGATATACCATTGTATATGTTGTGTTAGTTTCAGGTGTACAGCAAAGTGAATCAGTTATACATATACATCTATCCACTCTTTTCTAGATTCTTTTCCCATGTATCGCCTGGGATTTTGACGCTTCACCATGTGTCAGGGCTTATAGCAGTCCTTTTTTTTTTTTTGCAGTGTAAGGCCTTCACAGAGCCTTTTCAGAGATTTCTTCAGGCCTATAAGAAAGTCTGCATTTTCCTTTCTAATTTCCCTGCTTGCTATTCCTGTATCCATGTAAGGCGTAGAAATTGCAATCTTTCCCCTTCAATCATATGCCCTCCTTCACCAGTATTCTAACTGGTAACTATATTATGTACTAGATTAATTTAATTACTTAAGACGGAATCCCTCCATATCCATCCAGCATTGTATTAAAAGGGCTGTACACCATGACGAAGTGGGACTTATCCCAGGAAAGCAACGGTGGTTCAGTATAGGAAAATCAACCAAAGTAATAAGCATATTAATAGAAAGGAGGGGAAACAAACAAACGATCTTCTCAATTGATGCAGAAACAGCTTTGACAAAATCCAACATTTTTTTCATGATAAAAACACTCAAAGAATTAGGAATAGAAGAAAGCTTCCTCCACCTGGTAAAGGGCACTTACGAAAAACACACATTTAACGTCATACTCAATGGTGAAAGACTGAAAGCTTTTCCTCCGAGATCAGGAGTCAGACAAGCAAGTCCATTGTGTCCACCTCTTTTCAACATAGTACTAGGAGTTCTAGTCAGAGCAATCAGGCAAGCAAAAGAAATAAAAGCATCCAAACTGGAAGGCAGAAGTACAGCTATTCATAGATGCCATGATGTTATGGACAGAAAATCCTAGAGAACCTATTTTTACAAACCCATTACAGCTAATAAACTAATTGAGCAAAGTCATAGGATATAAGATTAACATGCAAAAATCAGTTGGATTTCTATATACTAGCAATGAACAATCCAGAAAGGAAATTAAGAAAATGATTTCATTTACAATAGCATCAAAAGAATAAGATACTTGGAAATGAATTTAAGGAAGACATATATACTGAAATTGACAAGACACGCTGAAAGAAGTTAAAGAAGACCTAAATAATTGAAAAAACATCTCTGTTTATGGATTGCAAGACTTAATATTATTAAGATGGTAATAGATCCAAGGCAGTCTATAGATTCAATGCAATTCCTATCAAAATCCCCATGGCTTTTTTTTTTTTTTTTTTTGGCAGAAATGAAAAACCAATCCTAAAACTCATATGGAGTTGCAAGGGATCATAAATATCCAAAATAGTCTTGAAAAATAATAAAACTGGAGGACTCACACTTCCTTATTTAAAAATTTACACAATCCTCATCATTCTCCAAGGCCTCTAAGGTGCTTTTCATCTGGCATCTTTGACTACCATCCTAGAAGTGGTCTCCCCACCTATATCCTCAGGTACTCTGAACCTTTCCTAGAGCCTCTGTCAAGTTTTACCTACTTTTACAATTACTTGTGTACATGTCTTTTTATCTATCAGGCCAGGGTGTAGCGTAGTATGAAATTCAAGGTCCTAGCATGACTTGGCATTAAGCAGTATATATCCTTGGGAACAACACAACTTCTCCCTAAGCCCTAGTTCCCTCAACTTAATGCTGGTAAAATGGTGCTACATTACTGGTTCCAAGGCAGGAGGTATATCAGAATTACCTGTGTTGCCATGATTCTATGAAAACCGAACGAATCAGAATCTTCAGGGTGGCGTGAAGTCCTGGCATGGGCATCTTATAAGCTTTTCAGGTGATTCTAGAACATGCCCCTGGATCCCAGGAACCAGAGATCTTGCCTGTCTTGGCTTATTGCCATCTCTTTAGTTTTCTAGAGGGAAGCAAAGCTCGGCAGATAGTGGTGACCCAGTATTTATACAAATGAATTAATAAATGATCTCTAAGGCCCTTTCCATCACAAGTCTTTATGTCTCTCACCTTGTTCATGTATACATCCTCAAGGTGCTTAAACATAGTGTCTTGGCTGTATTAGGTGATGATTGAGTATCTGTTGAATTGAACTAAAGTCAGAGAGTTAATCTGAGGCACAGAAGCAGAATTCTGGGAATCTATCAGATGACAGCAGAAACTTTTCCACTCCATCTGTAAGAGAGACACTGTGGAGGAATAGAAATCCTCCATTGAATGTTTTTGGAGATGTTTTTTAAAGAAAGTGTTTTAGTAAAATATGATTTCAACTCTTACTCTCACAAATTTGATTTCTGCCACGTTTCAGTTGGTTTCATGCGGAGTCCTTCTGTATCCACATTGTCATGAGGCCTCCTGGAGCTGCTCTGTCTGCACTTTATCTCTATGCCAGTCCTTCAGGCTGAGGCACTGGAATAGATGTGGGATGCCTGCAAACCAGAGGACCATACAGTGGTGGGGAGGGCATCGGGCGGGGGGGGGTATGTGGTCCAGCTTGGTCCATACTGGTTCCCTCCCCAAGATGAAGCAGACCCGCCCCGAGCACTCCAGGCAAGAATGCCCAGCGAAAAGGACAACTTAGAATAGGCATCCTTTGATCCAGCTATTTATACCGCCTCATCCGCTAGTCTCCAACCTTTCCGGGGCTTTTAGTCCTATTTCCAACATGCCCTGTCTTTAGACTACAGCTTGAGGCTTTACCCTTTAATAACCCCAGCTTGCTATCTGTCTTTCAAAGGCCCTGGGAGAACCTACTTGATAGACTCAGGTTTCACAGAGAGTCTTTTCAGTTCAATCTCTGCATTTTAGGGAGGATACATTAGCAGGGAAAAAAAATTCATAACTTCCATTTGCTTCACTTTATCTGATTAACAGGCAAGAGAACCTGCATACATTAAGAAATATTAGACATGTGTCTAATTTTCATCATCAATTTGAGAGATCAGGGAGCTGTGAATTCCAACTGTAAATATAAGGAGTCTTACCAGAGTTGAAGCCGGAATGTGCCCTGAGGGGATGGCTGGATGAAGCTCCGTTTTGTTTGTTGGGTTTATGGATTTTGTTCATTTGCTCTGTTTGGTTGCTGGCAGCTCTTTTATTACAAGCAGCTGCCTTTGTACGGAGCAGACCTTCCAGTGTGCATCTGCTGACTCCCTGACCTCAACTGCTGACCACGCTGCTGCCAATCGTTGGGCTCTACACACCTAGAAAGAGCCGCTGTGAATCAAGGAACCGAGGCTTGAAATTTCTGTCTCCCTCACAGGCCCCTGAACTTCAGGACTTAGGATTCTGCTAAGCCGCTGATAGTCAGCCACCCAAACTACACGCTGCTTCACTCACTCAACAGTTACTCACCGAGTGTCAATCACATGCCAGGTACCACTACCCCGAGTGTTGGGGATGTATGAACCAAAAGAAAAGACCTGGTCTCATGTCCTAAGTGGTTTTACCACATTCAAGGGAGACACATAACAGATATGCAAAATAAGAGTCTAAAATTAAGCATCAATTAAATATGAATTCAGACTCTACTGATTCAAAACTTTGAGGTTCTAGATGTGGGATAAACTAACATTTAACTGAGGAATATTTGAAGAATATATAACTTACTTATGGGAACTCATGTTTCGAATTCTGTCCCCAAAATCCAAACTAGTAATTCTTAAAAGTTTGTCTGCACTTAGATTACTTCTACACCTGTCGTCACCTTTCCATTTCTATGGATCTTTTTTTTTAATTAATTTTTACTGGAGTATAGTTGATTTACACTGTTGTGTTAGTTTCTGCTGTACAGCTAACTGAATCAGTTATACATATACTTGTATCCACTCTTTTCTAGACTTCCTTCCCATTTAGGTCACCACAGAGCATTGAGTAGAGCTCCCTGTGCTATACAGTAGGTTCTCATTAGTTATCTATTTTATATATAGTAGTGTATATATGTCATTTCCAATCTCCCAGTTCATCCCACCTCCCCGCTTCCCTCTTGGTAACCATAAGTTTGTTCTCTACATCTGTGACTCTATTGCAAATAAGTTCATCTGTACCATTTTTCTAGAGTCCACGTATAAGTGATATTATACAACATTTGTTTTTCTTTTTCTCACTTACTTCACTCTGTGTGACAATCTCTAGGTCCATCCACACCATGGCACTATTTCGTTCCTTTTTATGGCTGAGTAATATCCCGTGGGTCTTTTGAGGTTTGGGCGGAAGGGGAGGTGGGGCTTCTTGCACTTGTGTCTGTTGTTTGCTTAGTGAAAACAACTGTTCTAGGTCCCTTTTCCCTTCCGCAAAACTGATTGGCACCACAATGGAAAGGCTTGAAGACTTCAAGCTCTGTTTGGTGCTTCTGTATGATGACACCACAGGGTCTCATAGCCTGACCCAGGAATTTCCATTCAGAGCTGGAGACTAAAGGAGTTTTAGCCTAGCGGGTAATGGAAGTCCCTGTAAGCTGGCTAAGAAAATGAGGCCGAACATTCCATGTCTTTCCACCTTCTGGGCTGCGTTGGCTCTGAATGAGTGTGAAACAGTCTCAGAGAAAATGAGATCAGTGATCATAATAGTCATGGAGATTAATGCGCTGCTTTCCTAGAACGAGACTGCAAGCTGAGAGAGTGATGAATGGATGGGAATGTTCTTGAAGGCGGAACATTTCGTAAGGTCGTTATCATTAACACGGCATCATCCTTTCCGTGAGTCTCATGCTGAACAATAACGTTCTCATTCCCAAATGCAGCACCATAAAAATGTATCTTTGAAATTTATGCCATTATATATCAAACTGATGACGAGACCCAAACAAAAATCACCCACAATCACAACACTTAATGCCTTTTAAATGCAGTTATGGAAATAGATGGAAAACAGCCAGTGTCTGCTCAGCACAAGGATTTTCAAATTTGATACAATAATCATAAGTTTACGTTTCTCCAAGCACCCTTCCTAATGTATCAAAAGCCACACAGAATTTAAATAATAGAGTCAATCATCTAGCAAATTTGATTTGGAGGGAAAGGTTTTTCATTAGGTTGTTTGGGGGAGATTTCAGCCTGATAAAACTCCCATTCTCTAGATTCAAAACCCAGACAATGTTTTGTTGACAAAACATTCAAGCAGCAGGTTATTACAAACAACATCAAGGAACTCATAATCCAACACTGAAGAACTTCTTGGAAGCCATAATAACAACAGAGGCAGGAGTTGCAAAGTGTAAAATCATTGGTTTTCGGAAGCAAAATCAAATGGCAAACACTCAGGAGGCTATTTCCATTTGGGTCTAATTAGGCAGTTTTCTGGGTGCCATCAGAATCTGGGGGAACAATTTGCTCCAGAGAGATTTAGAAGAGAAAGTTCTACAGAGCATCACACCAACTGATTGGGCAAAAGCCTTTAGTTGACCAGAATACTCACGTGAGACATGCTCCAAGCCCCTCCCATTCACAGACCCATCACAAACGTACAACTGATTCCTGACTTGGTTTGCCAGAGGTCTTTGTCTTAGATAATACTGGAGATCATGGTCAAATTCTTATTCTCTATTTCCTACTTCTGGACTTCTGGTAGATTGTCATTTTTAACAAGAGTAGCAGGATCAGTAACAGTAATAATAATAGTGGTACCAGCAGTAGCAGAGAGCAGCAACAATTGTGGCTCTTGAACAATACAACATATGGCTACCATTAGCAAAATTAAAAATAAAAACCAAGGGACCAAAGATGGTGAGGCAGGAAAGTTTCACTGTCCTTCAGTGAACCTGACCCCACACAGTGTCTCAGCTTGCGGGGGTGAGGCTCTGGGGTAGAGAAATGGGACAGGTCTTTTGAACCCCAAAGGATGAGAACCGTATCTGTCCCATGTCCAAGGAGCAAGCCTGTGAGTGCCGCTCCGTGGCTGGGGCACTGGGCTGTAGGGCAGGTGACCTGCTCTGAACACAGGATGCACACTTTGGGATCCTGAGAGCCAGCTGTCCAGCCTGTGTTGATAACATCCCAGAGTCAGGAGGATGGACCAGTGTTGGCAGCCAAGGAAGACAGGTAAGGGTTCACATTGCCTTGGGGGACCACGGGTCACCTCCATGTTTCACAGGTAGGATATAATTCCTCTGCCCATGGTTTACTTTACACTACTTGCTGTAGTAGATATCAGCGTCTGTTCACCACTCCATTTCAATTTCCTTTTGGAAGAGCACTTCATCCTACTCTCTACTCATGTAGCGTTGACTCTGTCCTCAGGGGAAGACCATGCCCTAGGCTAGGTCAGTCAGCACATCTTTGCCCCCATCCCTCTCTCCCCACATGTTGGTCAGTTCCAGGACGGGGATAACACAAGTCAGGTTAAAGAGACTTGGTGATTCTCAATTGTGAGGCTTTCGGCGGATCTATGGGAGAACCGACTCTTCTGCACTTCGTCTGAGACTGAAGCTGTGGGGACTGCCACCTACAGCTGAGCCCGGAGCCCCAAAGATAAGCACTGTGATTCTGGCCATGTGACAACAACAGTGAAATAAACAACACCTGAAGCTCGCTCGACCTCCCCAATTCCCCAGCCTCAGAGGAGGCCAGGCCCCTCCCAGCTTAAACCAAAGTTAGGTTGGGGTGGGGTCTCCATCCCTCATAATCTAAGGGCTGTAACTCTGCCAAGGAAGATGTGGGGTTGTCTTTCTCAATTTGTCACTAATAGAAATGTTAACGTAAACAAACACATAGAAGTTGTGGTATGTACTTTTTTTTTTTTTGCCACACCACGTGGCATGTAGGATCTTAGTTTCCCGACCAGGGATTGAACTCGTGCCCCTTGTAGTGGAAGCGCGGAGCCTTAACCACTGTACCACCAGGGAAGTCCCTGTACTTCTGTCTCCTTCATGTATCCTTAATCAATGGAAATCACTCTCCCTTACTAGAGGGTAAGCTTCTGGAGGGCAGAAGGCAGGTAGTCTTTGTTTCCCTCATAGAGTGTACTCTCCAACAGAAGTTAAAGGGTTTTGTTTGCTAAGCACTGCGTCCGGGAGACATGCGCAAATTTAAATGCAGAAGCCAGTTGAGCTGAGTTGTTTTGGATATCAACACACTACAGTTTTCTCTTTTGGGAAGAGAGATGGTGAGAAACTCAGAGATGGAGAAGAACACACAGAAGCCAGCAAAGGTGGAGACCCCTTTCTGTAATATCCCTTTGCAACCCCCCAAAGCTCAGTAAGATTGAACACCGTCTATGTTTCATGGGAACTGGAAGCCGTGTGGAACTACAGGAATGAGAAGACAGCTCCACGCTGGGTTGAGCCTACAATACTGGCTATAGTTCCAGGACTTAGATTATTAAGTACTTCTTCCTTTCGGGGGCTGGACCTCCATGATCTGTACAGCAATTACGTTACCAGCTAAAGCTGCCGGGAGAGGGACTGGGGAGAGGCCCCATCCATCTACAAGAGCTTACTTTGGCAAATTACCCTCTAGGATGGAAAATAGCCACAGGCCGAGAGGCCGAAAGAGCCCTTAGTTATTGTTTCTGCCGTTGACCTCTGTGCTCCAGAAGACAACCCAGAGGAAATCAGACTCCCGGGTCAGCTCAATTGCTTTTTTGAGCCTCACCCATTTAAGTGATTACTCCTGTTCGCATGCCACAAATCACAGATGAAACAGAAACGAAGAGAAATTTTTGTCATCAACGTTTTTCTGAGAAGAGTGTGTTCTCATAGTTCGAGACAAGGAACAAATCAAGGCTTCACTTCAGTTAGTCAGGGCTGATCCCCTGCCCTAACAATGCCCTTTCATGTCTACTACCTTTTAAAATGCAAACCTTGATTTTTCTCTTTTTTGAACCAAAACAATCTGATGGCTCATTAATAAACTACAAGCCCAGGGAAGGGTTGAGTACTTGGAAAAAGATAAATCTTAATTTAAAAAAAATACAAAGTCTGCCTGGCAAAGGGAAGTCAATGGGGCCAGAGGCAGACCTACATCCCACCACACGGAGTTAGCTTCTCTCTAAGGAGCCAGGTCGCACCGTTACAGCCAGCCAGGTTCAGGCAAGGAGCAGAGAGGTTCCTACCCGGGCAAGATAAACAGGTGCCACTGGGGCCGGACACCTCAAAGAATGAAAGCTAGACATTAGAAATCATCCCTTCCCAAGCTGAAAAAAAAAATAATGCGAAAGAGGACATTTGGGAGACCATTGGGAAAATGTGAATATTGACTGCATGGATTAAAACAATGTAAACTTTCTTAAGAATGGTTTCTATTGTGATTATGTAGATTATGAGCATTTTTAATAGATACATACTGAAGTGCTTAAAGTTTTAAGTTGTTTATAACTTACTCTCAATTCAAGTGCAAAAAAATTCCTACATATGTAAATATAATATAAGGTAATATAATATGATATGATATAAATAAACACACACACACACACACACACACACACACACACACAGTCATACATATGTAGAGTGAGAACTAACCCAGGAGAACTCAAGAGCTTCCCTTCCAGAATTAAAATATATGTGAACTGTTGGGGGAAGGCTCATGTGAGTGAAATTAGTATTGTTAAAATTAAAGGAAAAAAATCAACTCCACTTATGTTCAAATCTACACAAAAGACAATTCTCTTATTTGTGAGATTTATAGAATTTAAATTTTTCTCCATGTTGCTTTTAATCATATTATCCTACTCTTGGGCCAGCAGTAAACACCTTAAAAATAAAATTGTAATGGGATTTTTAGATACCTGTTTCAGGCAGTGAAGCTCACGGAGCAGTCTTAGGACCAGTTCTGATTTGCTATATAGTAGGAGATTGTGAACCAGTCAAAAATAACTGGTAAAGAAAAGCAATGAGATCATTTCAAAAAAAAGCCAGGCAAAAACAAAGGGAAGGACAATCTCTGTGTATATGTGTGGGTGTGTTTAAAAGGTAGATGAAGCAATATTTGTTAAAGTTCCTATTATGTGCAGAGGATTTTACCTCATTCATTCATTTTATCCTTAGAATAACCATGCAAAGCTGGCTTTATTATACTCAGCTTACACATAGGAAACTTAGGCTCAGAGAAGTTAGGTAGCAGATCACGTATTTAAGAGCCACGATTCAAAGCTAGGATTGTGCTCATGTTCCTATACCAGCTCAGTATTAAAGGCATCGTCCAAAGGCCCGTAATTCAGTCCCTCAAGTGGCACTTGAGAGTCACTCAAGGGAAGGGAGAACAGAGGAGCAGAATGGAGCCTGCCTCTGTGCTTGGGCACCTCTGTTTGTATGGGAGGGGTCCTGGCCACCCAGCGCTGGGCTGTTGGCTTTTTCTCTATCCCCCATCAGATTCTCTGTTCTTTCAACATAGACAGAAAACTTATATGCTAAACAAGCCTGGTAGAAAAAGGAAATTGGACAGTTGATCTTCCTCCTTTAGGTCCTAAAAGATATTCATCAGTTGGCTTTTAAACCAGGCCTCCGCAGACTTCGTTTTTGTAAATAAAGTTTTACTGGAACACAGACACAACCATGTTTGTGCTATTGCATGTGGTTGCTTTCATGCTACTATGGCAGAGTTGAGTATTTGTAACACAGACTATAACACCCACTTTCCCTTTACAGAAAAATATTCACTATCTTTCCCTTTACATAAAAAGATCTAAACATAATGATCAGTCTTTCCACCTCTAATGCAGAGACTCTGGTGGTTTCCATTTCTAAAAAAATACAAGTACCCTTGGATTACCAAAAAAAAAAAAAAAAAGTCAATACATTTTTAAAGGCTGATATACTACAGATACATTCTCTCATCGTTGTCCAATACAACTGAAAATTAATATTTAAAATGAAAGCAAAAAACCCCTCCAAATCCATCAAACACACATCCAGCTACCTATAAATCTATCACTACTTTTTCTTTTAAACACTCCTGAGTCAAAGAAGAAATAAAACTATGTGAACAAGAGTTTCCTGAGACAAATGGTAACCAGATGAAAGAAAATGTCCCATTAAAATAAATGAAGAGGGCCTTCCCTGGTGGCGCAGTGGTTAAGAATCCACCTGCCAATGCAGGGGACACCGATTCAATCCCTTGTCCGAGAATATCCCACATGCGACAGAGCAACTAAGCCCGTGTGCCACAACTACCGAGCCTGTGCTCTAGAGCCTGTGAGCCACAACTACTGAAGCCCGTGTGCCTAGAGCCCGTGCTCTGCAACAAGAAAAGCCACTGCAATGAGAAGCCCACTCACCGCAACTAGAGAAAGCCCGCGGGCAGCAAGGAAGACCCAATGCAGCCAAAAATAAAAAAATAAATGAAAATAAGTAAATAAAATAAATGAGGATAAGATAAAGATAAGCTACCAAGGAACGGCAGACCAAGATAAGCTAAAGATAAAATATTTTGGAATAAACGTAACAAATATGCAGACAAAATTCTTATGAAGGATCTAAAAAATGCTTGAAAAAAATGGAAGCATTTATTTGTTCTTCAATAAGAAGACTCAATATGATTGTAAAGAAGTCTATTTCACATACATAAATTTTGAAATTTAATGAATTTCTTTAATTTTGATATAATTATACAAAATTTCAACTGTAAACAAACCTGAGACTATTCAAGAAAATTTGAAAATAAAATGTAATGAAGGATAATTACCTCCACCAAATAATAAAACATATTATACAGCTATAATTGTATCAGGCAGTGTCCAATCAGGAAAGAGAAACCAGTTATTTGAATGGAAAAAGTTTGTTCTATGTCAGACCAATATTCCTTTGCACACTGTGTACATACAAAGACATTTCTTCAGAATCATGTCTGTAGTTATTTAAAGAGCTTGTTTTGCTTTTGCCTCTATCTTTGAAATTCTTGTTTGGTCTGAAACCCTTACTAATAAAAAGATAGTCCATTCTTTAAAGTCATATACCAGACTGATGATTCAGTGGTTCATTTATTTCTCAGCTGTATACTGTTGTGCTTTGTTGCTCAGGAATTTTTTATGTTTTACAGTTGCCTGATGGAGCTTAAAAGAAATAAAAGGACAAGGAAAAAAACCTTTGGAGACCAAAAAAAAAAAAAGAATTAATAACTATTACTGGGCAATGGCGTAAGAAAGGATTGGCTAGTAAGAAGTAAAGATAAATGTAAAGAATATAAGCATAGCGCTTCCCTGGTGGCGCAGTGGTTGAGAGTCCGCCTGCCGATGCAGGGGACACGGGTTCGTGCCCCAGTCTGGGAAGATCTCACATGCCGCAGAGCGACTAGGCCCGTGAGCCATGGCCGCTGATCCTGCGGGTCCGGAGCCTGTGCTCCGCAACGGGAGAGGCCACAACAGTGAGAGGCCCGCGTACCGCAAAAAACAAAACAAACAAACAAAAAGAATATAAGCATAGCAGATATAAGGAACGCCCACTACCCCTAGAGCTCAAGTAGATTGCCCAAGAAAGAAGCATCACCGCTGTCTCCACCTTACACACACACAATCATACTGAGCTGAGATCCAAACCTTCTTGAAGAAAGCACTAGCAAAGGACAGATCAACATCACCCACAAAAGTCCATGCAAAAATCCTAAACATTTCCTTAGCAATATTTAAAATGTATAATAGGTTGTGATCAGTGGGTTTATCCCCAGAATGCAAAGTTGGTTTAACTTTCAAAAATCAATTAATGTAATTCGCCATATCAACACTCTAAAAAAGAAAAAATATATGATGATGTCAATAGACACAGAAAAAGCATTTGACAAAATTCAACATCCATTTCTGGCAAAAATTTTCTAGAAGCTAGGAATAACATGGCATCTATGAAAAACCAACAACTAACATCTTACTCAGAAGTGAAAACTGAATGTTTTCCCCTAAGATGAGAAAGAAAGATTTCTGCTCTTATCATTTCTATTTCACACTGTACTGAAGGTTCTAACCAATGCAGTAAGGCAAGAAAAAGAAGTAAGAGACATCAAGATTGTAAAGGAAGAAGTAAAACTATATTTACAGAAAACATAACTATCTATGTAGAAAATCCAGTGAAATCTACAAAAAGTCTACTAGATCTAGTAAGTGAGGTTGGCAAGGTTGCAGAATGTAAGATCACTACATAAAATCAATTGCATTTTCGTATACCAGTAATAAACAACAGAACATTAAAATAAGTAGTACGTATTTATAATATAAAAATATGAAATACATAGTGATAAATCTGAGAAAAGATATGAAAGAACTGCATCCTGAAAGCTACAAAATAAATCTGAGAGAAATTAAAGACCTAAATAAACGGAAATACGTACATTGTTCATGGTTCAGAAGACACAATACTGTTAAGACATCACAATTTTCCATATAGTGATATGTAAATAGATTCAATGCAATTAAAGCAAAATCTCAACAGACATTTTCCTTAGAAATTGGTAAATTTGTTTTAAAACATATATAGAAAGGCAAAGGATATAGAATAATCAAAACTCCCTGTAAAAAGAACAAAATTGGAAGAATAACACAACCTGATTTCAAGACTTATTAAAAGCTAAGTAATCAATACAGTGGAGAATTGTCATCAAGATGGGTAGATTATTGTAATGGAACAGAGAATCTCGAAATAATTCCACACATAGAGGGACAACTTATTTTTGACAAAAGTACAAAGGCAATTCACCAGAGAAAGAATAGTCCTTGCAAAAATGATAGATCAACTGGTGGCAGATCAATTGGATATCCAAATGAAAAACAAATGAACGTGGACTCTAATCTGTACCATGCACCATACAGAAAGTTAACTAAAAATGTATTATATTCCTAGGTGAAAAACCTAAATTTTAAAATGTCTAGAGGAAAGCATATGAGAAAATCTTTGTGTCCTTGGACTATGCAAAGATTTCTTAGATACAACAAAATCATAATCCATGAAAGAAAAAAAACGATTATCAGACTTCATCAAAATCAAAAACTCCTTTTTGAAAGATATCGTTAAAAGAATAAAAAGACAAGCCGCAGATGTGGAGAAAATATTTACAAAGCACACGTCTAATACATCTAAATATAAAGAATATACATTATAATATAGTCTTGCATTCAGAATGTATAAATGACTCTCAAAACTTAATAATAAGAAATCAAACCAAAAGAAAGAGAAAAGAACAGAAACCAAACAATCCCACAAGTAAATGAGCAAAAGATCTTAGTTAACACTACCAATGAAGATACGTGAATAGCAAAGAAACACAAGAAAAGATACTCAAAGTGACTAGTCATTAGTGAAATGCAACTAAAAACCACAATGAGATAAATACCTATTAAAATGACTAGAGTTAAAAAGACTGACCATACTAAGTGCTGACAAGGATGTGAGGAAACTGGAGCTCTCATACTCAGCTGCTGGTGATGTCACATGGGATAACCACCTTGGAAATCAATTTGAAATTTCTTAGAAAGTTAATCCTACACCTAAGAGAAAGGGAAGCATGTGGCCAGACAACAGTTTGTCACAAATGTTCATAAAAATGGAAACAACCTAACTGTCTATCAATAAAGGAATAGATAAACAAGTATCAGATAAGTATGATGAGTGAAGAAGCTAGACAATAAACACTACATTCTGTACTTTCATATTTAGAAAATTCAAGACAATGCACAGTAATATATGATAGAAACCATCATAGTAGATAGGCGCTGAGGTGAGGGAGGGACAATTACCAAGGGGCACAAAGAATGTGATGGGCGTGTCCATTATCTTGACTGTGAGATGGTTAACAGTATAAACAGATGTCAAAAGCTATCACATTGTATACTTCAGACATTTGCTGTTTACTGCATGTCAATTAAAGCTGTTAAAAATATCGTAAACAGAGCCAGATACAAAAGATATAACCAGCGAAAAATTTTGCAATATATGTGATAGACTATGGGCTATTTTTTTGTCATTTACAAAGGTCATAGGAATCACACTGGTAACATATTTCTAAGAAACTTAAAGATTGTCTGAAAGAAATAAACAGGAAGTTTTAAAATAATCATCAAAAATAATAGCTGATGAAAAGATGCTTATCTTCACCTAGAGTTAAAGAAATGCAAATTGGACAGCAGATAAAATATCACAGTTTACCTACTAATCTGGTAAAAGTTTGAAATTTTGATATATTCCATGGTCTGGGATAAAACAACCTCTCATGCACTGTTAGAAGCAATCTATTGATAAAACATTATCTGAAGGACAATTAAGGCCTAATGTATTGAAATTAAAAGTGCACCAAGTGTAAACCCAACTATTTTGTGTGAATTTTCTCTATGCATATACTGGCAAATACATGTTGAGTATAATGATATTTGAGATGTGAAAACAATCAGCCATCAAATATAAAAACAGCCTGTGTGTTTGTCAGCAACGAGAAGGTGGTATAGGTTATAGCACTACATAGTTTTCAAAAGAAAGATGTTAAATATGCTGGTTTAGACAAGGTGTGGGATGTATATTATTGAAATGAGTGAGGTGTAGAACACTGTATATCTAAATGACTGAGTTTGTGAAAAGTTACAAAGTTTTCATAGACACATACACGGTATGACCCTGTGCATAAGAATCTTCACAAAGGATGACAGAAGAACAATAACAACAAAAAAGCAGTTTAAAGTGATTAACTTTGGATCAAGGTTAACTCTGTAATTCTATGTATGGTTTCAAGTTTCTTTCAATTTTTTTAAACCAAGTTCTATTACTACTAAAATAGTAATAATAATTTTATAACAAAATTAGAAAAATGAATACTTGAATCTTAAGGTTAATTCATACCAAACTTCAGATAGTTGAATTAAAAATTGTCATTCTTGGTATTTAAGATTATAAAAAGAAAATATCTGGATAATATGCAGAATGGTTCCCAAGCTTGATTGATGTCAGTATCATTATTTCGAGGCTACAGCCGTAACATGGTCTCTTTAGGGATGTTATGACTGTTTGGCTACTTCCCTGCTGTAGTGGGAAGAGGGTGATGGCCTTTGGTCTGAGCATAAGTACCAGCCCTGCCCTCACGGGCCATGAGACCTTGGACAATACCTCTCAAACCACAGGTGCCTCACCTGTAAAGTGGGAACAGTAATCTCTGTCACAGGAGCGTGTGAAGATTGCACAGAAAGGATGAAGCCTATTTTTACTCAATCAGCGGGTCAGATAAGAAATGTTCCTGGTTGCCTGAGTGTAGTGTCTTGGGAGGATGGCCCTGGACTAACTGTCCTATATTTTGTTCTCTGAGTTGTCTTTTGGAAGAGTGAATGTAGCTGTTTGGTCAGTGTTTGTGTGTATGCTTTTTTTTTCCTGGGCAAATATTGATTTTTCTTCTTGGATCACTGAACTCCCAAGAAAAACTCTCCATTTCATAAAGAGACCATTTGTAAGAGAGTAAATAGTAGTCATATTCATAAATACCTGATGAAATAAATTTCATGCATGCTTGGGCTTGAGTGATGGAACAACTGGTGTTACGACGTGGAAAGGAAATCAGAACAGGATCATGGAAACTGAAAGGGAAATGCCATTAGAAGTTTCCCAACAAAGTCCCCAAGAGAGGGATGCTGGCAACCCATTTTTCAGGGTTGCCTTTTCCTTGAGGACCATTCAGCATGTCACCCAATCTTTTGGTCTGACGCACGACGGGGACTAGCTAGATACACCTCTTCTTGCAAGATATTGGGGATATCTGCATCAACAGTAACAGTGCATTTATAAACATCATCAGGATGTATTATTCACTAGGTGTTTACCGCCTGGATGTCTTCTTAAGACAGAGGAGGAGAAAGACGCTTTACATGGGTTACGGGAGGAAAAGGGGTGGTGGAGAAGCAGCAGAAGGCTCTCCTGAGTCCTGACCTTGGGGAGAATTTCTTCCAAAACATAGGGGCCTTCGGAACGCAGCAAAGCACTGGTTTCTTTAATTTGCCGGGAGAGAATTTTCGTATTTTGAGAACAAAGAAAACCAAGTGTAGGCTACAAATCTGAGAACAAATCAAGAAATATATATCTCAAGGAAAATCCCCTGGGGGTGACTACGATCGGGTCGCTTCACCCACCAGGGGGAAAATCTGAGCAATTCACTGATAAGAGTCCCTCAAGTCGCAGCACAGGTTAATCCATTCCTGATGCTATTCTGTGGACAAGGAGATGATTATCCAACATGTCCTGCCAAAGCCATGATTCCTGCAGACCCGGATGCTCACCTCACCACCCCGGCCAGGCGAGAGGCCCTGGTTGGGACCCCAGATCTTTCCCACCAAGTGCAGAATTCCCCCTGGGTTGGCTCGGCTGTCTTAATTCCTGCTAACTGATGGTAATTTTGACCTGTGAGTTAACAGGACCGGCCCTTCAAATTTCTTCTGGCCTTCATGCAATCTATTACGGCACTTAAGCTTCTGCCTTCTAAATAAAGCACTCCAATTTTTAAAAACAAACTTTTAAGTAAAAAATGACAGGGTTAATTATTCTGAAATATGCTGTTTACAGCACAAACTCCATAAAAGAGAATACATGATTTAGTACCCCATCCAAGACAGCACTGGTTTTCATTTCTGCACAACCAGGGCCCAAATCTGCCACTCACTCCACTATGTGTGCTGGAAATGGTTTTATGTTCCATCTTACTTTAAATTATACACATCAAGCTCATAATGGGACACAGTCTACTTTGCTGCCAAAACCTGCTAGGTTAGATCATCTATTAAACTCTATTTATTTTTCATGACAAACAAGAAAAATGACAAAGCAGCTACTGAATGCCCACTAATGAACACCAAATGCCTCCAGAGGTCTCCTCCCTATATCACACTCATTTGTCCGGGAGTCCAGTTAACTTCCTCTTTGATGCTTTACCTCCCTTAAAATAATCCTAAGAAGCAGCAGGTTTTCATAAGCTACCGGGGACTGAGCTGGTTACCATCTGCCCGCACGTTCCGACTCTGGGGTCAAAAGTTGGATTCCGCTTTGACATACATCATTTTGTTAAAAGGAGAAAAATCTCATGTCCCATCGAAGCTCTTAGGGGCCAAATGAATGAAATGAAATATCAATCCTAAATTAGTAAGAATCACCTTTGGATCCACAAGCAGTTCTAGGAAGGGTTGTAGATGAAAATATCAATAGGAAATAGACAAGATAAGGACACAGTTTCCTAAGAATCATACTCAGAAGATGCAAAGGGGCGTCTGGAGTTAATTTGATCAACAATTGAGATTTTGACAGCACTGCAGATTTTTATGTGCTGTGTATTTTTGTTATTTGTTTGGAAATCTTCCTAAGTTCTTTTTTTAGAATTAATTTGTATTGGAGTATAGTTGATTTACAATGTTGTGTTAGTTTCTGCTGTACAGCAAAGTGATTCACTCATACATATATATATTCACTCTTTTCTTAGATTCTTTTCCCATATAAGCCATTACAGAGTATTGAGTTGAGTTCCCTGTGCTATGCAGTAGCTTCTTAACAGTTATCTATTTTACATATAGTAGTGTGTATATGTCAATCCCAATCTCCCTATTTATGCCTCCCAGCCTTCCCCCTTGGTAACCATATGTTTATTTTCTACATCTGTGACTCTATTTCTGTTTTTTAAATAGGTTCATTTGTACCATATTTTTACATTCCACATATGATATTTGCCTTTCTCTGTCTGACTTACTTCACTCAGTATGACAATCTCTAGGTCCATCCATGTTGCTGCAAATGGCACTATTTCGTTCTTTTTTATGGCTGAGTAATATTCCATTGTATGTATGTACCACATCTTCTTTATCCATTCATCTGTGGATGGACACTTAGGTTGCTTCCATGTCCTGGCTATTGTAAATAGGGCTGCAGTGAACATTGGGGTACATGTATCTTTTCGAATTGTGGTTTTCTCTGGATACCTGCCCAGGAGTGGGATTGCTGGATCATATGGTAGCTCTATTTTTAGTTTTTTTAAGGAACTCCTTTACCTTTTTGGCACCAGGGGCCAGTTTTGTGGAAGACAATTTTTCCACGGATGGGGGGCGATGGTTCAGGCGGTAATGTGAGAGCGATGGGGAGCGATGGGCAGTGGCAGATGAAGCTTTGCTGGCTCTCTCACCCGTTGCCCACCTCCTGCTGTGTGGCCCAGGTCCTAACAGGCCTTGGACCTGTACCGGTCTGCAGCCTGCGGGGTGGGGACCCCTGCTCTATACTGTTCTCCATAGTGGCTGCACCAACTTACATCCCCACCAACAGTGTAGGAGGGTTCCCTCTTCTCCACACCCTCTCCAGGATTTGTTGTTTGTAGACTTTTTGATGATGGCCACTCTGACTGGTGTGAGGTGATACCTCATTGTAGTTTTGATTTGCATTTCTCTAATAATTAGTGATGTTGAGCATCTTTTCATGTGCCTCTTGGCCATCTGTATGTCTTCCTTGGAGAAATGTCTAGTTAGACCTTACACCCATTTTTGGATTGGGTTGTTTTCTAAGATCTATTTAAAACCATCCCTATTGTGCCATGCCAAGCACAGCCCAGTCAAGGTCAAATCCCAGAAAGCACTGGTGGTACCCGCTTCCCAGCTGCCTTCTAGAATTAGATCTCTGGATGTAGAAAGATGTCCATGGGACACTGAGATTTTAAAAAGCAGTGTCCTACCTTTTCCACAGCATAGCACAGAAGAGATGGAGAAGAATGGCTGTCTAATCCCCTGGTCCCTGTTAATACAGACCCTAGTCAATGTGGCAAACAGAGGGAAGCACAGACTGATTTTCTTGCAAGAAGATGTCGGGGGGACACAATGATAGAAAAGTTGAGTAAGTTTTTAAAAATCAGCTCTTTTGCCTCATTCCCCAGATGCTAGTTCGTTTGTCTCTCGGTCTTAGGCTGTTGGTAGTGGTGAATGTTTTATTCTTTTTCTGTCTTCATGGGTCTTTAAACAAGAAGTTATGGGTGTGACAGCCAGTTGCCATTTTGAACTGGAAATTCAGAATGCTCTTTGAGCAAGAGCACACTGATTTCATTTGGAAGTATGGGTTTGAAATAGATCCTTTGGTGCTGGAACGATCTAGGCAAAAACATAGTGCAATTTATCTTTTGATGGTATCAAGTGAATCATGAGACAGAAGTAATGGAAAAGGCAAAAATCCATAGTGTCTAGCCAGACAACATGCATTTTCTTACCCTAATTGAAAATATGAAAAAATGTTTTCGCGGGTACTAGATGGGCTTCAGGTGTTTGTGTGTGTGTTTGCAGCGTGAGGATGGCAGAGAGTATGAAGCAAATAAAGCGCTCTATAGGCTTGGAATATTCTGGCCTCGAGAGAACATTCAGGAAACAACCTTTCCCCACTGGCTTTATCATGCAGCATAAGTCTGTTAAAATAATTCCTGCACTGAACTCTTTCATGCATTGCTGACTGGGCCTCCTGCTTTCCTGTCCATTCCTCACACAAGGTGAGGCGAATGATAATAGCCCAGATGAAGCTATGGTCATGGCTTACTTCATGAGACTCCACACAGAAGATGGTTTAATTGAGCCACATCCTGCTTTTAATTTGAATTCACAATGTTCAGGACCATTAGGGAATTTTTTTCTATTTTAAATCTTTGTCAGCCAGATAAGTTTGCCAGATAAATTGTAGGACACCCAGTTAAACTTGAATTTCAGAAAAACAACAAATAATTTCTTTTAGTGTATGTCTCAAATATTGCATGGGACATACTTATACCAAAACTAGTTATTCATTGTTTATCTGAAATTTAAATTTAATTGGGTATCCTGTATTTTTTTGCTGTTGTTGCTAAATCTGGCATCTCCACCTATAGGGCTCTGCATTTGTCAGTTGCTTTTAAATATCAGTAAGGAAGAAACCAGGAAACTGTGTTTACCTTCTCCATACCTAGCAAAAGATCCTGCATATTTTCTGTAAAAAAAAAAAAAAAAGAAAAAGGTGTATGACCAAATGGCAAACATGAATTTAATGGGCATTTAGCCACAGTATAGATTCTGCATATGATATCTATTTTAGTGCCAGTTAAATGTTACTAATGAAACCCTATTGACAATTTCTATTTTTATTAGAAAATAAGATTACAGAGGTTTAGGCTACATTAAAAATCAGAATTTATTACCTTAAAAGTATTTCTAGTCACACCTCAATTTAGTAAAGTGAAAGCATATTGGAAATGTGTCTCATATTAATCTCTTAAGTTGAGGAAAGTCTAACTTTAATGGGAAAATCAACTGGTCACTGCCCTGAGACAAAGCCATCATAGTAATTCTCTGTAGGTCATCATCATATCCTGTGAAAAGACAGGAAAACCATGCTCTGGCCTCTTGCACTGACAAGACTGACAAGAGCTTAATGGTTATTTGGGATTTTTTCCTATGCAAAAGCTAAATTGGGATCACAATGATTTGTAAAGTTCTCCCTAAGAGAAACTGCATAGTCATAGTTCAGTATATTATATCAGGAAATTACCTATTGCAGCACTTTCACACGTATGCTTCAATTTAATCCAAAAGTCATCAGGGTTCAAGAAAGCTCCTCGTGGATTTCAGTTCCTTCACAAGGAAAGGATAAGTGGGTCCAAGTCTTCCCAATTTAAAAATGAAAACCTGAGGGGCCGTTTTACAAAGAGCTGACCAGGAAAGAGGGCTGAAGTTGTAATCTGCCATGTTTTCCTGGTCAAACAACGCACAGCCCTCTGCCAGCTAGAACCACAGTGACAGGACTGGCTGAGTGCCCGTAGGACAAGCGGTCAGAGCCATGCTCCGTTCAGGCTTGAGGCCCCTCCCAGGGTGAGTGTGGTGTCCAGATGCTGCCCAACAGGCAGTGGTTAGGAGGGGAATGCAGAACAGGGACCAAGTTGTCCTTCAATTGGGGGAGATCTATGAAATCTGTGGTCAGAGATAACAAATCCCTCTTCCTGAAGGAAAATGTACCTGAGTGCTTCAGGCTCCTAGTTCTTTTTTAGTTTCTCCTTTGCTCATGCTTTGTGTATGCATGTGTGTGTATGGTAAAAAATACATAACATGAGATCTAGCCTCTTAATAAATGCTTCAGTGTACAGTGCAGTATTTTAGCTCTACCACAATGTTGTACAGAAGATCTCTAGAATGTTTTTCATCTTGCACAACTGAAACTTTATACCTATTGAAGGGTAACTCCCCATTTCACTCTTCCCCTAGCCTCTGGCCACCACCGTTCTACTTTCTTCAATGAGTTTGACTGCTATAGATACCTCTTATAACTGAAATCATGCAGTATTTGTCCTTCGGTGACTGGGTTATTTCACTTAGCAATATGTCCTCTAGGTTCATCCAGGCTGTAACATGACAGAATTTCCTTCCTTTTTTATGGCTTCATAATATTCCATTGCATGTATATACCACATTTTCTTTATCCAATCATTTGATAATATACACTTTAGGCTGTTTCCAGCTCTTGGTCGTTGTGAATAATATTGCAATTAACATGGGAGTGTGGATATCTCTTAAAGATCCTGATTTTAATGCTTTTGGATAAATACATAAAAGTGGAATTGCTGGATCATATGGTAGTATTATTTTTAATTTTTTTTATCAGATACACCATTTTACGTTTTCCACCAGAAGTAAGTACATAAGAGCTTCAATTTCTCCCCATCCTCACCAATGCTTGTTGTTTTCTGATTTTTTTGATAATGATCATTCTTACAGATGTGAGGTAATATGTCACTGTGGTTTTGATTTGCATTTTCTGGATGATTAATGATGTTGAACGTCTTGGCATATACCTGTTGACCACCTGTATGTCTTCTTTGGAGAAATTCCTATAGAAGTCCTTTGCCTATTTTTTTTAATCAAAGCAATTTGGGTTGTTGTTGTTGCATTATAGGAATTCCTATTTTAGATATTAATTCCTTTTCAGATAAATGATTTCATATATTTTCTTCCATTTCATAGGTTTCCTTTTCACTCTGTTAATGGTTGCACTGCTGTGCAGAATCTTTTTAGTTTGCTGTACTCCCCCTCACCCTTTTTTTCTTCTGTTGCTTATGCTTTTGGTGTCATATCCAGGAAATCATTGCCAAGACCAATGCCATAAAGACTTTCCTCTATGTTTTCTTCTAGGAGTTTTACAGTTTCAGGTCTTAAATTTAAGTCTTTAATCCATTTTGAGTTGATTTTTGTATATGGTGTAAGATAAGGATCCAACTTCATTCTTTCGCATGTGGATATCCAGTTTTCCCAACATCATTTATTAAGAAACTTTTTCCTCATTTTGTATTCTTGGCATATTTGTCAATGACTAGTTGACTGTATAATCATGGGTTTACTTCTGAGCTCTCTATTCTGTTTCATTGATCTATATGCCTATCTTAATGCCAGTACCATACTGTTTTGATTCCTGTAGCTTTGTAATGTGTTTTGAAAACAGGACATGTGAGGTCTCTAGCTTTGTTGTTATTTTTCAAGATAGTGTTGGCTATTCTGTCTTTTGTGATTCTGTATAAATTTTAGGAATTTTTTTATTCCTATAAAAAATGCCATTAGAATTTTGATAGGGATTGCATTGAATCTGTATATTGCTTTGCATACTACAGACATTTAATCAGTATTAACTCTTCTAATCCATAAACACAGGTTATGTTTCCATTTACTTGTGTCATTTTAAATTTCTTTTAGCAATATTTTGTAGTTTTAGTGTACAAGTCTTTTGACTCCTTGGTAATATTTATTCCCAAGTATTATATTCTTTTCTATGCCACCATAAATAGGATTGTTTTCTTAACTTCCTTTTTGGACTATTTGTTGCTAATATATAGAAGTGCAACTGATTTTTGTGTATTGATTTTATATCCTGAAACTTCACTGAATTTATTTATTAGTTCTAACAGTGTGTGAAATCTTTTAGGGTTTTCTACAATACTTATAAGATTATGTCATCTGCAAATGGAGATAATTTTACATTTTCCTTTCCAGTTTGAAAGCCGTTTATTTCTTTTTTTACCTAATTGCTCAAGCAAGAACTCCTAGTACTATGTTGAATAGAAGTGGTGAGAGTGGGCATTTTTTGTCTTGTTCCTGACCTTAGAGGAAAAGCTTTCAGTTTTTCACCACTGAGTGTGATGTTATCTGTGGACGTTTCAAATATGACCTTTATTATAATGAAATAATTTCCTTTTAGTCTTAGTTTGCTGAGTGTTTTTATCATTAAATGGTCTTGAATTTTGTCAAGTGTTTTCTCTGCAACTATCGAGATGACTGTGTGATTTTTATCCTTTGTTCTGTTAATATGGGATATCACATTGATTGATTATACACTGATTGATTGAAGTCCCTGTAAAACTAAGGCCAAGTACACAAAAGAGAGACTATTACTGGGATGAAGGGCAACTGTTCAGCAGTTCATTCCTGGGATCTGTCTCCTTTGCTTTATTTATTTTCTAGATTCCTAACTCATAATTCCTGATTCTAAAGTTTAACGATGTATGAACTTTGGCCAAAGGTTTACATGGTGAAGCTAGGAGTCAAGGCTGCCTGGCTCCAAAAAGCTCACATGAAATTCACATTTTATGTGAATTTGAATTAGGCAAATTTGAAACAGTACAGTACAAAATATTATTTAACATTCATGGTTTATACCCCAAAAATGTACAGATCTCAATTTTTTAAAAACTGCTAAGAATTGCAAAATTTTAAAACTGACTGACAGACTCATAACTTTTTCTGTCATTGCCACAAGACAACAAAACTTTGCCTGATTAAAAAAAAAAAATCATCATTTTTGTCAGTATTTTATGAAGTGTGTTACAATTAACATGCATCAGTATTCCTCAGCAATTTGGGTAACCATTCTATTGCTCTTAATATGTATTACTACTATTACAATTTATCATTTAATATGCATTATTATTATTAATGGAATCCCCCCCAAAAAGATCTCCTTTAGCAATATTATCCAAACATTTACTGTGTTGTGGTACTAGAGCTGCTGCTGAAAATTGTACCTGGAAATCACTAACTTCTAGAAACATGTAAGTTGTGATAAAACACTATGAAGTAGGTCAGACTATTAACATGTGCTCTGCTGTTAGTTTTGAGAGAGTATGAAGAGAAGCACTGGAGAGATTGCTGAGGAAATAAAAAGCAGTCTTAAAGCAAAAATCTGTAATAACGGTTGAAAGAGTATATGGTCCACAAATTTACTTTGCTCCTCCAGTCCACTTATGCATGTGTTCCTAAGGGAAAATTAGTCTTGAATTCTGCTAGGTTTTCAGGAATGCAGCTCTTATACAAAGTGCAACCACCCCACATTTTTCATTAAAAGCATCTGACAGTATTTTGCCACCTTGTCCAGTTTTACGAAAGAGTCCTGTGGTTTATCAGCAAGAATGGAATTTCCATGAGGATGAAGATTAATGTAGTCCCAGAACCTAATACCACGTTTGCCTGGAAAATAATAGTATCTAATAAAACTTTGGTGGATGAATAAATGAATACATACACAACCTCAGATAATTTAGCACCATCACCAATCCCAAAGAGCTCACTCTACACATTTCCCTCCAGATCAATTATAAGGGTTTTCTTTCCTGGGAAAGATAGTTTTTCATTTGAAGAACTAACAGTTTATTCCTAATCTTGCCTGCCAAGTAACAATTAAACCATTTAACAATCCTTTAATAACCTGAATAAATAAATCTTTGGCACAAAACTGTTTCAAAGATATCAGAGTCTACCCCCTCTGGGAAGTTTTTATACAATGCTTTGTTCTGATGCTTTCCATCTATATTGAGAGTAAATGAAAGAAATAGTTTCAAAATTTTTGAAACTCCGTCCTATGTTCACCATAATAGATGATGAGAATTTGCTAGTTACATTACACAGGGTCCTCTTTACAAGAACTCCCAAAATAAATTCCTTCCTGCTAGTATCAAAAACAAATCAATTCTCCTGAGCAACTGATTTGCTTTAATCTCTTTGAAACTGTAAACAGTGTAATTGACAATGTTGTTTTTGTTCGTGTGTGTGTGTGTGTGTGTGTGTGTGTGTGTGTGTGTGTGTTGGACCAAGGTGATGAGGGTTTAGACCGATTTCTGGCCATAGTTTTTGTTCCTATCTTTGCATTTTTTTTTTTTTTTTTTTTTTTTTTTTTTTTTTTTGCGATCCGCGGGCCTCTCACTGTCGTGGCCTCTCCCGTTGCGGAGCACGGGCTCCGGACGCGCAGGCCCAGCGGCCATGGCTCACGGGCCCAGCCGCTCCGCGGCACGTGGGATCTTCCCGGACCGGGGCACGAACCCGTGTCCCCTGCATCGGCAGGCGGACTCCCAACCACTGCGCCACCAGAGAAGCCCCTATCTTTGCATTTTTATTGCTTTCTCTTTTAACTTTTTATTCATCTCTCCTAAGCCTCTTTGGAACAAGGCAAGATCTCAAATAACATCAAAATAAATCATGTCAAAATCAGAGCCATCAGCTTTTTTTTAACCCTTTGGGGTGAATTAAAACATGCAGCTCAGGACTTCCTTGGTGGCTCAGTAGTTCAGAGTCCACCTGCCAATGCAGGGGACAAGGGTTCGAGCCCTGGTCCGGGAAGATCCCACACGTCACGGAGCAACTAAGCCCAAGCGCCACAGCTACTGAGCCTGCAGTCCAGAGCCCACGTGCCACAACTACTGAAGCCCGCATGCCACAACTGCTGAGGCCCGCGCGCCTAGAGCCTGTGCTCCACAGCAAGAGAAGCCACCAAAATGAGAGGCTGGTGCACTGCAGCGAGGAGTGGCCCCCGCTCGCCACAACTAGAGAAAGCCTGCAGGCAGCAGCGAGGACCCAGCACAGCCAAAAAAAAAACCCAAAAAAACATGCATCTTGCACTGGCTGATGAGACAGGCAGGTATTGCTTTTTTACTAACCATGGGGTGGCTTTTTCTAGGCTGGATGACATTTTGTTAAGTACCCAGTAACTAACTTTGGTTATAGGTGGCCCTAACTTATCTAGTATGAAATCTAAGCTCACTGCTCTGTAGTTTCCTCTGGGTTTACGTATTCAGTATTTTGGAGGTGGGGGATGGGTTGGGGCTGAGGCATAGATCACATTACCCATCACTCTAGCTTGGAGGCTGTGTGTCAAAACCACCACAATCTTTCAATGACCCCCTCAGATCGTTGCCGTCTAGTCTTTACCTGCTGTATTTATATCTGGGGCTTGACAGTTTGCCCTGTGTATTTTCCAGGAATTGACCCAATAACTGATCTGTTTGGTAATTCCCTAGCAAATTCTAATTAAGGCACAGAATACACACAATCTAGACTCAAACCTGCATTCATATCTCAAATCTGTTACTTACCACCTGTGTGATTTGGGGCAAATACTCAACATCTCTGTGCCTCAGTTTCCTCATTTGTAAAATGAGATAAATATCAGAAAGTCGTGGGGATTAAATGAAGCCATGTATATAAAATACTTGCAACGGTGCCTGGCATATGACTAGCAGTTACTGAAATGGTTTTCTTGTGTTATTGTTTATATTGTTTCTATGAGTTCTAACTTTGCACAACACCCATTTAACCAGCTCCCAGAGATTCTAGCTGACCTCACCCTTTTTGTGAATATAAAGAGTCTACTATATTTATCCTTGGAGTCCTTTACCAATACTCTCTTAAATTCTTTTTTTTTAAGCATGTCTAATTTCTAGTGTATGCCTTCCTGTTTTCCTCAGTTAGCCTGCCTTTCCAGTTTTGAAAAATGGCAGGAGAAAAACCTATTTTATTTTGCCAGTTGACCATGAAGAGCTGTGTGTGTGCTTCTGTTGTTTCCTTTAAAGTGCCAGGTCTTTTGCTTCCTTGGCATGCCTTTATCCTGGACTTCTAGCAAGCTATTCGAAAATAGTCACCAGGCTGTCTTAGCTTTTAGACTCTTCCTTTCAATTTTTCCCCTAACAAATGTTCCCACTTGGCCATTAAGCTCTTTTCATGAATAATAACATGAGGCATTTCTTTGGTTTTCCTTCTCCCTCTGGAAAGTAGAAATTGCCCTGACAACTGCTCACTGATGTTTCACCGTCAATTCCTTCCTATAAGGCTCCTAAGTCTTGTCTTGGGGCCAAGTTCCACCTATTTCTTTCCATCTGGATTATTCTACAAAGCTGCTTTCTCAAAAACTTTACCTCTACCTGTCTATTGATCAGTTTTTCTACCAACCTAGTTGGATCCTCTTATTGCCAGTTTTTTCATCCACTCAATGAGTATTTGTATTTGACTGCTGTAAATAATGCTGCAATAAACATGGGCATGCATATGTATCTTGGGTGACCCGTTTTCATTTCCTTTGCCTATCTACCCAGAAGTGGGCTTGCTGGATCGTAAGCTAGTTCTATGTTTAATTTTTTGAGGAACCTCCATACTGTCCTTCATTGCAGCATTATTCACAATAGCAACAATATTCACAATACGATATGGAAACAACTTGAGTCCATCAACAGATGAACAAAGAAATATATATATATATATATTTGAGATATATTTATATATCTCAAGTTAATCCATTGTACAACTTAAACTCACACAATATTTTATGTCAAAAGTAACTCAAGAAAAAAAAAAGAAACCAACCATGCATTTGAGGAGCCCCTATGGTTTGTCAAATTCTCTAAGTGAAGGAAACTTGGTACACAAAATACCATTCCTGCCCTCGAGGAATTTACATTCTGGTAAGGACTAAAGTTTGTGGTGGGTGAGTACAGGTGTTACAGATGCATTTAGTAGAGAAGAACTCCCCTCAGTTATATTGATTTAGGCAAGGCTTCCCTAAGGAGATGATATACTAGCTGAGATAAAAAAGAAAAAAAAGCAATTGCTACACATGGTACCCACAGTAGTGCCTATTGGGAGCAAAGAGACAAAGAACACTGAGTCACGTTTCTATAGACTGAGTGAGAATGAAGTAGAGAGAGCACATTAGCTAACTCTCGCCAGAAGACTGGCCACGCAGGATGGCAAAGAAATAAGGCGGGAGAAGGAAAGCCTAGGAGGGAACGCATCAAGGGACTGGGGGTCTGGATACTATTCCCTGAGAAGTATCTGTGACAGCTGAGGGGGAGAGTAGTAAGGAGAGGACGTGGTAGCCACGGGTATGAGTGGTCCTGAAGAGCTGAGGTTGGGTCGTGAGAACTGAGGAGACATATGGCCATTGGGTAGATTTTCCACGAAAGCTGAAGCTGCTCAGGCGGCCTTGGGGGTGGGGAGAAGTCAGCAAGCCCTGTCTGCACCAAAAATTTCAGCAATTGAAGAAGAGCCCTGGAGAGTCAGCACATTCGAGAAGCAACAGAGAACAGCATCATCATCAAAGCCTAGGCTTCAAGTCCAAGGAACACAGTTTAAAGTCCAGCTTTGTCCCTTCCTGTGTGACCTAGGACAGTTTACCTTTCCGCCCTCTGTGAGTGGGGAATCATCACAATGCCAACGTCCCAGGGTGGAAGAACCAGGATCTGAGAATAATGTCACGTGCTAAATGCTAGGAGGTCAAGACCTTTAGACAATAGATACCAGATTCCAAAGTGAGGAGTCTGAGGGCGTGTAACATCTCAGACAGACACAAACACTCACAAGTTAGACTCAATTTAGGGGTTTTAAACCCTTTACCGACATGGAGGGAATAAAATGAAAGGATCAGTTGTTGGCTAGAAGGAGAGATGGTTGTTAAAGAGCTCTCTCTGGAGAAAATGTTGCTTGAAGGCCTCCCCAGCCCCCTCCCCACGAACAAGAGGAGGGTGGCTTCAGTGAAGCTTCAAGAGTCTGTGGTAGGAGGGCTGGAATGTGCTCGGTTCTCACTTCCTTCTGAGAAACCCACAGGGCTAACTGCTGATGGGCTGGTCAGAGGAGAGATGTCTGCCTCGGGCTCAGCTTGCACTCCTGGAGTTGGTCAGGGCAAAAGCTGCGCCGGTATTTCTCACGGAGCACGTGTGGTCCCACCAAAGGAAGAGCTGCTGTGTGGTTGTTTTAGGTTCCGTCCAATCGTATGGGCCGTGGCACCTGGGCAGACAGGAGCTGGAGGAGGGGCCCCAGATTCCTGGGAGCAGCCCAGGTCACTCTGGTGGGAGAACCATCTCCAAGAGCCTGCCCTCCTACAGCAAGCGGGGCGAGAGTCGAGTAAGGAGGGTCCCTGTGATAAAGACAGGAGCTCTGTACATTATGCAGACTGGGGAGTCCAGTTTCTGCATTGAGGCCATATCTGGTAATTTACTGTGGCTCCTCAGGATAAGATGCTACCTAGACCTCACCCCTTTCCTAGCACCTCCTGGGCTCCAGCGCAAATGGATACGTGGAAACGTGTGCCAGGATTTGGCATTTCCCGGAATTAAGCCAAGTCACAGGCAAGGTGTGCTTTTGAGGTGTTCTGTTTGCTTTAGGGAATTACATTTTATATGTATTTTACTAATATGTGTTTGCTTTGTATTTCACTTGGAAATTTCCCAAACACTTTCATGCCCAGTGTCTTAGGCATAGTGGTAAAAATGTCTTCAGCAGAGATAGACTTGAGTTGGGGGTCTGGCTTCTCAACTTGATAGCTCTGTGACCTCAGACCACTGAGGAAATCTTTATGCCTCATTTTCCTTTGTCTGAAAGAGGTATTAGTAAAATAATCTCCCTCATAGGATTGTCTTAGGGACCAAGTGAGATACTCTATATAAAATTCTGAACCCAATGACTGATATTCAGGAGAATGTTAGTTATTCATAATCATGGTTCTATTACTAAAAACTCCACAAGGGTTACATGCTGATCTCTAGTTTATAGATAAGGCGAAGTCGGCTCAGGAAGTTAAGGGGCTGGTTCTAGGTCACACAATGAAGCACTGATCCCAAGAAACCAAACTCAGAGCTCTTTTCACTGTGTTATGATTGACTCACATATCAGTATTCAGTGCCGGGTAATGCTGGCCATGATCTATCTGTATCTCTCTCTCTCTCTCTCCCTCTCTCTATCTCCCTATCTACCCATCCACCAATCCATGTATCTGTCATCTATCAATTATCTATTCATTCATCTATCTATGCATTCATCCAACTATGTAACTATTATCTATCATCTATCCACTCATCACCCATCCATCCATCCTTCCATCTGTCCATCCACTCACCCATCCATCTATCCACTCCATCCATCTATCTGTTGTTTTTTTTAATCATACAATGATTAATTTTTTAATAGCATTAACCACCTGCTTGTTTGTCAGGCAAACCTGATCCAAGTCTAACTGGTCTTTACCTTACTGTTTCTTAAAAATAGAATTTCTGTTTCGTTTTGGTTTTTTTCCCTAAACTCACAACATTATGAAGAATCAGTGGAGACTTCTCCCTTCAGAGTTTAACTTTGAAGAACTCAGCATTCGATTCACTTCTTTGTGCTTTAGACACTTTATCTGTCAAATGCAGTAGCACAGGGAACTCTACTCAATGCTCTGTGGTGACCTAAATGAAGGAAATCCAAAAAAGAGGAGATATACGTATACGTATGGCTGATTCACTTTGTTGTACAGTATAAACTAACACAACATTGTCAAGCAACTACACTCCAGTAAAAATTTTTTAAAAAGCACTACTTGCCTCCTCCAAAAGGAATATGGGGGGTTTGAGCATGTATTTGCTTGTGGTTCCTGTAGGATGTGATGTCGTGTTGACTTCCTGAATGGAGGGCTGCTCAGAAAGGGAGAGACCTCATCGCGAGAACACAGTCTAAACACTCTTGAGTCAAATGTCAGGCGCCAGCTTGGATTTCTGTATTTTCTGAGTGTGATCTGAGTAATGGAGTCTGGCCTGCCACCCACGTTTTTTGGCAAGTGATGAGGTTTATAACCAACTGTCCTTCTTCATAGACTCCTGTGCGTCTTGCAGGGCTTCTGCAAGGAGCCAAAAGTGACCTCAGCTCTGCTGGTATCAGATGGGATGAGATCCTTACTCGGGGACCCTGGGTTTGGCCTGCTTGGGTTTGAATGGAGGAAGGGAAGGAATCTCACGTGCACCCTTCGTACTAGGTAGGCGCTCAGTTCACTGTGAGTGTGACCCACTGACTTCGGAAATTAGCTGAGTGTTGGAACTTTCCGCTCATTCTATACATAGCTCTTTTATTCTCTTGGTGACGAATGAGTCTGGCTCCCTCCTTCCAACACCCCCTGCGATATCCGCCACTCAGGGAAGTCTGAGTGCTCCTCTGCCAGGCACACCTCATTTGGGAAAACTTATCTGATGAGCTCATAATGTCAATTCAGGAAATGAAAGACGCATTTATCTAAGATGGCTTTTGCTTAGACAGGATGCCAAGGATGCTTCTCCCACCTTGAGATACATGTATTTCACTTTATTTATTTGAGGATCTTGTTGTCAGTCTCCGTTTTTACTAAATTCTGCACGCTTTCCCTGGGTGTGGTCATCAGTCTATTTCTATCTACCATCTCCAGGATGAAGACTGTCACATCTATACTCTAGGCCTGGTTCGATTTTTGCTCTCATTTCCTGTAACAGACACATTTCAAACTTTCACTCCCCTCCCGCCGTGTCACCCCTGCTCCCGTTCTTAGCCGCCTAAATCTCCTCTTGTTTCCCAGACACATTAAAGTCATCAGAAAGGATAACCTTCCTCTGCTGGGATGGGCTGCATTTAAGCCCAGCCTTCACCACTGCTGTTACATGCAGTGGTACCTGACGAGTGGTCCTCTCTCTACCCAAATACCCTGGATCAATTCCATCCTGCTTTCTCTCTGCCTGCCCCTTCTCAGTTTTCTTCATGGTCCATACTTTATGTGATCGTCCCCAAAAGTCTGAAGTCCTCTTTTCTTTTCCTTCTAAACACTCCCTCTAGTTTTCCTCAATGACTCACATGACTTTAATTAGCCCCTGAAATATGGAGAGATTCAAGATGCTTTCCTCCTGATCACCTCTTCGCAGAGCTTCAAATCCGTATACCCAATGGGCATCTCCATTTGGAAGACTTTTCCAAATCAGTATGTCTGAGCTGAACCCACCAGGCCCCTGCCCTCATGTCACCAGTCTCAATGAATTGTATCACCAGCCTTACAGTTTCCCAAAAGCCTGATTCTTAAACCACATCTTGGCCTCTTGATTCTTTCTCCTTGTAATCTCCAAGAACTTTCGGCCCAGCTTCCAAACACATCTCAGTTTCGTCCACCTCTCTAATCCTTAAAGTAGATACCTTAGTTCAGGACAACAGCATCTTTCACCAGGCGTACTGTGAAGCAGTACTTGGAATTCCGTCCTACATATCAGGAAACACAAGAGGAAGGACTGGAGGTTATATGCCAGCTTGGGGGTGCCCACCTCTTCTCTTGTAGAAGAGCAGACTTGGGGATTGTGAGAACACAATCCAAGCCACGGAAGGGACAAGACCACCACATATATCACAGGAAACGCAGAGCTGCTAGGTGCCCCTGCGTTTTTCTCCATATTGTCTTTATCAGGCCACTTTAACACCTGTGAAGAGAGATGCAAACAGATGATGCAGTGAGAGAGGGCTCAGTGAGAAACTTCCCTGTGAGGTTCGGAGAGAAATCAGGATGGTGGCTAGAGATGATGACGGTGACTGGGCAGCAGTGGGACACAGGAAGAGAGTTATTCAAAGGAACAGTGACCAGAAGGCTGGCTAACACCTGCCAGCAGCCACTCATGGCCTAGACGAGGACCAGAGCAGGGTAGTCCCCGAGGATGTGAGGTTGTATTAATGCGGCCTCAATCTTCCTCCTCCTGTGAGCCTTCCTAAGGGCAAGGTGGCATCTAGCCCCCGCTGGCCCACCTGTACAGATAAAAAATGGGGACCACCTCTTGCCATTGGCTGGTTCTGTTCAAATTCCAGAAGCTCCATGAAGCAAGGCTTGAACCAGTTGGTGCCAATGACACTGAACATGGTCTTGGACTCCTCACAAGCTGTGTGCAAAGACAGCATCATCACCACTACTGGTCTTTTACTTCTCTGGAGACTGAGTATCAGTTTTGCCGATCAGATCAGAAAGACTCAAAGGGAGAGAAAAGAAGCATCTAGAAGCCTGCATCCCTCTGGGTTGGAGTCTTTCCATCTCACAGCAAAGCATTTAATGCAAGGGCAGGGAGGGGGCTTGGGAGAGCCTGGGCCATTACAGAAGGATTCAGAGCACAGTCTTCCCTTGCTTTCCAGCGAAGCTGGAGAAAAAGCAGCTGTTGTCCTTGTGGTTGAACCCCATTTCCACAGCCCTATCACTCAGTTTGTAAGAACCACCATCCTCACCCTCTCAGTTGGAACTGATCAGGAAATCAGGGACAGAATCAAGTCCAGACACTAGAGGTATAGATTATTCTATCTGTGCTGTTTTATCTCCTCCCTGAGAATGCAATGAGGATGTGGTCATGTCCAATTATTGCCTAAATAGGAACTCAAAGATGTGTTCCCTTTCCATTAATTATCTCCTTTTAGAGTTTTCCCAGTCAGATCTGTGTAGACATTTACACATCTAGAGTTCTCAGCTCTGGACACCCACATTTTCTGGAGTGATCATACCCGGTCACTGCAGAGGGTGGGGCAACGGCACTTAAGATGCGTGGATACAGTCAAGAGCCGTGATTCAGAATCTTCTCCCCAAGGGTCGTGTGGATTATGGAGAGTTAATCTTCAAATCTAAATTTCATTTGTTTATGGGGAAAATGATGCATGTGTTTTCAAATACCCAATGCAAATAATTATTCTCTTTGAATACTGCCCCTTTTCTAGACTAGAGAAGTAGGCTTTTAACTGTTTTTTATTTTTTTTAGCCCTCCTCTTTCCTTGAGTGTACCTCTGTACTTTTTCCATATATATAAATATATACATATATACATATTTAATGTAAAACATGTTCATCCTCTGCTTAATGGCATTTGTCACCCACAGGGTAGAATTAAATATTCGGAGCTTAGAATACAAAATTCACCAGGAGTTAGCAAAATGTGTCCATAAAAGGGCCAGACAATAAATACTTCAGGCTTTGTGGACAGGGAAGCAAAATCGAGTAGCCATTCTCACGGAAAGGCTAATAGTCATATTTGCTTTTTACACTTAAAAATGTGGAAACCTGGCCATGCTCCCTTTTGATCCTCTGCCCTCCCGATGGTCCCCCAATTTCTCCCTTCAGGCAGGTTTTTTGCCTCCTTAGGTAGGTCTATTCCTAGGTATTTTATTCTTTTTGTTGCAATGGTAAATGGGATTGTTTTCTTAATTTCTCTTTCTGATCTTTTGTTGTTCGTTTATAGGAATGCAAGAGATTTCTGTGCATTAATTTTGTATCTTGCAACCTTACCAAATTCATTGATTAGTTCTAGTAGTTTTCTGGTGGCATCTTTAGGATTTTCAACACTGATGAAAGAAATCAAAGGTAATATAAACAAATAGAGAGATATACCATACTCCTAGACTGGAAGAATCAATATTGTGAAAATGACTATACTACCCAAAGCAATCTACAGGTTCAGTGCAATCTCTATCAAATTACCAATGGCATTTTTCACAGAACTAGAGCAAGAAATTTTGCAATTTGTATGGAGAAACAAAAGACCCCGAATGGCCAAAGCAATCTTGAGAAAGAAAAACAGAGCTGGAGGAATCAGGCTCCCTGACTTCAGAATATACTGCAAAGCTACAGTGATCAAGACAGTATGATAGGACTTCCGGGAAGATGGTGGAAGAGTAAGACGCAGAGATGACCTTCCTCTCCACAGATACACCAGAAATACATCTACACGTGGAACAACTCCTACAGAACACCTACTGAACCCTGGCAGAAGACCTCAGACCTCCCAAAAGGCAAGAAACCCCCCACGTACCTGGGTAGGGCAAAAGAAAAAAGAATAAACAGAGACAAAAGGATAGGGATGGGGCCTGCACCAATGGGAGGGAGGTGTGAAGGAGGAAAAGTGTCCACACACTAGGAGCCCCTTCATGGGCGGAGACTGCGGGTGGTGGAGGTGGGGAAGCTTCGGAGCCGCGGAAGACAGCACAGCAACAGGGGTGCGGAGGGCAGAGCGGAGAGATTCCCGCACAGAGGATCGGTGCCGAGTGGCACTCACCAGCCCGAGAGGCTTGTCTGCTCACCCGCCGCAGCGAGCGGGGCTGGGAGCTGAGGCTCAGGCTTCGGTCGGGAGGACTGGGGTTGGCAGCATGAACACAGCCTGAAGGGGTTAGTGCACCACGGCTGGCCGGGAGGGAGTCCGGAGAAAAGTCTGGACCTGCCGAAGAGGCAAGAGACTTTTTCTTCCCTCTTTAGTTCCTGGTGCGCGAGGAGAGGGGATTAAGAACGATGGTTAAAGGAGCTCCAGAGACGGGCGCGAGCCGCGGCTAAAAGCACAGACCCCAGAGACAGACATGAGATGCTAAGGCTGCTGCTGCCGCCACCAAGAAGCCTGTGTGCGAGCACAGGTCACTATCCACACCCCCCTTCCGGGGAGCCTGTGCAGCCCGCCACTGCCAGCGTCCCATGATCCAGGGACAATTTCCCCGGGAGAACGCACGGCGCGCCTCAGGCTGATGCAACGTCACGCCGGCCTCTGCTGCTGCAGGATCTCCCTGCACTCCGTGACCCTCCCTACCCCCGGCCTGAGTGAGCCAGAGCCTCCGAATCAGCGGCTCCTTTAACCCCGTCCTGTCTGAGCGAAGAACAGACGCACTCCGGTGACCTACACGCCCAGGCGGGGCCAAATCCAAAGCTGAGACCCTGGGAGCTGTGAGAACAAAGAAGAGAAAGAGAAATCTCTCCCAGCAGCCTCAGGAACAGCGGATTAAAGCTCCACAATCAACTTGATGTACCCTGTAGCTGTGGAATACCTGAATAGACAACGGATCATCCCAAATTAAGGAGGTGGACTTTGAGAGCAAGATTTATTATTTTTTCCCCTTTTCCTT
>NW_006789465.1:0-209 GCF_000442215.2 Lipotes vexillifer | reverse complement strand
GAGTCAGGGAGCCAAATACTCACCTTCTTCTGCCCCCACTTCTCTATCTGCACCCGCTTCTCTGTCTGCACCCGCTTCTCTATCTGCACCCGCTTCTCTATCTGCCCCCACTTCTCTGTCTGCACCTGCTTCTCTATCTGCCCCCACTTCTCTGTCTGCCCCCCACTCTTCTGCCTGCCCTTCCCACTCTGTCAGGGACACTACAGTAC
>NW_006789464.1:0-218 GCF_000442215.2 Lipotes vexillifer | reverse complement strand
GTTCTGTGAAAAATGCCATTGGTAGTTTGATAGGGATTACACTGAATCTGTAGATTGCTTTGGATACTATAATCATTTTAACAATGTTGATTCTTCCAATCCAAGAACATGTTATGTCTCTCCATCTGTTTGTATCATCTTTAATTTCTTCAGTGCTTATAGTTTTCTGCATACAGGTCTTTTGTCTCCTTAGGTTTATTCCTAGGTATTTTATTCTT
>NW_006789463.1:0-250 GCF_000442215.2 Lipotes vexillifer | reverse complement strand
CTCTGGTACCTAGGGAAACAGACCTTCCTGCCAGTGGTGTTCCTCAGTTATAAATTAGAGTGCAGTGTGCCCTGATAAACCCCCAAAAGCTGATGTCTCCTTACTTACGTTTGTTTTTTAAATTTAATTTATATTTTTTAGTGGCGTACTATTCCATTTGTGTTCATGGACCACTTCTTCTTTGTGCATTTCTCTGTTGACGGACATTTTCGTTGCTTCCAGGTGTTGGCTACGGTAAATATTGCTGGAG
>NW_006789462.1:0-204 GCF_000442215.2 Lipotes vexillifer | reverse complement strand
CAATTTGTATGGAAACACAAAAGACCCCGAATAGCCAAAGCAACCTTGAGAAAGAAAAACAGAAGTGGAAGAATCAGGCTCCCTGACTTCAGACTATACTACAAAGCTGCAGTAATAAAGACAGTATGGTCCTGGCACAAGAACAGATATATAGATCAATGGAACAGGATAGAAAGCCCAGAGATAAACCCACACACATATGGT
>NW_006789459.1:0-310 GCF_000442215.2 Lipotes vexillifer | reverse complement strand
TAAGTGCAAATATTAAAGTGATTTCCAAGAGGGTGGTAAATAAGACAGCTACATTTATGCTCCAAAGTTAGCAATAAAGCATAATACAATTGTAGCTGCATTAATGTGTGATTACTATGTAGATACTTATGTAAATGCAATTTTAGTACTGCTTTGTGGAGCGCCTCAGAATCTAGGTATTAAAAAAAAAGGAGTTCTTGAAACTCTCAGGGAATTATAGAGAAGTCTTTGTGTCTATAAATATCAGTCTGAAATAATGCATATTCTCAGAAATAAACTAGGCATAAAATTGTAGGAAAAAACTTCATGA